>NW_026989804.1:1987857-2317500 GCF_036321535.1 Camelus dromedarius
GGCACTAGATGCTACCTGCATTTCCAGCCCAACCCCCGCATTTCCCCGGCAGCCCGCAATGGGAGACACTCGGGGAAGACACGCGAATGGCTCCTAGGAAATCCAAGGTCCTGCAGACAGAAGACGGAACCTCCCCACACTCAGAATTCCGGAACACGGCTGACTGGGTGGGGGAGGTTTGGGGCCGCCGTCCACGCAGCTGACAGGTGTCACAGGTGTTACCTGGCAGGGAAAACCGCTAATTAATACATTGTTCAGGGAGAGGCACTAGATGCTACCTTCATTTCCAGCCCAAACCCAGGCTTTCCCCGGCAGAGCGCACAGTCAGACACTCGGGGAAGACACGCGAAGGGCTCCTAGGAGATCCGGGGTGCTGCAGACAGAAGACGGAACCTCCCCACACTCAGAATTCCGGAACACGGCTGACTGTGTGGGGGAGGTTTGGGGCCGCCGTCCACTCAGCTG
Organism: Camelus dromedarius; assembly: GCF_036321535.1. Lineage (NCBI taxonomy): Eukaryota > Metazoa > Chordata > Mammalia > Artiodactyla > Camelidae > Camelus > Camelus dromedarius. The sequence continues at coordinate 1,988,323 of NW_026989804.1, forward strand.
ACTGGTGTCACAGGTGTTCCCTGGCAGGGTTAATTCTGCTAAATACCTCCCATGTCCAGAGGGAGGCACTAGATGCTACCTGCATTTCCAGCCCAACCCCCACCTTTCCCCGGCAGCCCGCAATGGGAGACACTCGGGGAAGACACGCGGATGGCTCCTTGGAAATCCAAGGTCCTGCACACAGAAGACGGAACCTCCCCACACTCACAATTCCGGAACAAGCCTGACAGTGTGCGGGAGGTTTGGGTCCGCCCTCCTCGCAGCTGAGTGGTGTCAAAGGAGTTCCCTGGCAGGGGGAATTCCGCTAATTCCCTACCCTGTCCAGGGGGAGGCACTAGATGCTACCTGCATTTCCAGCCCAACCCCCGCATTTCCCCGGCAGCCCGCAATGGGAGACACTCGGGGAAGTCACGCGGATGGCTCCTAGGAAATCCAAGGTCCTGCAGACAGAAGACGGAACCTCCCCACACTCAGAATTCCGGAACACGGCTGACTGTGTGGGGGAGGTTTGGGGCCGCCGTCCACGCAGCTGACTGGTGTCACAGGTGTTACCTGTCAGGGAAAACCGCTAATTAATACCCTGTTCAGGGAGAGGCACTAGATGCTACCTGCATTTCCAGCCCAAACCCAGGCTTTCCCCGGCAGCCCGCACAGTCAGACACTCGGGGAAGACACGCGAAGGGCTCCTAGGAGATCCGGGGTGCTGCAGACAGAAGACGGAACCTCCCCACACTCAGAATTCCGGAACACGGCTGACTGTGTGGGGGAGGTTTGGGGCCGCAGTCCACTCAACTGACTGGTGTCACAGGTGTTCCCTGGCAGGGGTAATTCCGCTAAATACCTCCCATGTCCAGGGGGAGGCACTAGATGCTACCTGCATTTCCAGCCCAACCCCCGCCTTTCCCTGGCAGCACGCACTGGGAGACACTCGGGGAAGACACGCAAAGGGCTCCTAGGTAATCCAAGGTCCTGCAGACAGAAGACGGAACCTCCACACACTCAGAACTCCGGAACACGGCTGACTGTGTGGGGGAGGTTTGGGGCCGCCCTCCTCACAGCTGAGTGGTGTCAAAGGAGTTCCCTGGCAGGGGGAATTCCGCTAATTCCCTACCCTGTCCAGGGGGAGGCACTAGATGCTACCTGCATTTCCAGACCAACCCCAGCCTTTCCCCGGCAGCCCGCAATGGGAAACACTCGGGGAAGTCACGTGAAGGGCTCCTAGGAGATCCCGGGTTCTGCAGACCGAATACGGAACCTCCCCACACTCAGAATTCCGGAACACGGCTGACTGTGTGGGGGAGGAATGGGGCCGCCGTCCACGAGGCTGACTGGTGTCACAGGTGTTCCCTGGCAGGGGTAATTCTGCTAAATACCTCCCATGTCCAGAGGGAGGCACTAGATGCTACCTGCATTTCCAGCCCAACCCCCGCCTTTCCCCGGCAGCCCGCACTGGGAGACAATCGGGGAAGACACGTGAATGGCTCCTAGGGGATCCAAGGTTCTGCAGACAGAAGACGGAACCTCCCCACACTCACAATTCCGGAACAAGCCTGACTGTGTGGGGGAGGTTTGGGGCCGCCGTCCACGCAGCTGACTGGTGTCACAGGTGATACCTGGCAGGGAAAACCGCTAATTAATACCCTGTTCAGGGAGAGGCACTAGATGCTACCTTCATTTCCAGCCCAAACCCAGGCTTTCCCCGGCAGCCCGCACAGTCAGACACTCGGGGAAGACACGCGAAGGGCTCCTAGGAGATCCGGGGTGCGGCAGACAGAAGACGGAACCTCCCCACACTCAGAATTCCGGAACACGGCTGACTGTGTGGGGGAGGTTTGTGGCCGCCGTCCACTCAGCTGACTGGTGTCACAGGTGTTCCCTGGCAGGGGTAATTCTTTTAAATACCTCCCATGTCCAGAGGGAGGCACTAGATGCTACCTGCATTTCCAGCCCAACCCCCGCCTTTCCCTGGCAGCCCGCACTGGGAGACACTCGGGGAAGACACGCGAATGGCTACTACAGATCCAAGGTCCTGCACACAGAAGACGGAACCTCCCCACACTCACAATTCCGGAACAAGCATGACTGTGTGGGGAAGGTTTGGGGCCGCCGTCCACGCAGCTGACTGGTGTCACAGGTGTTACCTGGCAGGGGAAATCCGCTAACAAAATCCCCTGTCCAGGGAGAGGCAATAGATGCTACCTGCATTTCCAGCCCAACCCCCACCTTTCCCCGGCAGCCCGCAATGTGAGACACACGGGGAAGACACGCGGATGGCTCCTAGGAAATCCAAGGTCCTGCAGACAGAAGACGGAACCTCCCCACACTCAGAATTCCGGAACACGGCTGACTGTGTGGGGGAGGAATGGGGCCGCCGTCCACGAGGCTGACTGGTGTCACAGGTGTTCCCTGGCAGGGGTAATTCTGCTAAATACCTCCCATGTCCAGAGGGTGGCACTAGATGCTACCTGCATTTCCAGCCCAACCCCCGCCTTTCCCCGGCAGCCCGCACTGGGAGACAATCGGGGAAGACACGTGAATGGCTCCTAGGGGATCCAAGGTTCTGCAGACAGAAGACGGAACCTCCCCACACTCACAATTCCGGAACAAGCCTGACTGTGTGGGGGAGGTTTGGGTCCGCCGTCCTCGCAGCTGAGTTGTGTCAAAGGAGTTCCCTGGCAAGAGGAATTCCGCTAAATCCCTACCCTGTCCAGGGGGAGGCACTAGATGCTACCTGCATTTCCAGCCCAACCCCCGCATTTCCCCGGCAGCCCTCAATGGGAGACACTCGGGGAAGACACGCGAATGGCTCCTAGGAAATCCAAGGTCCTGCAGACAGAAGACGGAACCTCCCCACACTCAGAATTCCGGAACACGGCTGACTGTGTGGGGGAGGTTTGGGGCCGCCGTCCACGCAGCTGACTGGTGTCACAGGTGTTACCTGGCAGGGAAAACCGCTAATTAATACCCTGTTCAGGGAGAGGCACTAGATGCTACCTTCATTTCCAGCCCAAACCCAGGCTTTCCCCGGCAGCCCGCACAGTCAGACACTCGGGGAAGACACGCGAAGGGCTCCTAGGAGATCCGGGGTGCTGCAGACAGAAGACGGAACCTCCCCACAATCAGAATTCCGGAACACGGCTGACTGTGTCGGGGAGGAATGGGGCCGCCGTCTACGAGGCTGACTGGTGTCACAGGTGTTCCCTGGCAGGGGGAAGTCCGCTAATTACCTCCTATGATCAGGGGGAGGCACTAGATGCTACCTGCATTTCCAGCCCAACCCCCGCCTTTCCCTGGTAGCCCGCACTGGGAGACACTCGGGGAAGACACGCGAATGGCTACTACAGATCCAAGGTCCTGCACACAGAAGACGGAACCTCCCCACACTCACAATTCCGGAACAAGCATGACTGTGTGGGGGAGGTTTGGGGCCGCCGTCCACGCAGCTGACTGGTGTCACAGGTGTTACCTGGCAGGGGAAATCCGCTAACAAAATCCCCTGTCCAGGGAGAGGCAATAGATGCTACCTGCATTTCCAGCCCAACCCTTCACATTTCCCCGGCAGCCCGCAATGTGAGACACTCGGGGAAACACGCGAAGGGCTACTAGGAGATCCCGGGTGCCTCAGACAGAACACGGAACCTCCCCACACTCAGAATTCCGGAACACGGCTGACTGTGTGGGGGAGGTTTGGGGCCGTCGTCCACGCAGTTGACTGGTGTCAAAGGTGTTCCCCGGCAGGGGGAAGTCCGCTAATTGCCTACCCTGTCCAGGGGGAGGCACTAGATGCTTCCTGCATTTCCAGCCCAACCCCCGCCTTTCCCCGGAAGCCCGCAATTGGAGACACTCGGGGAAAACACGCGGATGGCTCCTATGAAATCCAAGGTCCTGCAGACAGAAGACGGAACCTCCCCACACTCACTATTCCGGAACAAGCCTGACTGTGTGTGGGAAGTTTGGGTCCGCACTCCTCGCAGCTGAGAGGTGTCAAAGGAGTTCGCTGGCAGGAGGATGTCCGCTAATTGCCTACCCTGTCCAGGGGGAGGCACTAGATGCTACCTGCATTTCCAGCCCAACCCCCGCATTTCCCCGGCAGCCCGCAATGGGAGACACTCGGGGAAGACACGCGAATGGCTCCTAGGAAATCCAAGGTCCTGCAGACAGAAGACGGAACCTCCCCACACTCAGAATTCCGGAACACGGCTGACTGTGTGGGGGAGGTTTGGGGCCGCCGTCCACGCAGCTGACTGGTGTCACAGGTGTTACCTGGCAGGGAAAACCGCTAATTAATACCCTGTTCATGGAGAGGCACTAAATGCTACCTGCATTTCCAGCCCAACCCCCGCCTTTCCCCGGCAGTCCGCACAGGCAGACACACGGGGAAGGCACGCGAAGTACTCCTAGGAGATCCCGGGTTCTGCAGACCGAATACGGAACCTCCCCACAATCAGAATTCCGGAACACGGCTGACTGTGTGGGGGAGGGATGGGGCCGCCGTCCACGAGGCTGACTGGTGTCACAGGTGTTCCCTGGCAGGGGGAAGTCCGCTAATTACCTCCTATGATCAGGGGGAGGCACTAGATGCTATCTGCATTTCCAGCCCAACCCCCGACTTTTCCCGGCAGCCCGCACTGGGAGACAATCGGGGAAGACACGCGAATGGCTCCTAGGGGATCCAAGGTTCTGCAGACAGAAGACGGAACCTCCCCACACTCACAATTCCGGATCAAGCTTGACTGTGTGGGGGAGGTTTGGGTCCGCCCTCCTCGCAGCTGAGTGGTGTCAAAGGAGTTCCCTGGCAGGGGGAATTCCGCTAAATCCCTACCCTGTCCAGGGGGAGGCACTAGATGCTACCTGCATTTCCAGCCCCACCCCCGCATTTCCCCGGCAGCCCGCAATGGGAGACACTCGGGGAAGACACGCGAAGGGCTCCTAGGAGATCCGGGGTGCTGCAGACAGAAGACGGAACCTCCCCACACTCAGAATTCCGGAACACGGCTGACTGTGTGGGGGAGGTTTGGGGCCGCCTTCCACTCAGCTGACTGGTGTCACAGGTGTTCCCTGGCAGGGTTAATTCTGCTAAATACCTCCCATGTCCAGAGGGAGGCACTAGATGCTACCTGCATTTCCAGCCCAACCCCCACCTTTCCCCGGCAGCCCGCAATGGGAGACACTCGGGGAAGACACGCGGATGGCTCCTAGGAAATCCAAGGTCCTGCACACAGAAGACGGAACCTCCCCACACTCACAATTCCGGAACAAGCCTGACAGTGTGCGGGAGGTTTGGGTCCGCCCACCTCGCAGCTGAGTGGTGTCAAAGGAGTTCCCTGGCAGGGGGAATTCCGCTAATTCCCTACCCTGTCCAGGGGGAGGCACTAGATGCTACCTGCATTTCCAGCCCAACCCCCGCATTTCCCCGGCAGCCCGCAATGGGAGACACTCGGGGAAGACACGCGGATGGCTCCTAGGAAATCCAAGGTCCTGCAGACAGAAGACGGAACCTCCCCACACTCAGAATTCCGGAACACGGCTGACTGTGTGGGGGAGGTTTGGAGCCGCCGTCCACGCAGCTGACTGGTGTCACAGGTGTTACCTGTCAGGGAAAACCGCTAATTAATACCCTGTTCAGGGAGAGGCACTAGATGCTACCTGCATTTCCAGCCCAAACCCAGGCATTCCCCGGCAGCCCGCACAGTCAGACACTCGGGGAAGACACGCGAAGTGCTCCTAGGAGATCCGGGGTGCTGCAGACAGAAGACGGAACCTCCCCACACTCAGAATTCCGGAACACGGCTGACTGTGTGGGGGAGGTTTGGGGCCGCAGTCCACTCAGCTGACTGGTGTCACAGATGTTCCCTGGCAGGGGTAATTCCGCTAAATACCTCCCATATCCAGGGGGAGGCACTAGATGCTACCTGCATTTCCAGCCTAACCCCCGCCTTTCCCTGGCAGCACGCACTGGGAGACACTCGGGGAAGACACGCAAAAGGCTCCTAGGTAATCCAAGGTCCTGCAGACAGAAGACGGAACCTCCACACACTCAGAACTCCGGAACACGGCTGACTGTGTGGGGGAGGTTTGGGGCCGCCCTCCTCACAGCTGAGTGGTGTCAAAGGAGTTCCCTGGCAGGGGGAATTCCGCTAATTCCCTACCCTGTCCAGGGGGAGGCACTAGATGCTACCTGCATTTCCAGACCAACCCCAGCCTTTCCCCGGCAGCCCGCAATGGGAAACACTCGGGGAAGACACGTGAAGGGCTCCTAGGAGATCCCGGGTTCTGCAGACCGAATACGGAACCTCCCCACACTCAGAATTCCGGAACACGGCTGACTGTGTGGGGGAGGAATGGGGCCGCCGTCCACGAGGCTGACTGGTGTCACAGGTGTTCCCTGGCAGGGGTAATTCTGCTAAATACCTCCCATGTCCAGAGGGAGGCACTAGATGCTACCTGCATTTCCAGCCCAACCCCCGCCTTTCCCCGGCAGCCCGCACTGGGAGACAATCGGGGAAGACACGTGAATGGCTCCTAGGGGATCCAAGGTTCTGCAGACAGAAGACGGAACCTCCCCACACTCACAATTCCGGAACAAGCCTGACTGTGTGGGGGAGGTTTGGGGCCGCCGTCCACGCAGCTGACTGGTGTCACAGGTGTTACCTGGCAGGGAAAACCGCTAATTAATACCCTGTTCAGGGAGAGGCACTAGATGCTACCTTCATTTCCAGCCCAAACCCAGGCTTTCCCCGGCAGCCCGCACAGTCAGACACTCGGGGAAGACACGCGAAGGGCTCCTAGGAGATCCGGGGTGCGGCAGACAGAAGACGGAACCTCCCCACACTCAGAATTCCGGAACACGGCTGACTGTGTGGGGGAGGTTTGTGGCCGCCGTCCACTCAGCTGACTGGTGTCACAGGTGTTCCCTGGCAGGGGTAATTCTTCTAAATACCTCCCATGTCCAGAGGGAGGCACTAGATGCTACCTGCATTTCCAGCCCAACCACCGCCTTTCCCTGGCAGCCCGCACTGGGAGACACTCGGGGAAGACACGCGAATGGCTACTACAGATCCAAGGTCCTGCACACAGAAGACGGAACCTCCCCACACTCACAATTCCGGAACAAGCATGACTGTGTGGGGAAGGTTTGGGGCCGCCGTCCACGCAGCTGACTGGTGTCACAGGTGTTACCTGGCAGGGGAAATCCGCTAACAAAATCCCCTGTCCAGGGAGAGGCAATAGATGCTACCTGCATTTCCAGCCCAACCCCCACCTTTCCCCGGCAGCCCGCAATGTGAGACACACGGGGAAGACACGCGGATGGCTCCTAGGAAATCCAAGGTCCTGCAGACAGAAGACGGAACCTCCCCACACTCAGAATTCCGGAACACGGCTGACTGTGTGGGAGAGGAATGGGGCCGCCGTCCACGAGGCTGACTGGTGTCACAGGTGTTCCCTGGCAGGGGTAATTCTGCTAAATACCTCCCATGTCCAGAGGGTGGCACTAGATGCTACCTGCATTTCCAGCCCAACCCCCGCCTTTCCCCGGCAGCCCGCACTGGGAGACAATCGGGGAAGACACGTGAATGGCTCCTAGGGGATCCAAGGTTCTGCAGACAGAAGACGGAACCTCCCCACACTCACAATTCCGGAACAAGCCTGACTGTGTGGGGGAGGTTTGGGTCCGCCGTCCTCGCAGCTGAGTTGTGTCAAAGGAGTTCCCTGGCAAGAGGAATTCCGCTAAATCCCTACCCTGTCCAGGGGGAGGCACTAGATGCTACCTGCATTTCCAGCCCAACCCCAGCATTTCCCCGGCAGCCCTCAATGGGAGACACTCGGGGAAGACACGCGAAGGGCTCCTAGGAGATCCGGGGTGCTGCAGACAGAAGACGGAACCTCCCCACAATCAGAATTCCGGAACACGGCTGACTGTGTCGGGGAGGAATGGGGCCGCCGTCTACGAGGCTGACTGGTGTCACAGGTGTTCCCTGGCAGGGGGAAGTCCGCTAATTACCTCCTATGATCAGGGGGAGGCACTAGATGCTACCTGCATTTCCAGCCCAACCCCCGCCTTTCCCTGGTAGCCCGCACTGGGAGACACTCGGGGAAGACACGCGAATGGCTACTACAGATCCAAGGTCCTGCACACAGAAGACGGAACCTCCCCACACTCACAATTCCGGAACAAGCATGACTGTGTGGGGGAGGTTTGGGGCCGCCGTCCACGCAGCTGACTGGTGTCACAGGTGTTACCTGGCAGGGGAAATCCGCTAACAAAATCCCCTGTCCAGGGAGAGGCAATAGATGCTACCTGCATTTCCAGCCCAACCCTTCACATTTCCCCGGCAGCCCGCAATGTGAGACACTCGGGGAAACACGCGAAGGGCTCCTAGGAGATCCCGGGTGCCTCAGACAGAACACGGAACCTCCCCACACTCAGAATTCCGGAACACGGCTGACTGTGTGGGGGAGGTTTGGGGCCGTCGTCCACGCAGTTGACTGGTGTCAAAGGTGTTCCCCGGCAGGGGGAAGTCCGCTAATTGCCTACCCTGTCCAGGGGGAGGCACTAGATGCTTCCTGCATTTCCAGCCCAACCCCCGCCTTTCCCCGGAAGCCCGCAATTGGAGACACTCGGGGAAAACACGCGGATGGCTCCTATGAAATCCAAGGTCCTGCAGACAGAAGACGGAACCTCCCCACACTCACTATTCCGGAACAAGCCTGACTGTGTGTGGGAAGTTTGGGTCCGCACTCCTCGCAGCTGAGAGGTGTCAAAGGAGTTCGCTGGCAGGAGGATGTCCGCTAATTGCCTACCCTGTCCAGGGGGAGGCACTAGATGCTACCTGCATTTCCAGCCCAACCCCCGCATTTCCCCGGCAGCCCGCAATGGGAGACACTCGGGGAAGACACGCGAATGGCTCCTAGGAAATCCAAGGTCCTGCAGACAAAAGACGGAACCTCCCCACACTCAGAATTCCGGAACACGGCTGACTGTGTGGGGGAGGGTTGGGGATGCCGTCCACGCAGCTGACTGGTGTCACAGGTGTTACCTGGCAGGGAAAACCGCTAATTAATACCCTGTTCATGGAGAGGCACTAAATGCTACCTGCATTTCCAGCCCAACCCCCGCCTTTCCCCGGCAGTCCGCACAGGCAGACACACGGGGAAGGCACGCGAAGGGCTCCTAGGAGATCCCGGGTTCTGCAGACCGAATACGGAACCTCCCCACAATCAGAATTCCGGAACACGGCTGACTGTGTGGGGGAGGGATGGGGACGCCGTCCACGAGGCTGACTGGTGTCACAGGTGTTCCCTGGCAGGGGTAATTCCGCTAAATACCTCCCATGTCCAGGGGGAGGCACTAGATGCTACCTGCATTTCCAGCCCAACCCCCGCCTTTCCCTGGCAGCACGCACTGGGAGACACTCGGGGAAGACACGCAAAGGGCTCCTAGGTAATCCAAGGTCCTGCAGACAGAAGACGGAACCTCCACACACTCAGAACTCCGGAACACGGCTGACTGTGTGGGGGAGGTTTGGGGCCGCCCCCCTCACAGCTGAGTGGTGTCAAAGGAGTTCCCTGGCAGGGGGAATTCCGCTAATTCCCTACCCTGTCCAGGGGGAGGCACTAGATGCTACCTGCATTTCCAGACCAACCCCTGCCTTTCCCCGGCAGCCCGCAATGGGAAACACTCGGGGAAGACACGTGAAGGGCTCCTAGGAGATCCCGGGTTCTGCAGACCGAATACGGAACCTCCCCACACTCAGAATTCCGGAACACGGCTGACTGTGTGGGGGAGGAATGGGGCCGCCGTCCACGAGGCTGACTGGTGTCACAGGTGTTCCCTGGCAGGGGTAATTCTGCTAAATACCTCCCATGTCCAGAGGGAGGCACTAGATGCTACCTGCATTTCCAGCCCAACCCCCGCCTTTCCCCGGCAGCCCGCACTGGGAGACAATCGGGGAAGACACGTGAATGGCTCCTAGGGGATCCAAGGTTCTGCAGACAGAAGACGGAACCTCCCCACACTCACAATTCCGGAACAAGCCTGACTGTGTGGGGGAGGTTTGGGGCCGCCGTCCACGCAGCTGACTGGTGTCACAGGTGTTACCTGGCAGGGAAAACCGCTAATTAATACCCTGTTCAGGGAGAGGCACTAGATGCTACCTTCATTTCCAGCCCAAACCCAGGCTTTCCCCGGCAGCCCGCACAGTCAGACACTCGGGGAAGACACGCGAAGTGCTCCTAGGAGATCCGGGGTGCGGCAGACAGAAGACGGAACCTCCCCACAATCAGAATTCCGGAACACGGCTGACTGTGTCGGGGAGGAATGGGGCCGCCGTCCACGAGGCTGACTGGTGTCACAGGTGTTCCCTGGCAGGGGTAATTCTGCTAAATACCTCCCATGTCCAGAGGGTGGCACTAGATGCTACCTGCATTTCCAGCCCAACCCCCGCCTTTCCCCGGCAGCCCGCACTGGGAGACAATCGGGGAAGACACGTGAATGGCTCCTAGGGGATCCAAGGTTCTGCAGACAGAAGACGGAACCTCCCCACACTCACAATTCCGGAACAAGCCTGACTGTGTGGGGGAGGTTTGGGTCCGCCCTCCTCGCAGCTGAGTTGTGTCAAAGGAGTTCCCTGGCAAGAGGAATTCCGCTAAATCCCTACCCTGTCCAGGGGGAGGCACTAGATGCTACCTGCATTTCCAGCCCAACCCCAGCATTTCCCCGGCAGCCCTCAATGGGAGACACTCGGGGAAGACACGCGAAGGGCTCCTAGGAGATCCGGGGTGCTGCAGACAGAAGACGGAACCTCCCCACAATCAGAATTCCGGAACACGGCTGACTGTGTCGGGGAGGAATGGGGCCGCCGTCTACGAGGCTGACTGGTGTCACAGGTGTTCCCTGGCAGGGGGAAGTCCGCTAATTACCTCCTATGATCAGGGGGAGGCACTAGATGCTACCTGCATTTCCAGCCCAACCCCCGCCTTTCCCTGGTAGCCCGCACTGGGAGACACTCGGGGAAGACACGCGAATGGCTACTACAAATCCAAGGTCCTGCACACAGAAGACGGAACCTCCCCACACTCACAATTCCGGAACAAGCATGACTGTGTGGGGAAGGTTTGGGGCCGCCGTCCACGCAGCTGACTGGTGTCACAGGTGTTACCTGGCAGGGGAAATCCGCTAACAAAATCCCCTGTCCAGGGAGAGGCAATAGATGCTACCTGCATTTCCAGCCCAACCCCCACCTTTCCCCGGCAGCCCGCAATGTGAGACACACGGGGAAGACATGCGGATGGCTCCTAGGAAATCCAAGGTCCTGCAGACAGAAGACGGAACCTCCCCACACTCAGAATTCCGGAACACGGCTGACTGTGTGGGGGAGGAATGGGGCCGCCGTCCACGAGGCTGACTGGTGTCACAGGTGTTCCCTGGCAGGGGTAATTCTGCTAAATACCTCCCATGTCCAGAGGGTGGCACTAGATGCTACCTGCATTTCCAGCCCAACCCCCGCCTTTCCCCGGCAGCCCGCACTGGGAGACAATCGGGGAAGACACGTGAATGGCTCCTAGGGGATCCAAGGTTCTGCAGACAGAAGACGGAACCTCCCCACACTCACAATTCCGGAACAAGCCTGACTGTGTGGGGGAGGTTTGGGTCCGCCGTCCTCGCAGCTGAGTTGTGTCAAAGGAGTTCCCTGGCAAGAGGAATTCCGCTAAATCCCTACCCTGTCCAGGGGGAGGCACTAGATGCTACCTGCATTTCCAGCCCAACCCCCGCATTTCCCCGGCAGCCCTCAATGGGAGACACTCGGGGAAGACACGCGAATGGCTCCTAGGAAATCCAAGGTCCTGCAGACAGAAGACGGAACCTCCCCACACTCAGAATTCCGGAACACGGCTGACTGTGTGGGGGAGGTTTGGGGCCGCTGTCCACGCAGCTGACTGGTGTCACAGGTGTTACCTGGCAGGGAAAACCGCTAATTAATACCCTGTTCAGGGAGAGGCACTAGATGCTACCTTCATTTCCAGCCCAAACCCAGGCTTTCCCCGGCAGCCCGCACAGTCAGACACTCGGGGAAGACACGCGAAGGGCTCCTAGGAGATCCGGGGTGCTGCAGACAGAAGACGGAACCTCCCCACAATCAGAATTCCGGAACACGGCTGACTGTGTCGGGGAGGAATGGGGCCGCCGTCTACGAGGCTGACTGGTGTCACAGGTGTTCCCTGGCAGGGGGAAGTCCGCTAATTACCTCCTATGATCAGGGGGAGGCACTAGATGCTACCTGCATTTCCAGCCCAACCCCCGCCTTTCCCTGGTAGCCCGCACTGGGAGACACTCGGGGAAGACACGCGAATGGCTACTACAGATCCAAGGTCCTGCACACAGAAGACGGAACCTCCCCACACTCACAATTCCGGAACAAGCATGACTGTGTGGGGGAGGTTTGGGGCCGCCGTCCACGCAGCTGACTGGTGTCACAGGTGTTACCTGGCAGGGGAAATCCGCTAACAAAATCCCCTGTCCAGGGAGAGGCAATAGATGCTACCTGCATTTCCAGCCCAACCCTTCACATTTCCCCGGCAGCCCGCAATGTGAGACACTCGGGGAAACACGCGAAGGGCTCCTAGGAGATCCCGGGTGCCTCAGACAGAACACGGAACCTCCCCACACTCAGAATTCCGGAACACGGCTGACTGTGTGGGGGAGGTTTGGGGCCGTCGTCCACGCAGTTGACTGGTGTCAAAGGTGTTCCCCGGCAGGGGGAAGTCCGCTAATTGCCTACCCTGTCCAGGGGGAGGCACTAGATGCTTCCTGCATTTCCAGCCCAACCCCCGCCTTTCCCCGGAAGCCCGCAATTGGAGACACTCGGTGAAAACACGCGGATGGCTCCTATGAAATCCAAGGTCCTGCAGACAGAAGACGGAACCTCCCCACACTCACTATTCCAGAACAAGCCTGACTGTGTGTGGGAAGTTTGGGTCCGCACTCCTCGCAGCTGAGAGGTGTCAAAGGAGTTCGCTGGCAGGAGGATGTCCGCTAATTGCCTACCCTGTCCAGGGGGAGGCACTAGATGCTACCTGCATTTCCAGCCCAACCCCCGCATTTCCCCGGCAGCCCGCAATGGGAGACACTCGGGGAAGACACGCGAATGGCTCCTAGGAAATCCAAGGTCCTGCAGACAGAAGACGGAACCTCCCCACACTCAGAATTCCGGAACACGGCTGACTGTGTGGGGGAGGTTTGGGGCCGCCGTCCACGCAGCTGACTGGTGTCACAGGTGTTACCTGGCAGGGAAAACCGCTAATTAATACCCTGTTCATGGAGAGGCACTAAATGCTACCTGCATTTCCAGCCCAACCCCCGCCTTTCCCCGGCAGTCCGCACAGGCAGACACACGGGGAAGGCACGCGAAGGGCTCCTAGGAGATCCCGGGTTCTGCAGACCGAATACGGAACTTCCCCACAATCAGAATTCCGGAACACGGCTGACTGTGTGGGGGAGGGATGGGGCCGCCGTCCACGAGGCTGACTGGTGTCACAGGTGTTCCCTGGCAGGGGGAAGTCCGCTAATTACCTCCTATGATCAGGGGGAGGCACTAGATGCTATCTGCATTTCCAGCCCAACCCCCGACTTTTCCCGGCAGCCCGCACTGGGAGACAATCGGGGAAGACACGCGAATGGCTCCTAGGGGATCCAAGGTTCTGCAGACAGAAGACGGAACCTCCCCACACTCACAATTCCGGATCAAGCTTGACTGTGTGGGGGAGGTTTGGGTCCGCCCTCCTCGCAGCTGAGTGGTGTCAAAGGAGTTCCCTGGCAGGGGGAATTCCGCTAATTCCCTACCCTGTCCAGGGGGAGGCACTAGATGCTACCTGCATTTCCAGCCCCACCCCCGCATTTCCGCGGCAGCCCGCAATGGGAGACACTCGGGGAAGACACGCGAAGGGCTCCTAGGAGATCCGGGGTGCTGCAGACAGAAGACGGAACCTCCCCACACTCAGAATTCCGGAACACGGCTGACTGTGTGGGGGAGGTTTGGGGCCGCAGTCCACTCAGATGACTGGTGTCACAGGTGTTCCCTGGCAGGGGTAATTCCGCTAAATACCTCCCATGTCCAGGGGGAGGCACTAGATGCTACCTGCATTTCCAGCCCAACCCCCGCCTTTCCCTTGCAGCACGCACTGGGAGACACTCGGGGAAGACACGCGAAGGGCTCCTAGGAAATCCAAGGTCCTGCAGACAGAAGACGGAACCTCCACACACTCAGAATTCCGGAACACGGCTGACTGTGTGGGGGAGGTTTGGGGCCGCCGTCCACGCAGCTGACTGGTGTCACAGGTGTTACCTGGCAGGGAAAACCGCTAATTAATACCCTGTTCAGGGAGAGGCACTAGATGCTACCTGCATTTCCAGCCCAACCCCCACCTTTCCCCGGCAGCCCGCAATGGGAGACACTCGGGGAAGACACGCGGATGGCTCCTAGGAAATCCAAGGTCCTGCAGACAGAAGACGGAACCTCCCCACACTCAGAATTCCGGAACACGGCTGACTGTGTGGGGGAGGTTTGGGGCCGCCGTCCACGCAGCTGACTGGTGTCACAGGTGTTACCTGTCAGGGAAAACCGCTAATTAATACCCTGTTCAGGGAGAGGCACTAGATGCTACCTGCATTTCCAGCCCAAACCCAGGCTTTCCCCGGCAGCCCGCACAGTCAGACACTCGTGGAAGACACGCGAAGGGCTCCTAGGAGATCCGGGGTGCTGCAGACAGAAGACGGAACCTCCCCACACTCAGAATTCCGGAACACGGCTGACTGTGTGGGGGAGGTTTGGGGCCGCAGTCCACTCAGCTGACTGGTGTCACAGGTGTTCCCTGGCAGGGGTAATTCCGCTAAATACCTCCCATGTCCAGGGGGAGGCACTAGATGCTACCTGCATTTCCAGCCCAACCCCCGCCTTTCCCTGGCAGCACGCACTGGGAGACACTCGGGGAAGACACGCAAAGGGCTCCTAGGTAATCCAAGGTCCTGCAGACAGAAGACGGAACCTCCACACACTCAGAACTCCGGAACACGGCTGACTGTGTGGGAGAGGTTTGGGGCCGCCCTCCTCACAGCTGAGTGGTGTCAAAGGAGTTCCCTGGCAGGGGGAATTCCGCTAATTCCCTATCCTGTCCAGGGGGAGGCACTAGATGCTACCTGCATTTCCAGACCAACCCCAGCCTTTCCCCGGCAGCCCGCAATGGGAAACACTCGGGGAAGACACGTGAAGGGCTCCTAGGAGATCCCGGGTTCTGCAGACCGAATACGGAACCTCCCCACACTCAGAATTCCGGAACACAGCTGACTGTGTGGGGGAGGAATGGGGCCGCCGTCCACGAGGCTGACTGTTGTCACAGGTGTTCCCTGGCAGGGGTAATTCTGCTAAATACCTCCCATGTCCAGAGGGAGGCACTAGATGCTACCTGCATTTCCAGCCCAACCCCCGCCTTTCCCCGGCAGCCCGCACTGGGAGACAATCGGGGAAGACACGTGAATGGCTCCTAGGGGATCCAAGGTTCTGCAGACAGAAGACGGAACCTCCCCACACTCACAATTCGGGAACAAGCCTGACTGTGTGGGGGAGGTTTGGGGCCGCCGTCCACGCAGCTGACTGGTGTCACAGGTGTTACCTGGCAGGGAAAACCGCTAATTAATACCCTGTTCAGGGAGAGGCACTAGATGCTACCTTCATTTCCAGCCCAAACCCAGGCTTTCCCCGGCAGCCCGCACAGTCAGACACTCGGGGAAGACACGCGAAGGGCTCCTAGGAGATCCGGGGTGCGGCAGACAGAAGACGGAACCTCCCCACACTCAGAATTCCGGAACACGGCTGACTGTGTGGGGGAGGTTTGTGGCCGCCGTCCACTCAGCTGACTGGTGTCACAGGTGTTCCCAGGCAGGGGTAATTCTGCTAAATATCTCCCATGTCCAGAGGGAGGCACTAGATGCTACCTGCATTTCCAGCCCAACCCCCGCCTTTCCCTGGCAGCCCGCACTGGGAGACACTCGGGGAAGACACGCGAATGGCTACTACAGATCCAAGGTCCTGCACACAGAAGACGGAACCTCCCCACACTCAGAATTCCGGAACACGGCTGACTGTGTGGGGGAGGAATGGGGCCGCCGTCCACGAGGCTGACTGGTGTCACAGGTGTTCCCTGGCAGGGGTAATTCTGCTAAATACCTCCCATGTCCAGAGGGTGGCACTAGATGCTACCTGCATTTCCAGCCCAACCCCCGCCTTTCCCCGGCAGCCCGCACTGGGAGACAATCGGGGAAGACACGTGAATGGCTCCTAGGGGATCCAAGGTTCTGCAGACAGAAGACGGAACCTCCCCACACTCACAATTCCGGAACAAGCCTGACTGTGTGGGGGAGGTTTGGGTCCGCCGTCCTCGCAGCTGAGTTGTGTCAAAGGAGTTCCCTGGCAAGAGGAATTCCGCTAAATCCCTACCCTGTCCAGGGGGAGGCACTAGATGCTACCTGCATTTCCAGCCCAAACCCCGCATTTCCCCGGCAGCCCTCAATGGGAGACACTCGGGGAAGACACGCGAATGGCTCCTAGGAAATCCAAGGTCCTGCAGACAGAAGACGGAACCTCCCCACACTCAGAATTCCGGAACACGGCTGACTGTGTCGGGGAGGAATGGGGCCGCCGTCTACGAGGCTGACTGGTGTCACAGGTGTTCCCTGGCAGGGGGAAGTCCGCTAATTACCTCCTATGATCAGGGGGAGGCACTAGATGCTACCTGCATTTCCAGCCCAACCCCCGCCTTTCCCAGGTAGCCCGCACTGGGAGACACTCGGGGAAGACACGCGAATGGCTACTACAGATCCAAGGTCCTGCACACAGAAGACGGAACCTCCCCACACTCACAATTCCGGAACAAGCATGACTGTGTGGGGGAGGTTTGGGGCCGCTGTCCACGCAGCTGACTGGTGTCACAGGTGTTACCTGGCAGGGGAAATCCGCTAACAAAATCCCCTGTCCAGGGAGAGGCAATAGATGCTACCTGCATTTCCAGCCCAACCCTTCACATTTCCCCGGCAGCCCGCAATGTGAGACACTCGGGGAAACACGCGAAGGGCTCCTAGGAGATCCCGGGTGCCTCAGACATAACACGGAACCTCCCCACACTCAGAATTCCGGAACACGGCTGACTGTGTGGGGGAGGTTTGGGGCCGTCGTCCACGCAGTTGACTGGTGTCAAAGGTGTTCCCCGGCAGGGGGAAGTCCGCTAATTGCCTACCCTGTCCAGGGGGAGGCACTAGATGCTTCCTGCATTTCCAGCCCAACCCCCGCCTTTCCCCGGAAGCCCGCAATTGGAGACACTCGGGGAAAACACGCGGATGGCTCCTATGAAATCCAAGGTCCTGCAGACAGAAGACGGAACCTCCCCACACTCACTATTCCGGAACAAGCCTGACTGTGTGTGGGAAGTTTGGGTCCGCACTCCTCGCAGCTGAGTGGTATCAAAGGAGTTCGCTGGCAGGAGGATGTCCGCTAATTGCCTACCCTGTCCAGGGGGAGGCACTAGATGCTTCCTGCATTTCCAGCCCAACCCCCGCCTTTCCCCGGAAGCCCGCAATTGGAGACACTCGGGGAAGACACGCGAATGGCTCCTAGGAAATCCAAGGTCCTGCAGACAGAAGACGGAACCTCCCCACACTCAGAATTCCGGAACACGGCTGACTGTGTGGGGGAGGTTTGGGGCCGCCGTCCACGCAGCTGACTGGTGTCACAGGTGTTACCTGGCAGGGAAAACCGCTAATTAATACCCTGTTCATGGAGAGGCACTAAATGCTACCTGCATTTCCAGCCCAACCCCCGCCTTTCCCCGGCAGTCCGCACAGGCAGACACACGGGGAAGGCACGCGAAGGGCTCCTAGGAGATCCCGGGTTCTGCAGACCGAATACGGAACCTCCCCACAATCAGAATTCCGGAACACGGCTGACTGTGTGGGGGAGGGATGGGGCCGCCGTCCACGAGGCTGACTGGTGTCACAGGTGTTCCCTGGCAGGGGGAATTCCGCTAATTACCTCCTATGATCAGGGGGAGGCACTAGATGCTATCTGCATTTCCAGCCCAACCCCCGACTTTCCCCGGCAGCCCGCACTGGGAGACAATCGGGGAAGACACGCGAATGGCTCCTAGGGGATCCAAGGTTCTGCAGACAGAAGACGGAACCTCCCCACACTCACAATTCCGGATCAAGCCTGACTGTGTGGGGGAGGTTTGGGTCCGCCCTCCTCGCAGCTGAGTGGTGTCAAAGGAGTTCCCTGGCAGGGGGAATTCCGCTAATTCCCTACCCTGTCCAGGGGGAGGCACTAGATGCTACCTGCATTTCCAGCCCCACCCCCGCATTTCCCCGGCAGCCCGCAATGGGAGACACTCGGGGAAGACACGCGAAGGGCTCCTAGGAGATCCGGGGTGCTGCAGACAGAAGACGGAACCTCCCCACACTCAGAATTCCGGAACACGGCTGACTGTGTGGGGGAGGTTTGGGGCCGCCGTCCACGCAGCTGACTGGTGTCACAGGTGTTACCTGGCAGGGAAAACCGCTAATTAATTCCCTGTTCAGGGAGAGGCACTAGATGCTACCTTCATTTCCAGCCCAAACCCAGGCTTTCCCGGCAGCCCGCACAGTCAGACACTCGGGGAAGACACGCGAAGGGCTCCTAGGAGATCCGGGGTGCTGCAGACAGAAGACGGAACCTCCCCACACTCAGAATTCCGGAACACGGCTGACTGTGTGGGGGAGGTTTGGGGCCGCCGTCCACTCAGCTGACTGGTGTCACAGGTGTTCCCTGGCAGGGGTAATTCTGCTAAATACCTCCCATGTCCAGAGGGAGGCACTAGATGCTACCTGCATTTCCAGCCCAACCCCCGCCTTTCCCTGGCAGCCCGCACTGGGAGACACTCGGGGAAGACACGCGAATGGCTACTACAGATCCAAGGTCCTGCACACAGAAGACGGAACCTCCCCACACTCACAATTCCGGAACAAGCATGACTGTGTGGGGGAGGTTTGGGGCCGCCGTCCACGCAGCTGACTGGTGTCACAGGTGTTACCTGGCAGGGGAAATCCGCTAACAAAATCCCCTGTCCAGGGAGAGGCAATAGATGCTACCTGCATTTCCAGCCCAACCCTTCACATTTCCCCGGCAGCCCGCAATGTGAGACACTCGGGGAAACACGCGAAGGGCTCCTAGGAGATCCCGGGTGCCTCAGACAGAACACGGAACCTCCCCACACTCAGAATTCCGGAACACGGCTGACTGTGTGGGGGAGGTTTGGGGCCGTCGTCCACGCAGTTGACTGGTGTCAAAGGTGTTCCCCGGCAGGGGGAAGTCCGCTAATTGCCTACCCTGTCCAGGGGGAGGCACTAGATGCTTCCTGCATTTCCAGCCCAACCCCCGCCTTTCCCCGGAAGCCCGCAATTGGAGACACTCGGGGAAAACACGCGGATGGCTCCTATGAAATCCAAGGTCCTGCAGACAGAAGACGGAACCTCCCCACACTCACAATTCCGGAACAAGCCTGACTGTGTGTGGGAAGTTTGGGTCCGCACTCCTCGCAGCTGAGTGGTGTCAAAGGAGTTCGCTGGCAGGAGGAAGTCCGCTAATTGCCTACCCTGTCCAGGGGGAGGCACTAGATGCTACCTGCATTTCCAGCCCAACCCCCGCATTTCCCCGGCAGCCCGCAATGGGAGACACTCGGGGAAGACACGCGAATGGCTCCTAGGAAATCCAAGGTCCTGCAGACAGAAGACGGAACCTCCCCACACTCAGAATTCCGGAACACGGCTGACTGTGTGGGGGAGGTTTGGGGCCGCCGTCCACGCAGCTGACTGGTGTCACAGGTGTTACCTGGCAGGGAAAACCGCTAATTAATACCCTGTTCATGGAGAGGCACTAAATGCTACCTGCATTTCCAGCCCAACCCCCGCCTTTCCCCGGCAGTCCGCACAGGCAGACACACGGGGAAGGCACGCGAAGGTCTCCTAGGTGATCCCGGGTTCTGCAGACAGAAGACGGAACCTCCCCACAATCAGAATTCCGGAACACGGCTGACTGTGTGGGGGAGGAATGGGGCCGCCGTCCACGAGGCTGACTGGTGTCACAGGTGTTCCCTGGCAGGGGGAAGTCCGCTAATTACCTCCTATGATCAGGGGGAGGCACTAGATGCTATCTGCATTTCCAGCCCAACCCCCGACTTTCCCCGGCAGCCCGCACTGGGAGAAAATCGGGGAAGACACGCGAATGGCTCCTAGGGGATCCAAGGTTCTGCAGACAGAAGACGGAACCTCCCCACACTCACAATTCCGGATCAAGCCTGACTGTGTGGGGGAGGTTTGGGTCCGCCCTCCTCGCAGCTGAGTGGTGTCAAAGGAGTTCCCTGGCAGGGGGAATTCCGCTAATTCCCTACCCTGTCCAGGGGGAGGCACTAGATGCTACCTGCATTTCCAGCCCCACCCCCGCATTTCCCCGGCAGCCCGCAATGGGAGACACTCGGGGAAGACACGCGAATGGCTCCTAGGAAATCCAAGGTCCTGCAGACAGAAGACGGAACCTCCCCACACTCAGAATTCCGGAACACGGCTGACTGGGTGGGGGAGGTTTGGGGCCGCCGTCCACGCAGCTGACTGGTGTCACAGGTGTTACCTGGCAGGGAAAACCGCTAATTAATACCCTGTTCAGGGAGAGGCACTAGATGCTACCTTCATTTCCAGCCCAAACCCAGGCTTTCCCCGGCAGCCCGCACAGTCAGACACTCGGGGAAGACACGCGAAGGGCTCCTAGGAGATCCGGGGTGCTGCAGACAGAAGACGGAACCTCCCCACAATCAGAATTCCGGAACACGGCTGACTGTGTGGGGGAGGAATGGGGCCGCCGTCTACGAGGCTGACTGGTGTCACAGGTGTTCCCTGGCAGGGGGAAGTCCGCTAATTACCTCCTATGATCAGGGGGAGGCACTAGATGCTACCTGCATTTCCAGCCCAACCCCCGCCTTTCCCTGGCAGCCCGCACTGGGAGACACTCGGGGAAGACACGCGAATGGCTACTACAGATCCAAGGTCCTGCACACAGAAGACGGAACCTCCCCACACTCACAATTCCGGAACAAGCATGACTGTGTGGGGAAGGTTTGGGGCCGCCGTCCACGCAGCTGACTGGTGTCACAGGTGTTACCTGGCAGGGGAAATCCGCTAACAAAATCCCCTCTCCAGGGAGAGGCAATAGATGCTACCTGCATTTCCAGCCCAACCCCCACCTTTCCCCGGCAGCCCGCAATGTGAGACACACGGGGAAGACACGCGGATGGCTCCTAGGAAATCCAAGGTCCTGCAGACAGAAGACGGAACCTCCCCACACTCAGAATTCCGGAACACAGCTGACTGTGTGGGGGAGGAATGGGGCCGCCGTCCACGAGGCTGACTGGTGTCACAGGTGTTCCCTGGCAGGGGTAATTCTGCTAAATACCTCCCATGTCCAGAGGGTGGCACTAGATGCTACCTGCATTTCCAGCCCAACCCCCGCCTTTCCCCGGCAGCCCGCACTGGGAGACAATCGGGGAAGACACGTGAATGGCTCCTAGGGGATCCAAGGTTCTGCAGACAGAAGACGGAACCTCCCCACACTCACAATTCCGGAACAAGCCTGACTGTGTGGGGGAGGTTTGGGTCCGCCGTCCTCGCAGCTCAGTTGTGTCAAAGGAGTTCCCTGGCAAGAGGAATTCCGCTAAATCCCTACCCTGTCCAGGGGGAGGCACTAGATGCTACCTGCATTTCCAGCCCAACCCCCGCATTTCCCCGGCAGCCCTCAATGGGAGACACTCGGGGAAGACACGCGAATGGCTCCTAGGAAATCCAAGGTCCTGCAGACAGAAGACGGAACCTCCCCACACTCAGAATTCCGGAACACGGCTGACTGTGTGGGGGAGGTTTGGGGCCGCCGTCCACGCAGCTGACTGGTGTCACAGGTGTTACCTGGCAGGGAAAACCGCTAATTAATACCCTGTTCAGGGAGAGGCACTAGATGCTACCTTCATTTCCAGCCCAAACCCAGGATTTCCCCGGCAGCCCGCACAGTCAGACACTCGGGGAAGACACGCGAAGGGCTCCTAGGAGATCCGGGGTGCTGCAGACAGAAGACGGAACCTCCCCACAATCAGAATTCCGGAACACGGCTGACTGTGTGGGGGAGGTTTGGGGCCGTCGTCCACGCAGTTGACTGGTGTCAAAGGTGTTCCCCGGCAGGGGGAAGTCCGCTAATGGCCTACCCTGTCCAGGGGGAGGCACTAGATGCTTCCTGCATTTCCAGCCCAACCCCCGCCTTTCCCCGGAAGCCCGCAATTGGAGACACTCGGGGAAAACACGCGGATGGCTCCTATGAAATCCAAGGTCCTGCAGACAGAAGACGGAACCTACCCACACTCACAATTCCGGAACAAGCCTGACTGTGTGTGGGAAGTTTGGGTCCGCACTCCTCGCAGCTGAGTGGTGTCAAAGGAGTTCCCTGGCAGGAGGAAGTCCGCTAATTGCCTACCCTGTCCAGGGGGAGGCACTAGATGCTACCTGCATTTCCAGCCCCACCCCCGCATTTCCCCGGCAGCCCGCAATGGGAGACACTCGGGGAAGACACGCGAATGGCTCCTAGGAAATCCAAGGTCCTGCAGACAGAAAACGGAACCTCCCCACACTCAGAATTCCGGAACACGGCTGACTGTGTGGGGGAGGTTTGGGGCCGCCGTCCACGCAGCTGACTGGTGTCACAGGTGTTACCTGGCAGGGAAAACCGCTAATTAATACCCTGTTCATGGAGAGGCACTAAATGCTACCTGCATTTCCAGCCCAACCCCCGCCTTTCCCCGGCAGTCCGCACAGGCAGACACACGGGGAAGGCACGCGAAGGGCTCCTAGGAGATCCCGGGTTCTGCAGACCGAATACGGAACCTCCCCACAATCAGAATTCCGGAACACGGCTGACTGTGTGGGGGAGGAATGGGGCCGCCGTCCACGAGGCTGACTGGTGTCACAGGTGTTCCCTGGCAGGGGTAATTCTGCTAAATACCTCCCATGTCCAGAGGGAGGCACTAGATGCTACCTGCATTTCCAGCCCAACCCCCGCATTTCCCCGGCAGCCCGCACTGGGAGACAATCGGGGAAGACACGTGAATGGCTCCTAGGGGATCCAAGGTTCTGCAGACAGAAGACGGAACCTCCCCACACTCACAATTCCGGAACACGGCTGACTGTGTGGGGGAGGTTTGGGGCCGCCGTCCACGCAGCTGACTGGTGTCACAGGTGTTACCTGGCAGGGAAAACCGCTAATTAATACCCTGTTCAGGGAGAGGCACTAGATGCTACCTTCATTTCCAGCCCAAACCCAGGCTTTCCCCGGCAGCCCGCACAGTCAGACACTCGGGGAAGACACGCGAAAGGCTCCTAGGAGATCCGGGGTGCTGCAGACAGAAGACGGAACCTCCCCACACTCAGAATTCCGGAACACGGCTGACTGTGTGGGGGAGGTTTGGGGCCGCCGTCCACTCAGCTGACTGGTGTCACAGGTGATCCCTGGCAGGGGTAATTCTGCTAAATACCTCCCATGTCCAGAGGGAGGCACTAGATGCTACCTGCATTTCCAGCCCAACCCCCGCCTTTCCCTGGCAGCCCGCACTGGGAGACACTCGGGGAAGACACGCGAATGGCTACTACAGATCCAAGGTCCTGCACACAGAAGACGGAACCTCCCCACACTCACAATTCCGGAACAAGCATGACTGTGTGGGGAAGGTTTGGGGCCGCCGTCCACGCAGCTGACTGGTGTCACAGGTGTTACCTGGCAGGGGAAATCCGCTAACAAAATCCCCTGTCCAGGGAGAGGCAATAGATGCTACCTGCATTTCCAGCCCAACCCCCACCTTTCCCCGGCAGCCCGTAATGTGAGACACACGGGGAAGACACTCGGATGGCTCCTAGGAAATCCAAGGTCCTGCAGACAGAAGACGGAACCTCCCCACACTCAGAATTCCGGAACACGGCTGACTGTGTGGGGGAGGAATGGGGCCGCCGTCCACGAGGCTGACTGGTGTCACAGGTGTTCCCTGGCAGGGGTAATTCTGCTAAATACCTCCCATGTCCAGAGGGTGGCACTAGATGCTACCTGCATTTCCAGCCCAACCCCCGCCTTTCCCCGGCAGCCCGCACTGGGAGACAATCGGGGAAGACACGTGAATGGCTCCTAGGGGATCCAAGGTTCTGCAGACAGAAGACGGAACCTCCCCACACTCACAATTCCGGAACAAGCCTGACTGTGTGGGGGAGGTTTGGGTCCGCCGTCCTCGCAGCTGAGTTGTGTCAAAGGAGTTCCCTGGCAAGAGGAATTCCGCTAAATCCCTACCCTGTCCAGGGGGAGGCACTAGATGCTACCTGCATTTCCAGCCCAACCCCCGCATTTCCCCGGCAGCCCTCAATGGGAGACACTCGGGGAAGACACGCGAATGGCTTCTAGGAAATCCAAGGTCCTGCAGACAGAAGACGGAACCTCCCCACACTCAGAATTCCGGAACACGGCTGACTGTGTGGGGGAGGTTTGGGGCCGCCGTCCACGCAGCTGACTGGTGTCACAGGTGTTACCTGGCAGGGAAAACCGCTAATTAATACCTTGTTCAGGGAGAGGCACTAGATGCTACCTTCATTTCCAGCCCAAACCCAGGCTTTCCCCGGCAGCCCGCACAGTCAGACACTCGGGGAAGACACGCGAAGGGCTCCTAGGAGATCCGGGGTGCTGCAGACAGAAGACGGAACCTCCCCACAATCAGAATTCCGGAACACGGCTGACTGTGTCGGGGAGGAATGGGGCCGCCGTCTATGAGGCTGCCTGGTGTCACAGGTGTTCCCTGGCAGGGGGAAGTCCGCTAATTACCTCCTATGATCAGGGGGAGGCACTAGATGCTACCTGCATTTCCAGCCCAACCCCCGCCTTTCCCTGGCAGCCCGCACTGGGAGACACTCGGGGAAGACACGCGAATGGCTACTACAGATCCAAGGTCCTGCACACAGAAGACGGAACCTCCCCACACTCACAATTCCGGAACAAGCATGACTGTGTGGGGGAGGTTTGGGGCCGCCGTCCACGCAGCTGACTGGTGTCACAGGTGTTACCTGGCAGGGGAAATCCGCTAACAAAATCCCCTGTCCAGGGAGAGGCAATAGATGCTACCTGCATTTCCAGCCCAACCCTTCACATTTCCCCGGCAGCCCGCAATGTGAGACACTCGGGGAAACACGCGAAGGGCTCCTAGGAGATCCCGGGTGCCTCAGACAGAAGACGGAACCTCCCCACACTCAGAATTCCGGAACACGGCTGACTGTGTGGGGGAGGTTTGGGGCCGTCGTCCACGCAGTTGACTGGTGTCAAAGGTGTTCCCCGGCAGGGGGAAGTCCGCTAATTGCCTACCCTGTCCAGGGGGAGGCACTAGATGCTTCCTGCATTTCCAGCCCAACCCCCGCCTTTCCCCGGAAGCCCGCAATTGGAGACACTCGGGGAAAACACGCGGATGGCTCCTATGAAATCCAAGGTCCTGCAGACAGAAGACGGAACCTCCCCACACTCACAATTCCGGAACAAGCCTGACTGTGTGTGGGAAGTTTGGGTCCGCACTCCTCGCAGCTGAGTGGTGTCAAAGGAGTTCGCTGGCAGGAGGAAGTCCGTTAATTGCCTACCCTGTCCAGGGGGAGGCACTAGATGCTACCTGCATTTCCAGCCCCACCCCCGCATTTCCCCGGCAGCCCGCAATGGGAGACACTCGGGGAAGACACGCGAATGGCTCCTAGGAAATCCAAGGTCCTGCAGACAGAAGACGGAACCTCCCCACACTCAGAATTCCGGAACACGGCTGACTGTGTGGGGGAGGTTTGGGGCCGCCGTCCACGCAGCTGACTGGTGTCACAGGTGTTACCTGGCAGGGAAAACCGCTAATTAATACCCTGTTCATGGAGAGGCACTAAATGCTACCTGCATTTCCAGCCCAACCCCCGCCTTTCCCCGGCAGTCCGCACAGGCAGACACACGGGGAAGGCACGCGAAGGGCTCCTAGGAGATCCCGGGTTCTGCAGACCGAATACGGAACCTCCCCACACTCAGAATTCCGGAACACGGCTGACTGTGTGGGGGAGGAATGGGGCCGCCGTCCACGAGGCTGACTGGTGTCACAGGTGTTCCCTGGCAGGGGTAATTCTGCTAAATACCTCCCATGTCCAGAGGGAGGCACTAGATGCTACCTGCATTTCCAGCCCAACCCCCGCATTTCCCCGGCAGCCCGCACTGGGAGACAATCGGGGAAGACACGTGAATGGCTCCTAGGGGATCCAAGGTTCTGCAGACAGAAGACGGAACCTCCCCACACTCACAATTCCGGAACAAGCATGACTGTGTGGGGAAGGTTTGGGGCCGCCGTCCACGCAGCTGACTGGTGTCACAGGTGTTACCTGGCAGGGGAAATCCGCTAACAAAATCCCCTGTCCAGGGAGAGGCAATAGATGCTACCTGCATTTCCAGCCCAACCCCCACCTTTCCCCGGCAGCCCGTAATGTGAGACACACGGGGAAGACACGCGGATGGCTCCTAGGAAATCCAAGGTCCTGCAGACAGAAGACGGAACCTCCCCACACTCAGAATTCCGGAACACGGCTGACTGTGTGGGGGAGGAATGGGGCCGCCGTCCACGAGGCTGACTGGTGTCACAGGTGTTCCCTGGCAGGGGTAATTCTGCTAAATACCTCCCATGTCCAGAGGGTGGCACTAGATGCTACCTGCATTTCCAGCCCAACCCCCGCCTTTCCCCGGCAGCCCGCACTGGGAGACAATCGGGGAAGACACGTGAATGGCTCCTAGGGGATCCAAGGTTCTGCAGACAGAAGACGGAACCTCCCCACACTCACAATTCCGGAACAAGCCTGACTGTGTGGGGGAGGTTTGGGTCCGCCGTCCTCGCAGCTGAGTTGTGTCAAAGGAGTTCCCTGGCAAGAGGAATTCCGCTAAATCCCTACCCTGTCCAGGGGGAGGCACTAGATGCTACCTGCATTTCCAGCCCAACCCCCGCATTTCCCCGGCAGCCCTCAATGGGAGACACTCGGGGAAGACACGCGAATGGCTTCTAGGAAATCCAAGGTCCTGCAGACAGAAGACGGAACCT
The DNA here is from genome assembly GCF_036321535.1 of Camelus dromedarius. Lineage (NCBI taxonomy): Eukaryota > Metazoa > Chordata > Mammalia > Artiodactyla > Camelidae > Camelus > Camelus dromedarius. The sequence continues at coordinate 2,015,560 of NW_026989804.1, forward strand.
CCCCACACTCAGAATTCCGGAACACGGCTGACTGTGTGGGGGAGGTTTGGGGCCGCCGTCCACGCAGCTGACTGGTGTCACAGGTGTTACCTGGCAGGGAAAACCGCTAATTAATACCCTGTTCAGGGAGAGGCACTAGATGCTACCTTCATTTCCAGCCCAAACCCAGGCTTTCCCCGGCAGCCCGCACAGTCAGACACTCGGGGAAGACACGCGAAGGGCTCCTAGGAGATCCGGGGTGCTGCAGACAGAAGACGGAACCTCCCCACAATCAGAATTCCGGAACACGGCTGACTGTGTCGGGGAGGAATGGGGCCGCCGTCTATGAGGCTGCCTGGTGTCACAGGTGTTCCCTGGCAGGGGGAAGTCCGCTAATTACCTCCTATGATCAGGGGGAGGCACTAGATGCTACCTGCATTTCCAGCCCAACCCCCGCCTTTCCCTGGCAGCCCGCACTGGGAGACACTCGGGGAAGACACGCGAATGGCTACTACAGATCCAAGGTCCTGCACACAGAAGACGGAACCTCCCCACACTCACAATTCCGGAACAAGCATGACTGTGTGGGGGAGGTTTGGGGCCGCCGTCCACGCAGCTGACTGGTGTCACAGGTGTTACCTGGCAGGGGAAATCCGCTAACAAAATCCCCTGTCCAGGGAGAGGCAATAGATGCTACCTGCATTTCCAGCCCAACCCTTCACATTTCCCCGGCAGCCCGCAATGTGAGACACTCGGGGAAACACGCGAAGGGCTCCTAGGAGATCCCGGGTGCCTCAGACAGAAGACGGAACCTCCCCACACTCAGAATTCCGGAACACGGCTGACTGTGTGGGGGAGGTTTGGGGCCGTCGTCCACGCAGTTGACTGGTGTCAAAGGTGTTCCCCGGCAGGGGGAAGTCCGCTAATTGCCTACCCTGTCCAGGGGGAGGCACTAGATGCTTCCTGCATTTCCAGCCCAACCCCCGCCTTTCCCCGGAAGCCCGCAATTGGAGACACTCGGGGAAAACACGAGGATGGCTCCTATGAAATCCAAGGTCCTGCAGACAGAAGACGGAACCTCCCCACACTCACAATTCCGGAACAAGCCTGACTCTGTGTGGGAAGTTTGGGTCCGCACTCCTCGCAGCTGAGTGGTGTCAAAGGAGTTCGCTGGCAGGAGGAAGTCCGCTAATTGCCTACCCTGTCCAGGGGGAGGCACTAGATGCTACCTGCATTTCCAGCCCCACCCCCGCATTTCCCCGGCAGCCCGCAATGGGAGACACTCGGGGAAGACACGCGAATGGCTCCTAGGAAATCCAAGGTCCTGCAGACAGAAGACGGAACCTCCCCACACTCAGAATTCCGGAACACGGCTGACTGTGTGGGGGAGGTTTGGGGCCGCCGTCCACGCAGCTGACTGGTGTCACAGGTGTTACCTGGCAGGGAAAACCGCTAATTAATACCCTGTTCATGGAGAGGCACTAAATGCTACCTGCATTTCCAGCCCAACCCCCGCCTTTCCCCGGCAGTCCGCACAGGCAGACACACGGGGAAGGCACGCGAAGGGCTCCTAGGAGATCCCGGGTTCTGCAGACCGAATACGGAACCTCCCCACAATCAGAATTCCGGAACACGGCTGACTGTGTGGGGGAGGAATGGGGCCGCCGTCCACGAGGCTGACTGGTGTCACAGGTGTTCCCTGGCAGGGGTAATTCTGCTAAATACCTCCCATGTCCAGAGGGAGGCACTAGATGCTACCTGCATTTCCAGCCCAACCCCCGCATTTCCCCGGCAGCCCGCACTGGGAGACAATCGGGGAAGACACGTGAATGGCTCCTAGGGGATCCAAGGTTCTGCAGACAGAAGACGGAACCTCCCCACACTCACAATTCCGGAACACGGCTGACTGTGTGGGGGAGGTTTGGGGCCGCCGTCCACGCAGCTGACTGGTGTCACAGGTGTTACCTGGCAGGGAAAACCGCTAATTAATACCCTGTTCAGGGAGAGGCACTAGATGCTACCTTCATTTCCAGCCCAAACCCAGGCTTTCCCCGGCAGCCCGCACAGTCAGACACTCGGGGAAGACACGCGAAAGGCTCCTAGGAGATCCGGGGTGCTGCAGACAGAAGACGGAACCTCCCCACACTCAGAATTCCGGAACACGGCTGACTGTGTGGGGGAGGTTTGGGGCCGCCGTCCACTCAGCTGACTGGTGTCACAGGTGTTCCCTGGCAGGGGTAATTCTGCTAAATACCTCCCATGTCCAGAGGGAGGCACTAGATGCTACCTGCATTTCCAGCCCAACCCCCGCCTTTCCCTGGCAGCCCGCACTGGGAGACACTCGGGGAAGACACGCGAATGGCTACTACAGATCCAAGGTCCTGCACACAGAAGACGGAACCTCCCCACACTCACAATTCCGGAACAAGCATGACTGTGTGGGGAAGGTTTGGGGCCGCCGTCCACGCAGCTGACTGGTGTCACAGGTGTTACCTGGCAGGGGAAATCCGCTAACAATATCCCCTGTCCAGGGAGAGGCAATAGATGCTACCTGCATTTCCAGCCCAACCCCCACCTTTCCCCGGCAGCCCGTAATGTGAGACACACGGGGAAGACACGCGGATGGCTCCTAGGAAATCCAAGGTCCTGCAGACAGAAGACGGAACCTCCCCACACTCAGAATTCCGGAACACGGCTGACTGTGTGGGGGAGGAATGGGGCCGCCATCCACGAGGCTGACTGGTGTCAAAGGTGTTCCCTGGCAGGGGTAATTCTGCTAAATACCTCCCATGTCCAGAGGGTGGCACTAGATGCTACCTGCATTTCCAGCCCAACCCCCGCCTTTCCCCGGCAGCCCGCACTGGGAGACAATCGGGGAAGACACGTGAATGGCTCCTAGGGGATCCAAGGTTCTGCAGACAGAAGACGGAACCTCCCCACACTCACAATTCCGGAACAAGCCTGACTGTGTGGGGGAGGTTTGGGTCCGCCGTCCTCGCAGCTGAGTTGTGTCAAAGGAGTTCCCTGGCAAGAGGAATTCCGCTAAATCCCTACCCTGTCCAGGGGGAGGCACTAGATGCTACCTGCATTTCCAGCCCAACCCCCGCATTTCCCCGGCAGCCCTCAATGGGAGACACTCGGGGAAGACACGCGAATGGCTTCTAGGAAATCCAAGGTCCTGCAGACAGAAGACGGAACCTCCCCACACTCAGAATTCCGGAACACGGCTGACTGTGTGGGGGAGGTTTGTGGCCGCCGTCCACGCAGCTGACTGGTGTCACAGGTGTTACCTGGCAGGGAAAACCGCTAATTAATACCCTGTTCAGGGAGAGGCACTAGATGCTACCTTCATTTCCAGCCCAAACCCAGGCTTTCCCCGGCAGCCCGCACAGTCAGACACTCGGGGAAGACACGCGAAGGGCTCCTAGGAGATCCGGGGTGCTGCAGACAGAAGACGGAACCTCCCCACAATCAGAATTCCGGAACACGGCTGACTGTGTCGGGGAGGAATGGGGCCGCCGTCTATGAGGCTGCCTGGTGTCACAGGTGTTCCCTGGCAGGGGGAAGTCCGCTAATTACCTCCTATGATCAGGGGGAGGCACTAGATGCTACCTGCATTTCCAGCCCAACCCCCGCCTTTCCCTGGCAGCCCGCACTGGGAGACACTCGGGGAAGACACGCGAATGGCTACTACAGATCCAAGGTCCTGCACACAGAAGACGGAACCTCCCCACACTCACAATTCCGGAACAAGCATGACTGTGTGGGGGAGGTTTGGGGCCGCCGTCCACGCAGCTGACTGGTGTCACAGGTGTTACCTGGCAGGGGAAATCCGCTAACAAAATCCCCTGTCCAGGGAGAGGCAATAGATGCTACCTGCATTTCCAGCCCAACCCTTCACATTTACCCGGCAGCCCGCAATGTGAGACACTCGGGGAAACACGCGAAGGGCTCCTAGGAGATCCCGGGTGCCTCAGACAGAACACGGAACCTCCCCACACTCAGAATTCCGGAACACGGCTGACTGTGTGGGGGAGGTTTGGGGCCGTCGTCCACGCAGTTGACTGGTGTCAAAGGTGTTCCCCGGCAGGGGGAAGTCCGCTAATTGCCTACCCTGTCCAGGGGGAGGCACTAGATGCTTCCTGCATTTCCAGCCCAACCCCCGCCTTTCCCCGGAAGCCCGCAATTGGAGACACTCGGGGAAAACACGCGGATGGCTCCTATGAAATCCAAGGTCCTGCAGACAGAAGACGGAACCTCCCCACACTCACAAATCCGGAACAAGCCTGACTGTGTGTGGGAAGTTTGGGTCCGCACTCCTCGCAGCTGAGTGGTGTCAAAGGAGTTCGCTGGCAGGAGAAAGTCCGCTAATTGCCTACCCTGTCCAGGGGGAGGCACTAGATGCTACCTGCATTTCCAGCCCCACCCCCGCATTTCCCCGGCAGCCCGCAATGGGAAACACTCGGGGAAGACACGTGAAGGGCTCCTAGGAGATCCCGGGTTCTGCAGACCGAATACGGAACCTCCCCACACTCAGAATTCCGGAACACGGCTGACTGTGTGGGGGAGGAATGGGGCCGCCGTCCACGAGGCTGACTGGTGTCACAGGTGTTCCCTGGCAGGGGTAATTCTGCTAAATACCTCCCATGTCCAGAGGGAGGCACTAGATGCTACCTGCATTTCCAGCCCAACCCCCGCCTTTCCCCGGCAGCCCGCACTGGGAGACAATCGGGGAAGACACGTGAATGGCTCCTAGGGGATCCAAGGTTCTGCAGACAGAAGACGGAACCTCCCCACACTCACAATTCCGGAACAAGCCTGACTGTGTGGGGGAGGTTTGGGGCCGCCGTCCACGCAGCTGACTGGTGTCACAGGTGTTACCTGGCAGGGAAAACCGCTAATTAATACCCTGTTCAGGGAGAGGCACTAGATGCTACCTTCATTTCCAGCCCAAACCCAGGCTTTCCCCGGCAGCCCGCACAGTCAGACACTCGGGGAAGACACGCGAAGGGCTCCTAGGAGATCCGGGGTGCGGCAGACAGAAGACGGAACCTCCCCACACTCAGAATTCCGGAACACGGCTGACTGTGTGGGGGAGGTTTGTGGCCGCCGTCCACTCAGCTGACTGGTGTCACAGGTGTTCCCTGGCAGGGGTAATTCTTCTAAATACCTCCCATGTCCAGAGGGAGGCACTAGATGCTACCTGCATTTCCAGCCCAACCCCCGCCTTTCCCTGGCAGCCCGCACTGGGAGACACTCGGGGAAGACACGCGAATGGCTACTACAGATCCAAGGTCCTGCACACAGAAGACGGAACCTCCCCACACTCACAATTCCGGAACAAGCATGACTGTGTGGGGAAGGTTTGGGGCCGCCGTCCACGCAGCTGACTGGTGTCACAGGTGTTACCTGGCAGGGGAAATCCGCTAACAAAATCCCCTGTCCAGGGAGAGGCAATAGATGCTACCTGCATTTCCAGCCCAACCCCCACCTTTCCCCGGCAGCCCGCAATGTGAGACACACGGGGAAGACACGCGGATGGCTCCTAGGAAATCCAAGGTCCTGCAGACAGAAGACGGAACCTCCCCACACTCAGAATTCCGGAACACGGCTGACTGTGTGGGGGAGGAAAGGGGCCGCCGTCCACGAGGCTGACTGGTGTCAAAGGTGTTCCCTGGCAGGGGTAATTCTGCTAAATACCTCCCATGTCCAGAGGGTGGCACTAGATGCTACCTGCATTTCCAGCCCAACCCCCGCCTTTCCCCGGCAGCCCGCACTGGGAGACAATCGGGGAAGACACGTGAATGGCTCCTAGGGGATCCAAGGTTCTGCAGACAGAAGACGGAACCTCCCCACACTCACAATTCCGGAACAAGCCTGACTGTGTGGGGGAGGTTTGGGTCCGCCGTCCTCGCAGCTGAGTTGTGTCAAAGGAGTTCCCTGGCAAGAGGAATTCCGCTAAATCCCTACCCTGTCCAGGGGGAGGCACTAGATGCTACCTGCATTTCCAGCCCAACCCCCGCATTTCCCCGGCAGCCCTCAATGGGAGACACTCGGGGAAGACACGCGAATGGCTCCTAGGAAATCCAAGGTCCTGCAGACAGAAGACGGAACCTCCCCACACTCAGAATTCCGGAACACGGCTGACTGTGTGGGGGAGGTTTGGGGCCGCCGTCCACGCAGCTGACTGGTGTCACAGGTGTTACCTGGCAGGGAAAACCGCTAATTAATACCCTGTTCAGGGAGAGGCACTAGATGCTACCTTCATTTCCAGCCCAAACCCAGGCTTTCCCCGGCAGCCCGCACAGTCAGACACTCGGGGAAGACACGCGAAGGGCTCCTAGGAGATCCGGGGTGCTGCAGACAGAAGACGGAACCTCCCCACAATCAGAATTCCGGAACACGGCTGACTGTGTCGGGGAGGAATGGGGCCGCCGTCTACGAGGCTGACTGGTGTCACAGGTGTTCCCTGGCAGGGGGAAGTCCGCTAATTACCTCCTATGATCAGGGGGAGGCACTAGATGCTACCTGCATTTCCAGCCCAACCCCCGCCTTTCCCTGGTAGCCCGCACTGGGAGACACTCGGGGAAGACACGCGAATGGCTACTACAGATCCAAGGTCCTGCACACAGAAGACGGAACCTCCCCACACTCACAATTCCGGAACAAGCATGACTGTGTGGGGGAGGTTTGGGGCCGCCGTCCACGCAGCTGACTGGTGTCACAGGTGTTACCTGGCAGGGGAAATCCGCTAACAAAATCCCCTGTCCAGGGAGAGGCAATAGATGCTACCTGCATTTCCAGCCCAACCCTTCACATTTCCCCGGCAGCCCGCAATGTGAGACACTCGGGGAAACACGCGAAGGGCTCCTAGGAGATCCCGGGTGCCTCAGACAGAACACGGAACCTCCCCACACTCAGAATTCCGGAACACGGCTGACTGTGTGGGGGAGGTTTGGGGCCGTCGTCCACGCAGTTGACTGGTGTCAAAGGTGTTCCCCGGCAGGGGGAAGTCCGCTAATTGCCTACCATGTCCAGGGGGAGGCACTAGATGCTTCCTGCATTTCCAGCCCAACCCCCGCCTTTCCCCGGAAGCCCGCAATTGGAGACACTCGGGGAAAACACGCGGATGGCTCCTATGAAATCCAAGGTCCTGCAGACAGAAGACGGAACCTCCCCACACTCACTATTCCGGAACAAGCCTGACTGTGTGTGGGAAGTTTGGGTCCGCACTCCTCGCAGCTGAGAGGTGTCAAAGGAGTTCGCTGGCAGGAGGATGTCCGCTAATTGCCTACCCTGTCCAGGGGGAGGCACTAGATGCTACCTGCATTTCCAGCCCAACCCCCGCATTTCCCCGGCAGCCCGCAATGGGAGACACTCGGGGAAGACACGCGAATGGCTCCTAGGAAATCCAAGGTCCTGCAGACAGAAGACGGAACATCCCCAAACTCAGAATTCCGGAACACGGCTGACTGTGTGGGGGAGGGTTGGGGATGCCGTCCACGCAGCTGACTGGTGTCACAGGTGTTACCTGGCAGGGAAAAACGCTAATTAATACCCTGTTCATGGAGAGGCACTAAATGCTACCTGCATTTCCAGCCCAACCCCCGCCTTTCCCCGGCAGTCCGCACAGGCAGACATACGGGGAAGGCACGCGAAGGGCTCCTAGGAGATCCCGGGTTCTGCAGACCGAATACGGAACCTCCCCACAATCAGAATTCCGGAACACGGCTGACTGTGTGGGGGAGGGATGGGGCCGCCGTCCACGAGGCTGACTGGTGTCACAGGTGTTCCCTGGCAGGGGGAAGTCCGTTAATTACCTCCTATGATCAGGGGGAGGCACTAGATGCTATCTGCATTTCCAGCCCAACCCCCGACTTTTCCCGGCAGCCCGCACTGGGAGACAATCGGGGAAGACACGCGAATGGCTCCTAGGGGATCCAAGGTTCTGCAGACAGAAGACGGAACCTCCCCACACTCACAATTCCGGATCAAGCTTGACTGTGTGGGGGAGGTTTGGGTCCGCCCTCCTCGCAGCTGAGTGGTGTCAAAGGAGTTCCCTGGCAGGGGGAATTCCGCTAATTCCCTACCCTGTCCAGGGGGAGGCACTAGATGCTACCTGCATTTCCAGCCCCACCCCCGCATTTCCCCGGCAGCCCGCAATGGGAGACACTCGGGGAAGACACGCGAAGGGCTCCTAGGAGATCCGGGGTGCTGCAGACAGAAGACGGAACCTCCCCACACTCAGAATTCCGGAACACGGCTGACTGTGTGGGGGAGGTTTGGGGCCGCCGTCCACTCAGCTGACTGGTGTCACAGGTGTTCCCTGGCAGGGTTAATTCTGCTAAATACCTCCCATGTCCAGAGGGAGGCACTAGATGCTACCTGCATTTCCAGCCCAACCCCCACCTTTCCCCGGCAGCCCGCAATGGGAGACACTCGGGGAAGACACGCGGATGGCTCCTAGGAAATCCAAGGTCCTGCACACAGAAGACGGAACCTCCCCACACTCACAATTCCGGAACAAGCCTGACAGTGTGCGGGAGGTTTGGGTCCGCCCTCCTCGCAGCTGAGTGGTGTCAAAGGAGTTCCCTGGCAGGGGGAATTCCGCTAATTCCCTACCCTGTCCAGGGGGAGGCACTAGATGCTACCTGCATTTCCAGCCCAACCCCCGCATTTCCCCGGCAGCCCGCAATGGGAGACACTCGGGGAAGACACGCGGATGGCACCTAGGAAATCCAAGGTCCTGCAGACAGAAGACGGAACCTCCCCACACTCAGAATTCCGGAACACGGCTGACTGTGTGGGGGAAGTTTGGGGCCGCCGTCCACGCAGCTGACTGGTGTCACAGGTGTTACCTGTCAGGGAAAACCGCTAATTAATACCCTGTTCAGGGAGAGGCACTAGATGCTACCTGCATTTCCAGCCCAAACCCAGGCTTTCCCCGGCAGCCCGCACAGTCAGACACTCGGGGAAGACACGCGAAGGGCTCCTAGGAGATCCGGGGTGCTGCAGACAGAAGACGGAACCTCCCCACACTCAGAATTCCGGAACACGGCTGACTGTGTGGGGGAGGTTTGGGGCCGCAGTCCACTCAGCTGACTGGTGTCACAGGTGTTCCCTGGCAGGGGTAATTCCGCTAAATACCTCCCATGTCCAGGGGGAGGCACTAGATGCTACCTGCATTTCCAGCCCAACCCCCGCCTTTCCCTGGCAGCACGCACTGGGATACACTCGGGGAAGACACGCAAAGGGCTCCTAGGTAATCCAAGGTCCTGCAGACAGAAGACGGAACCTCCACACACTCAGAACTCCGGAACACGGCTGACTGTGTGGGGGAGGTTTGGGGCCGCCCCCCTCACAGCTGAGTGGTGTCAAAGGAGTTCCCTGGCAGGGGGAATTCCGCTAATTCCCTACCCTGTCCAGGGGGAGGCACTAGATGCTACCTGCATTTCCAGACCAACCCCAGCCTTTCCCCGGCAGCCCGCAATGGGAAACACTCGGGGAAGGCACGTGAAGGGCTCCTAGGAGATCCCGGGTTCTGCAGACCGAATACGGAACCTCCCCACACTCAGAATTCCGGAACACGGCTGACTGTGTGGGGGAGGAATGGGGCCGCCGTCCACGAGGCTGACTGGTGTCACAGGTGTTCCCTGGCAGGGGTAATTCTGCTAAATACCTCCCATGTCCAGAGGGAGGCACTAGATGCTACCTGCATTTCCAGCCCAACCCCCGCCTTTCCCCGGCAGCCCGCACTGGGAGACAATCGGGGAAGACACGTGAATGGCTCCTAGGGGATCCAAGGTTCTGCAGACAGAAGACGGAACCTCCCCACACTCACAATTCCGGAACAAGCCTGACTGTGTGGGGGAGGTTTGGGGCCGCCGTCCACGCAGCTGACTGGTGTCACAGGTGTTACCTGGCAGGGAAAACCGCTAATTAATACCCTGTTCAGGGAGAGGCACTAGATGCTACCTTCATTTCCAGCCCAAACCCAGGCTTTCCCCGGCAGCCCGCACAGTCAGACACTCGGGGAAGACACGCGAAGGGCTCCTAGGAGATCCGGGGTGCGGCAGACAGAAGACGGAACCTCCCCACACTCAGAATTCCGGAACACGGCTGACTGTGTGGGGGAGGTTTGTGGCCGCCGTCCACTCAGCTGACTGGTGTCACAGGTGTTCCCTGGCAGGGGTAATTCTTCTAAATACCTCCCATGTCCAGAGGGAGGCACTAGATGCTACCTGCATTTCCAGCCCAACCCCCGCCTTTCCCTGGCAGCCCGCACTGGGAGACACTCGGGGAAGACACGCAAATGGCTACTACAGATCCAAGGTCCTGCACACAGAAGACGGAACCTCCCCACACTCACAATTCCGGAACAAGCATGACTGTGTGGGGAAGGTTTGGGGCCGCCGTCCACGCAGCTGACTGGTGTCACAGGTGTTACCTGGCAGGGGAAATCCGCTAACAAAATCCCCTGTCCAGGGAGAGGGAATAGATGCTACCTGCATTTCCAGCCCAACCCCCACCTTTCCCCGGCAGCCCGCAATGTGAGACACACGGGGAAGACACGCGGATGGCTCCTAGGAAATCCAAGGTCCTGCAGACAGAAGACGGAACCTCCCCACACTCAGAATTCCGGAACACGGCTGACTGTGTGGGGGAGGAATGGGGCCGCCGTCCACGAGGCTGACTGGTGTCACAGGTGTTCCCTGGCAGGGGTAATTCTGCTAAATACCTCCCATGTCCAGAGGGTGGCACTAGATGCTACCTGCATTTCCAGCCCAACCCCCGCCTTTCCCCGGCAGCCCGCACTGGGAGACAATCGGGGAAGACACGTGAATGGCTCCTAGGGGATCCAAGGTTCTGCAGACAGAAGACGGAACCTCCCCACACTCACAATTCCGGAACAAGCCTGACTGTGTGGGGGAGGTTTGGGTCCGCCGTCCTCGCAGCTGAGTTGTGTCAAAGGAGTTCCCTGGCAAGAGGAATTCCGCTAAATCCCTACCCTGTCCAGGGGGAGGCACTAGATGCTACCTGCATTTCCAGCCCAACCCCCGCATTTCCCCGGCAGCCCTCAATGGGAGACACTCGGGGAAGACACGCGAATGGCTCCTAGGAAATCCAAGGTCCTGCAGACAGAAGACGGAACCTCCCCACACTCAGAATTCCGGAACACGGCTGACTGTGTGGGGGAGGTTTGGGGCCGCCGTCCACGCAGCTGACTGGTGTCACAGGTGTTACCTGGCAGGGAAAACCGCTAATTAATACCCTGTTCAGGGAGAGGCACTAGATGCTACCTTCATTTCCAGCCCAAACCCAGGCTTTCCCCGGCAGCCCGCACAGTCAGACACTCGGGGAAGACACGCGAAGGGCTCCTAGGAGATCCGGGGTGCTGCAGACAGAAGACGGAACCTCCCCACAATCAGAATTCCGGAACACGGCTGACTGTGTCGGGGAGGAATGGGGCCGCCGTCTACGAGGCTGACTGGTGTCACAGGTGTTCCCTGGCAGGGGGAAGTCCGCTAATTACCTCCTATGATCAGGGGGAGGCACTAGATGCTACCTGCATTTCCAGCCCAACCCCCGCCTTTCCCTGGTAGCCCGCACTGGGAGACACTCGGGGAAGACACGCGAATGGCTACTACAGATCCAAGGTCCTGCACACAGAAGACGGAACCTCCCCACACTCACAATTCCGGAACAAGCATGACTGTGTGGGGGAGGTTTGGGGCCGCCGTCCACGCAGCTGACTGGTGTCACAGGTGTTACCTGGCAGGGGAAATCCGCTAACAAAATCCCCTGTCCAGGGAGAGGCAATAGATGCTACCTGCATTTCCAGCCCAACCCTTCACATTTCCCCGGCAGCCCGCAATGTGAGACACTCGGGGAAACACGCGAAGGGCTCCTAGGAGATCCCGGGTGCCTCAGACAGAACACGGAACCTCCCCACACTCAGAATTCCGGAACACGGCTGACTGTGTGGGGGAGGTTTGGGGAAGTCGTCCACGCAGTTGACTGGTGTCAAAGGTGTTCCCCGGCAGGGGGAAGTCCGCTAATTGCCTACCCTGTCCAGGGGGAGGCACTAGATGCTTCCTGCATTTCCAGCCCAACCCCCGCCTTTCCCCGGAAGCCCGCAATTGGAGACACTCGGGGAAAACACGCGGATGGCTCCTATGAAATCCAAGGTCCTGCAGACAGAAGACGGAACCTCCCCACACTCACTATTCCGGAACAAGCCTGACTGTGTGTGGGAAGTTTGGGTCCGCACTCCTCGCAGCTGAGAGGTGTCAAAGGAGTTCGCTGGCAGGAGGATGTCCGCTAATTGCCTACCCTGTCCAGGGGGAGGCACTAGATGCTACCTGCATTTCCAGCCCAACCCCCGCATTTCCCCGGCAGCCCGCAATGGGAGACACTCGGGGAAGACACGCGAATGGCTCCTAGGAAATCCAAGGTCCTGCAGACAGAAGACGGAACCTCCCCACACTCAGAATTCCGGAACACGGCTGACTGTGTGGGGGAGGTTTGGGGCCGCAGTCCACTCAGCTGACTGGTGTCACAGGTGTTCCCTGGCAGGGGTAATTCCGCTAAATACCTCCCATGTCCAGGGGGAGGCACTAGATGCTACCTGCATTTCCAGCCCAACCCCCGCCTTTCCCTGGCAGCACGCACTGGGAGACACTCGGGGAAGACACGCAAAGGGCTCCTAGGTAATCCAAGGTCCTGCAGACAGAAGACGGAACCTCCACACACTCAGAACTCCGGAACACGGCTGACTGTGTGGGGGAGGTTTGGGGCCGCCCTCCTCACAGCTGAGTGGTGTCAAAGGAGTTCCCTGGCAGGGGGAATTCCGCTAATTCCCTACCCTGTCCAGGGGGAGGCACTAGATGCTACCTGCATTTCCAGACCAACCCCAGCCTTTCCCCGGCAGCCCGCAATGGGAAACACTCGGGGAAGACACGTGAAGGGCTCCTAGGAGATCCCGGGTTCTGCAGACCGAATACGGAACCTCCCCACACTCAGAATTCCGGAACACAGCTGACTGTGTGGGGGAGGAATGGGGCCGCCGTCCACGAGGCTGACTGGTGTCACAGGTGTTCCCTGGCAGGGGTAATTCTGCTAAATACCTCCCATGTCCAGAGGGAGGCACTAGATGCTACCTGCATTTCCAGCCCAACCCCCGCCTTTCCCCGGCAGCCCGCACTGGGAGACAATCGGGGAAGACACGTGAATGGCTCCTAGGGGATCCAAGGTTCTGCAGACAGAAGACGGAACCTCCCCACACTCACAATTCCGGAACAAGCCTGACTGTGTGGGGGAGGTTTGGGGCCGCCGTCCACGCAGCTGACTGGTGTCACAGGTGTTACCTGGCAGGGAAAACCGCTAATTAATACCCTGTTCAGGGAGAGGCACTAGATGCTACATGCATTTCCAGCCCAACCCCCACCTTTCCCCGGCAGCCCGCAATGGGAGACACTCGGGGAAGACACGCGGATGGCTCCTAGGAAATCCAAGGTCCTGCAGACAGAAGACGGAACCTCCCCACACTCAGAATTCCGGAACACGGCTGACTGTGTGGGGGAGGATTGGGGCCGCCGTCCACGCAGCTGACTGGTGTCACAGGTGTTACCTGTCAGGGAAAACCGCTAATTAATACCCTGTTCAGGGAGAGGCACTAGATGCTACCTGCATTTCCAGCCCAAACCCAGGCTTTCCCCGGCAGCCCGCACAGTCAGACACTCGTGGAAGACACGCGAAGGGCTCCTAGGAGATCCGGGGTGCTGCAGACAGAAGACGGAACCTCCCCACACTCAGAATTCCGGAACACGGCTGACTGTGTGCTGGAGGTTTGGGGCCGCAGTCCACTCAGCTGACTGGTGTCACAGGTGTTCCCTGGCAGGGGTAATTCCGCTAAATACCTCCCATGTCCAGGGGGAGGCACTAGATGCTACCTGCATTTCCAGGCCAACCCCCGCCTTTCCCTGGCAGCACGCACTGGGAGACACTCGGGGAAGACACGCAAAGGGCTCCTAGATAATCCAAGGTCCTGCAGACAGAAGACGGAACCTCCACACACTCAGAACTCCGGAACACGGCTGACTGTGTGGGGGAGGTTTGGGGCCGCCCTCCTCACAGCTGAGTGGTGTCAAAGGAGTTCCCTGGCAGGGGGAATTCCGCTAATTCCCTACCCTGTCCAGGGGGAGGCACTAGATGCTACCTGCATTTCCAGACCAACCCCAGCCTTTCCCCGGCAGCCCGCAATGGGAAACACTCGGGGAAGACACGTGAAGGGCTCCTAGGAGATCCCGGGTTCTGCAGACCGAATACGGAACCTCCCCACACTCAGAATTCCGGAACACAGCTGACTGTGTGGGGGAGGAATGGGGCCGCCGTCCACGAGGCTGACTGGTGTCACAGGTGTTCCCTGGCAGGGGTAATTCTGCTAAATACCTCCCATGTCCAGAGGGAGGCACTAGATGCTACCTGCATTTCCAGCCCAACCCCCGCCTTTCCCCGGCAGCCCGCACTGGGAGACAATCGGGGAAGACACGTGAATGGCTCCTAGGGGATCCAAGGTTCTGCAGACAGAAGACGGAACCTCCCCACACTCACAATTCCGGAACAAGCCTGACTGTGTGGGTGAGGTTTGGGGCCGCCGTCCACGCAGCTGACTGGTGTCACATGTGTTACCTGGCAGGGAAAACCGCTAATTAATACCCTGTTCAGGGAGAGGCACTAGATGCTACCTTCATTTCCAGCCCAAACCCAGGCTTTCCCCGGCAGCCCGCACAGTCAGACACTCGGGGAAGACACGCGAAGGGCTCCTAGGAGATCCGGGGTGCGGCAGACAGAAGACGGAACCTCCCCACACTCAGAATTCCGGAACACGGCTGACTGTGTGGGGGAGGTTTGTGGCCGCCGTCCACTCAGCTGACTGGTGTCACAGGTGTTCCCTGGCAGGGGTAATTCTGCTAAATATCTCCCATGTCCAGAGGGAGGCACTAGATGCTACCTGCATTTCCAGCCCAACCCCCGCCTTTCCCTGGCAGCCCGCACTGGGAGACACTCGGGGAAGACACGCGAATGGCTACTACAGATCCAAGGTCCTGCACACAGAAGACGGAACCTCCCCACACTCACAATTCCGGAACAAGCATGACTGTGTGGGGAAGGTTTGGGGCCGCCGTCCACGCAGCTGACTGGTGTCACAGGTGTTACCTGGCAGGGGAAATCCGCTAACAAAATCCCCTCTCCAGGGAGAGGCAATAGATGCTACCTGCATTTCCAGCCCAACCCCCACCTTTCCCCGGCAGCCCGCAATATGAGACACACGGGGAAGACACGCGGATGGCTCCTAGGAAATCCAAGGTCCTGCAGACAGAAGACGGAACCTCCCCACACTCAGAATTCCGGAACACGGCTGACTGTGTGGGGGAGGAATGGGGCCGCCGTCCACGAGGCTGACTGGTGTCACAGGTGTTCCCTGGCAGGGGTAATTCTGCTAAATACCTCCCATGTCCAGAGGGTGGCACTAGATGCTACCTGCATTTCCAGCCCAACCCCCGCCTTTCCCCGGCAGCCCGCACTGGGAGACAATCGGGGAAGACACGTGAATGGCTCCTAGGGGATCCAAGGTTCTGCAGACAGAAGACGGAACCTCCCCACACTCACAATTCCGGAACAAGCCTGACTGTGTGGGGGAGGTTTGGGTCCGCCGTCCTCGCAGCTGAGTTGTGTCAAAGGAGTTCCCTGGCAAGAGGAATTCCGCTAAATCCCTACCCTGTCCAGGGGGAGGCACTAGATGCTACCTGCATTTCCAGCCCAACCCCCGCATTTCCCCGGCAGCCCTCAATGGGAGACACTCGGGGAAGACACGCGAATGGCTCCTAGGAAATCCAAGGTCCTGCAGACAGAAGACGGAACCTCCCCACACTCAGAATTCCGGAACACGGCTGACTGTGTCGGGGAGGAATGGGGCCGCCGTCTACGAGGCTGACTGGTGTCACAGGTGTTCCCTGGCAGGGGGAAGTCCGCTAATTACCTCCTATGATCAGGGGGAGGCACTAGATGCTACCTGCATTTCCAGCCCAACCCCCGCCTTTCCCTGGTAGCCCGCACTGGGAGACACTCGGGGAAGACACGCGAATGGCTACTACAGATCCAAGGTCCTGCACACAGAAGACGGAACCTCCCCACACTCACAATTCCGGAACAAGCATGACTGTGTGGGGGAGGTTTGGGGCCGCTGTCCACGCAGCTGACTGGTGTCACAGGTGTTACCTGGCAGGGGAAATCCGCTAACAAAATCCCCTGTCCAGGGAGAGGCAATAGATGCTACCTGCATTTCCAGCCCAACCCTTCACATTTCCCCGGCAGCCCGCAATGTGAGACACTCGGGGAAACACGCGAAGGGCTCCTAGGAGATCCCGGGTGCCTCAGACAGAACACGGAACCTCCCCACACTCAGAATTCCGGAACACGGCTGACTGTGTGGGGGAGGTTTGGGGCCGTCGTCCACGCAGTTGACTGGTGTCAAAGGTGTTCCCCGGCAGGGGGAAGTCCGCTAATTGCCTACCCTGTCCAGGGGGAGGCACTAGATGCTTCCTGCATTTCCAGCCCAACCCCCGCCTTTCCCCGGAAGCCCGCAATTGGAGACACTCGGGGAAAACACGCGGATGGCTCCTATGAAATCCAAGGTCCTGCAGACAGAAGACGGAACCTCCCCACACTCACTATTCCGGAACAAGCCTGACTGTGTGTGGGAAGTTTGGGTCCGCCGTCCTCGCAGCTGAGTTGTGTCAAAGGATTTCGCTGGCAGGAGGATGTCCGCTAATTGCCTACCCTGTCCAGGGGGAGGCACTAGATGCTACCTGCATTTCCAGCCCAACCCCCGCATTTCCCCGGCAGCCCGCAATGGGAGACACTCGGGGAAGACACGCGAATGGCTCCTAGGAAATCCAAGGTCCTGCAGACAGAAGACGGAACCTCCCCACACTCAGAATTCCGGAACACGGCTGACTGTGTGGGGGAGGTTTGGGGCCGCCGTCCACGCAGCTGACTGGTGTCACAGGTGTTACCTGGCAGGGAAAACCGCTAATTAATACCCTGTTCATGGAGAGGCACTAAATGCTACCTGCATTTCCAGCCCAACCCCCGCCTTTCCCCGGCAGTCCGCACAGGCAGACACACGGGGAAGGCACGCGAAGGGCTCCTAGGAGATCCCGGGTTCTGCAGACCGAATACGGAACCTCCCCACAATCAGAATTCCGGAACACGGCTGACTGTGTGGGGGAGGGATGGGGCCGCCGTCCACGAGGCTGACTGGTGTCACAGGTGTTCCCTGGCAGGGGGAATTCCGCTAATTACCTCCTATGATCAGGGGGAGGCACTAGATGCTATCTGCATTTCCAGCCCAACCCCCGACTTTCCCCGGCAGCCCGCACTGGGAGACAATCGGGGAAGACACGCGAATGGCTCCTAGGGGATCCAAGGTTCTGCAGACAGAAGACGGAACCTCCCCACACTCACAATTCCGGATCAAGCCTGACTGTGTGGGGGAGTTTTGGGTCCGCCCTCCTCGCAGCTGAGTGGTGTTAAAGGAGTTCCCTGGCAGGGGGAATTCCGCTAATTCCCTACCCTGTCCAGGGGGAGGCACTAGATGCTACCTGCATTTCCAGCCCCACCCCCGCATTTCCCCGGCAGCCCGCAATGGGAGACACTCGGGGAAGACACGCGAAGGGCTCCTAGGAGATCCGGGGTGCTGCAGACAGAAGACGGAACCTCCCCACACTCACAATTCCGGAACACGGCTGACTGTGTGGGGGAGGTTTGGGGCCGCAGTCCACTCAGATGACTGGTGTCACAGGTGTTCCCTGGCAGGGGTAATTCTGCTAAATACCTCCCATGTCCAGGGGGAGGCACTAGATGCTACCTGCATTTCCAGCCCAACCCCCGCATTTCCCCGGCAGCCCGCACTGGGGGACAATTGGGGAAGACACGTGAATGGCTCCTAGGGGATCCAAGGTTCTGCAGACAGAAGACGGAACCTCCCCACACTCACAATTCCGGAACACGGCTGACTGTGTGGGGGAGGTTTGGGGCCGCCGTCCACGCAGCTGACTGGTGTCACAGGTGTTACCTGGCAGGGAAAACCGCTAATTAATACCCTGTTCAGGGAGAGGCACTAGATGCTACCTTCATTTCCAGCCCAAACCCAGGCTTTCCCGGCAGCCCGCACAGTCAGACACTCGGGGAAGACACGCGAAGGGCTCCTAGGAGATCCGGGGTGCTGCAGACCGAAGACGGAACCTCCCCACACTCAGAATTCCGGAACACGGCTGACTGTGTGGGGGAGGTTTGTGGCCGCCGTCCACTCAGCTGACTGGTGTCACAGGTGTTCCCTGGCAGGGGTAATTCTGCTAAATACCTCCCATGTCCAAAGGGAGGCACTAGATGCTACCTGCATTTCCAGCCCAACCCCCGCCTATCCCTGGCAGCCCGCACTGGGAGACACTCGGGGAAGACACGCGAATGGCTACTACAGATCCAAGGTCCTGCACACAGAAGACGGAACCTCCCCACACTCACAATTCCGGAACAAGCATGACTGTGTGGGGAAGGTTTGGGGCCGCCGTCCACGCAGCTGACTGGTGTCACAGGTGTTACCTGGCAGGGGAAATCCGCTAACAAAATCCCCTGTCCAGGGAGAGGCAATAGATGCTACCTGCATTTCCAGCCCAACCCCCACCTTTCCCCGGCAGCCCGCAATGTGAGACACACGGGGAAGACACGCGGATGGCTCCTAGGAAATCCAAGGTCCTGCAGACAGAAGACGGAACCTCCCCACACTCAGAATTCCGGAACACGGCTGACTGTGTGGGGGAGGAATGGGGCCGCCGTCCACGAGGCTGACTGGTGTCACAGGTGTTCCCTGGCAGGGGTAATTCTGCTAAATACCTCCCATGTCCAGAGGGTGGCACTAGATGCTACCTGCATTTCCAGCCCAACCCCCGCCTTTCCCCGGCAGCCCGCACTGGGAGACAATCGGGGAAGACACGTGAATGGCTCCTAGGGGATCCAAGGTTCTGCAGACAGAAGACGGAACCTCCCCACACTCACAATTCCGGAACAAGCCTGACTGTGTGGGGGAGGTTTGGGTCCGCCGTCCTCGCAGCTGAGTTGTGTCAAAGGAGTTCCCTGGCAAGAGGAATTCCGCTAAATCCCTACCCTGTCCAGGGGGAGGCACTAGATGCTACCTGCATTTCCAGCCCAACCCCCGCATTTCCCCGGCAGCCCTCAATGGGAGACACTCGGGGAAGACACGCGAATGGCTCCTAGGAAATCCAAGGTCCTGCAGACAGAAGACGGAACCTCCCCACACTCAGAATTCCGGAACACGGCTGACTGTGAGGGGGAGGTTTGGGGCCGCCGTCCACGCAGCTGACTGGTGTCACAGGTGTTACCTGGCAGGGAAAACCGCTAATTAATACCCTGTTCAGGGAGAGGCACTAGATGCTACCTTCATTTCCAGCCCAAACCCAGGCTTTCCCCGGCAGCCCGCACAGTCAGACACTCGGGGAAGACACGCGAAGGGCTCCTAGGAGATCCGGGGTGCTGCAGACAGAAGACGGAACCTCCCCACAATCAGAATTCCGGAACACGGCTGACTGTGTCGGGGAGGAATGGGGCCGCCGTCTATGAGGCTGCCTGGTGTCACAGGTGTTCCCTGGCAGGGGGAAGTCCGCTAATTACCTCCTATGATCAGGGGGAGGCACTAGATGCTACCTGCATTTCCAGCCCAACCCCCGCCTTTCCCTGGCAGCCCGCACTGGGAGACACTCGGGGAAGACACGCGAATGGCTACTACAGATCCAAGGTCCTGCACACCGAAGACGGAACCTCCCCACACTCACAATTCCGGAACAAGCATGACTGTGTGGGGGAGGTTTGGGGCCGCCGTCCACGCAGCTGACTGGTGTCACAGGTGTTACCTGGCAGGGGAAATCCGCTAACAAAATCCCCTGTCCAGGGAGAGGCAATAGATGCTACCTGCATTTCCAGCCCAACCCTTCACATTTCCCCGGCAGCCCGCAATGTGAGACACTCGGGGAAACACGCGAAGGGCTCCTAGGAGATCCCGGGTGCCTCAGACAGAACACGGAACCTCCCCACACTCAGAATTCCGGAACACGGCTGACTGTGTGGGGGAGGTTTGGGGCCGTCGTCCACGCAGTTGACTGGTGTCAAAGGTGTTCCCCGGCAGGGGGAAGTCCGCTAATTGCCTACCCTGTCCAGGGGGAGGCACTAGATGCTTCCTGCATTTCCAGCCCAACCCCCGCCTTTCCCCGGAAGCCCGCAATTGGAGACACTCGGGGAAAACACGCGGATGGCTCCTATGAAATCCAAGGTCCTGCAGACAGAAGACGGAACCTCCCCACACTCACAATTCCGGAACAAGCCTGACTGTGTGTGGGAAGTTTGGGTCCGCACTCCTCGCAGCTGAGTGGTGTCAAAGGAGTTCGCTGGCAGGAGGAAGTCCGCTAATTGCCTACCCTGTCCAGGGGGAGGCACTAGATGCTACCTGCATTTCCAGCCCAACCCCCGCATTTCCCCGGCAGCCCGCAATGGGAGACACTCGGGGAAGACACGCGAATGGCTCCTAGGAAATCCAAGGTCCTGCAGACAGAAGACGGAACCTCCCCACACTCAGAATTCCGGAACACAGCTGACTGTGTGGGGGAGGTTTGGGGCCGCCGTCCACGCAGCTGACTGGTGTCACAGGTGTTACCTGGCAGGGAAAACCGCTAATTAATACCCTGTTCATGGAGAGGCACTAAATGCTACCTGCATTTCCAGCCCAACCCCCGCCTTTCCCCGGCAGTCCGCACAGGCAGACACACGGGGAAGGCACGCGAAGGGCTCCTAGGTGATCCCGGGTTCTGCAGACAGAAGACGGAACCTCCCCACAATCAGAATTCCGGAACACAGCTGACTGTGTGGGGGAGGAATGGGGCCGCCGTCCACGAGGCTGACTGGTGTCACAGGTGTTCCCTGGCAGGGGGAAGTCCGCTAATTACCTCCTATGATCAGGGGGAGGCACTAGATGCTATCTGCATTTCCAGCCCAACCCCCGACTTTCCCCGGCAGCCCGCACTGGGAGACAATCGGGGAAGACACGCGAATGGCTCCTAGGGGATCCAAGGTTCTGCAGACAGAAGACGGAACCTCCCCACACTCACAATTCCGGATCAAGCCTGACTGTGTGGGGGAGTTTTGGGTCCGCCCTCCTCGCAGCTGAGTGGTGTCAAAGGAGTTCCCTGGCAGGGGGAATTCCGCTAATTCCCTACCCTGTCCAGGGGGAGGCACTAGATGCTACCTGCATTTCCAGCCCCACCCCCGCATTTCCCCGGCAGCCCGCAATGGGAGACACTCGGGGAAGACACGCGAATGGCTCCTAGGAAATCCAAGGTCCTGCAGACAGAAGACGGAACCTCCCCACACTCAGAATTCCGGAAAACGGCTGACTGGGTGGGGGAGGTTTGGGGCCGCCGTCCACGCAGCTGACTGGTGTCACAGGTGTTACCTGGCAGGGAAAACCGCTAATTAATACCCTGTTCAGGGAGAGGCACTAGATGCTACCTTCATTTCCAGCCCAAACCCAGGCTTTCCCCGGCAGCCCGCACAGTCAGACACTCGGGGAAGACACGCGAAGGGCTCCTAGGAGATCCGGGGTGCTGCAGACAGAAGACGGAACCTCCCCACACTCAGAATTCCGGAACACGGCTGACTGTGTGGGGGAGGAATGGGGCCGCCGTCTACGAGGCTGACTGGTGTCACAGGTGTTCCCTGGCAGGGGGAAGTCCGCTAATTACCTCCTATGATCAGGGGGAGGCACTAGATGCTACCTGCATTTCCAGCCCAACCCCCGCCTTTCCCTGGCAGCCCGCACTGGGAGACACTCGGGGAAGACACGCGAATGGCTACTACAGATCCAAGGTCCTGCACACAGAAGACGGAACCTCCCCACACTCACAATTCCGGAACAAGCATGACTGTGTGGGGAAGGTTTGGGGCCGCCGTCCACGCAGCTGACTGGTGTCACAGGTGTTACCTGGCAGGGGAAATCCGCTAACAAAATCCCCTCTCCAGGGAGAGGCAATAGATGCTACCTGCATTTCCAGCCCAACCCCCACCTTTCCCCGGCAGCCCGCAATGTGAGACACACGGGGAAGACACGCGGATGGCTCCTAGGAAATCCAAGGTCCTGCAGACCGAAGACGGAACCTCCCCACACTCAGAATTCCGGAACACGGCTGACTGTGTGGGGGAGGAATGGGGCCGCCCTCCACGAGGCTGACTGGTGTCACAGGTGTTCCCTGGCAGGGGTAATTCTGCTAAATACCTCCCATGTCCAGAGGGTGGCACTAGATGCTACCTGCATTTCCAGCCCAACCCCCGCCTTTCCCCGGCAGCCCGCACTGGGAGACAATCGGGGAAGACACGTGAATGGCTCCTAGGGGATCCAAGGTTCTGCAGACAGAAGACGGAACCTCCCCACACTCACAATTCCGGAACAAGCCTGACTGTGTGGGGGAGGTTTGGGTCCGCCGTCCTCGCAGCTCAGTTGTGTCAAAGGAGTTCCCTGGCAAGAGGAATTCCGCTAAATCCCTACCCTGTCCAGGGGGAGGCACTAGATGCTACCTGCATTTCCAGCCCAACCCCCGCATTTCCCCGGCAGCCCTCAATGGGAGACACTCGGGGAAGACACGCGAATGGCTCCTAGGAAATCCAAGGTCCTGCAGACAGAAGACGGAACCTCCCCACACTCAGAATTCCGGAACACGGCTGACTGTGTGGGGGAGGTTTGGGGCCGCCGTCTATGAGGCTGCCTGGTGTCACAGGTGTTCCCTGGCAGGGGGAAGTCCGCTAATTACCTCCTATGATCAGGGGGAGGCACTAGATGCTACCTGCATTTCCAGCCCAACCCCCGCCTTTCCCTGGCAGCCCGCACTGGGAGACACTCGGGGAAGACACGCGAATGGCTACTACAGATCCAAGGTCCTGCACACCGAAGACGGAACCTCCCCACACTCACAATTCCGGAACAAGCATGACTGTGTGGGGGAGGTTTGGGGCCGCCGTCCACGCAGCTGACTGGTGTCACAGGTGTTACCTGGCAGGGGAAATCCGCTAACAAAATCCCCTGTCCAGGGAGAGGCAATAGATGCTACCTGCATTTCCAGCCCAACCCTTCACATTTCCCCGGCAGCCCGCAATGTGAGACACTCGGGGAAACACGCGAAGGGCTCCTAGGAGATCCCGGGTGCCTCAGACAGAACACGGAACCTCCCCACACTCAGAATTCCGGAACACGGCTGACTGTGTGGGGGAGGTTTGGGGCCGTCGTCCACGCAGTTGACTGGTGTCAAAGGTGTTCCCCGGCAGGGGGAAGTCCGCTAATTGCCTACCCTGTCCAGGGGGAGGCACTAGATGCTTCCTGCATTTCCAGCCCAACCCCCGCCTTTCCCCGGAAGCCCGCAATTGGAGACACTCGGGGAAAACACGCGGATGGCTCCTATGAAATCCAAGGTCCTGCAGACAGAAGACGGAACCTCCCCACACTCACAATTCCGGAACAAGCCTGACTGTGTGTGGGAAGTTTGGGTCCGCACTCCTCGCAGCTGAGTGGTGTCAAAGGAGTTCGCTGGCAGGAGGAAGTCCGCTAATTGCCTACCCTGTCCAGGGGGAGGCACTAGATGCTACCTGCATTTCCAGCCCAACCCCCGCATTTCCCCGGCAGCCCGCAATGGGAGACACTCGGGGAAGACACGCGAATGGCTCCTAGGAAATCCAAGGTCCTGCAGACAGAAGACGGAACCTCCCCACACTCACAATTCCGGAACAAGCATGACTGTGTGGGGAAGGTTTGGGGCCGCCGTCCACGCAGCTGACTGGTGTCACAGGTGTTACCTGGCAGGGGAAATCCGCTAACAAAATCCCCTCTCCAGGGAGAGGCAATAGATGCTACCTGCATTTCCAGCCCAACCCCCACCTTTCCCCGGCAGCCCGCAATGTGAGACACACGGGGAAGACACGCGGATGGCTCCTAGGAAATCCAAGGTCCTGCAGACCGAAGACGGAACCTCCCCACACTCAGAATTCCGGAACACGGCTGACTGTGTGGGGGAGGAATGGGGCCGCCCTCCACGAGGCTGACTGGTGTCACAGGTGTTCCCTGGCAGGGGTAATTCTGCTAAATACCTCCCATGTCCAGAGGGTGGCACTAGATGCTACCTGCATTTCCAGCCCAACCCCCGCCTTTCCCCGGCAGCCCGCACTGGGAGACAATCGGGGAAGACACGTGAATGGCTCCTAGGGGATCCAAGGTTCTGCAGACAGAAGACGGAACCTCCCCACACTCACAATTCCGGAACAAGCCTGACTGTGTGGGGGAGGTTTGGGTCCGCCGTCCTCGCAGCTCAGTTGTGTCAAAGGAGTTCCCTGGCAAGAGGAATTCCGCTAAATCCCTACCCTGTCCAGGGGGAGGCACTAGATGCTACCTGCATTTCCAGCCCAACCCCCGCATTTCCCCGGCAGCCCTCAATGGGAGACACTCGGGGAAGACACGCGAATGGCTCCTAGGAAATCCAAGGTCCTGCAGACAGAAGACGGAACCTCCCCACACTCAGAATTCCGGAACACGGCTGACTGTGTGGGGGAGGTTTGGGGCCGCCGTCTATGAGGCTGCCTGGTGTCACAGGTGTTCCCTGGCAGGGGGAAGTCCGCTAATTACCTCCTATGATCAGGGGGAGGCACTAGATGCTACCTGCATTTCCAGCCCAACCCCCGCCTTTCCCTGGCAGCCCGCACTGGGAGACACTCGGGGAAGGCACGCGAATGGCTACTACAGATCCAAGGTCCTGCACACCGAAGACGGAACCTCCCCACACTCACAATTCCGGAACAAGCATGACTGTGTGGGGGAGGTTTGGGGCCGCCGTCCACGCAGCTGACTGGTGTCACAGGTGTTACCTGGCAGGGGAAATCCGCTAACAAAATCCCCTGTCCAGGGAGAGGCAATAGATGCTACCTGCATTTCCAGCCCAACCCTTCACATTTCCCCGGCAGCCCGCAATGTGAGACACTCGGGGAAACACGCGAAGGGCTCCTAGGAGATCCCGGGTGCCTCAGACAGAACACGGAACCTCCCCACACTCAGAATTCCGGAACACGGCTGACTGTGTGGGGGAGGTTTGGGGCCGTCGTCCACGCAGTTGACTGGTGTCAAAGGTGTTCCCCGGCAGGGGGAAGTCCGCTAATTGCCTACCCTGTCCAGGGGGAGGCACTAGATGCTTCCTGCATTTCCAGCCCAACCCCCGCCTTTCCCCGGAAGCCCGCAATTGGAGACACTCGGGGAAAACACGCGGATGGCTCCTATGAAATCCAAGGTCCTGCAGACAGAAGACGGAACCTCCCCACACTCACAATTCCGGAACAAGCCTGACTGTGTGTGGGAAGTTTGGGTCCGCACTCCTCGCAGCTGAGTGGTGTCAAAGGAGTTCGCTGGCAGGAGGAAGTCCGCTAATTGCCTACCCTGTCCAGGGGGAGGCACTAGATGCTACCTGCATTTCCAGCCCAACCCCCGCATTTCCCCGGCAGCCCGCAATGGGAGACACTCGGGGAAGACACGCGAATGGCTCCTAGGAAATCCAAGGTCCTGCAGACAGAAGACGGAACCTCCCCACACTCACAATTCCGGAACAAGCATGACTGTGTGGGGAAGGTTTGGGGCCGCCGTCCACGCAGCTGACTGGTGTCACAGGTGTTACCTGGCAGGGGAAATCCGCTAACAAAATCCCCTCTCCAGGGAGAGGCAATAGATGCTACCTGCATTTCCAGCCCAACCCCCACCTTTCCCCGGCAGCCCGCAATGTGAGACACACGGGGAAGACACGCGGATGGCTCCTAGGAAATCCAAGGTCCTGCAGACAGAAGACGGAACCTCCCCACACTCACAATTCCGGAACAAGCCTGACTGTGTGGGGGAGGTTTGGGTCCGCCGTCCTCGCAGCTCAGTTGTGTCAAAGGAGTTCCCTGGCAAGAGGAATTCCGCTAAATCCCTACCCTGTCCAGGGGGAGGCACTAGATGCTACCTGCATTTCCAGCCCAACCCCCGCATTTCCCCGGCAGCCCTCAATGGGAGACACTCGGGGAAGACACGCGAATGGCTCCTAGGAAATCCAAGGTCCTGCAGACAGAAGACGGAACCTCCCCACACTCAGAATTCCGGAACACGGCTGACTGTGTGGGGGAGGTTTGGGGCCGCCGTCCACGCAGCTGACTGGTGTCACAGGTGTTACCTGGCAGGGAAAACCGCTAATTAATACCCTGTTCAGGGAGAGGCACTAGATGCTACCTTCATTTCCAGCCCAAACCCAGGCTTTCCCCGGCAGCCCGCACAGTCAGACACTCGGGGAAGACACGCGAAGGGCTCCTAGGAGATCCGGGGTGCTGCAGACAGAAGACGGAACCTCCCCACAATCAGAATTCCGGAACACGGCTGACTGTGTGGGGGAGGTTTGGGGCCGTCGTCCACGCAGTTGACTGGTGTCAAAGGTGTTCCCCGGCAGGGGGAAGTCCGCTAATTGCCTACCCTGTCCAGGGGGAGGCACTAGATGCTTCCTGCATTTCCAGCCCAACCCCCGCCTTTCCCCGGAAGCCCGCAATTGGAGACACTCGGGGAAAACACGCGGATGGCTCCTATGAAATCCAAGGTCCTGCAGACAGAAGACGGAACCTCCCCACACTCACAATTCCGGAACAAGCCTGACTGTGTGTGGGAAGTTTGGGTCCGCACTCCTCGCAGCTGAGTGGTGTCAAAGGAGTTCGCTGGCAGGAGGAAGTCCGCTAATTGCCTACCCTGTCCAGGGGGAGGCACTAGATGCTACCTGCATTTCCAGCCCCACCCCCGCATTTCCCCGGCAGCCCGCAATGGGAGACACTCGGGGAAGACACGCGAATGGCTCCTAGGAAATCCAAGGTCCTGCAGACAGAAAACGGAACCTCCCCACACTCAGAATTCCGGAACACGGCTGACTGTGTGGGGGAGGTTTGGGGCCGCCGTCCACGCAGCTGACTGGTGTCACAGGTGTTACCTGGCAGGGAAAACCGCTAATTAATACCCTGTTCATGGAGAGGCACTAAATGCTACCTGCATTTCCAGCCCAACCCCCGCCTTTCCCCGGCAGTCCGCACAGGCAGACACACGGGGAAGGCACGCGAAGGGCTCCTAGGAGATCCCGGGTTCTGCAGACCGAATACGGAACCTCCCCACAATCAGAATTCCGGAACACGGCTGACTGTGTGGGGGAGGAATGGGGCCGCCGTCCACGAGGCTGACTGGTGTCACAGGTGTTCCCTGGCAGGGGTAATTCTGCTAAATACCTCCCATGTCCAGAGGGAGGCACTAGATGCTACCTGCATTTCCAGCCCAACCCCCGCATTTCCCCGGCAGCCCGCACTGGGAGACAATCGGGGAAGACACGTGAATGGCTCCTAGGGGATCCAAGGTTCTGCAGACAGAAGACGGAACCTCCCCACACTCACAATTCCGGAACACGGCTGACTGTGTGGGGGAGGTTTGGGGCCGCCGTCCACGCAGCTGACTGGTGTCACAGGTGTTACCTGGCAGGGAAAACCGCTAATTAATACCCTGTTCAGGGAGAGGCACTAGATGCTACCTTCATTTCCAGCCCAAACCCAGGCTTTCCCCGGCAGCCCGCACAGTCAGACACTCGGGGAAGACACGCGAAAGGCTCCTAGGAGATCCGGGGTGCTGCAGACAGAAGACGGAACCTCCCCACACTCAGAATTCCGGAACACGGCTGACTGTGTGGGGGAGGTTTGGGGCCGCCGTCCACTCAGCTGACTGGTGTCACAGGTGTTCCCTGGCAGGGGTAATTCTGCTAAATACCTCCCATGTCCAGAGGGA
The DNA here is from genome assembly GCF_036321535.1 of Camelus dromedarius. Lineage (NCBI taxonomy): Eukaryota > Metazoa > Chordata > Mammalia > Artiodactyla > Camelidae > Camelus > Camelus dromedarius. The sequence continues at coordinate 2,043,530 of NW_026989804.1, forward strand.
GGCACTAGATGCTACCTGCATTTCCAGCCCAACCCCCGCCTTTCCCTGGCAGCCCGCACTGGGAGACACTCGGGGAAGACACGCGAATGGCTACTACAGATCCAAGGTCCTGCACACAGAAGACGGAACCTCCCCACACTCACAATTCCGGAACAAGCATGACTGTGTGGGGAAGGTTTGGGGCCGCCGTCCACGCAGCTGACTGGTGTCACAGGTGTTACCTGGCAGGGGAAATCCGCTAACAAAATCCCCTGTCCAGGGAGAGGCAATAGATGCTACCTGCATTTCCAGCCCAACCCCCACCTTTCCCCGGCAGCCCGTAATGTGAGACACACGGGGAAGACACGCGGATGGCTCCTAGGAAATCCAAGGTCCTGCAGACAGAAGACGGAACCTCCCCACACTCAGAATTCCGGAACACGGCTGACTGTGTGGGGGAGGAATGGGGCCGCCGTCCACGAGGCTGACTGGTGTCACAGGTGTTCCCTGGCAGGGGTAATTCTGCTAAATACCTCCCATGTCCAGAGGGTGGCACTAGATGCTACCTGCATTTCCAGCCCAACCCCCGCCTTTCCCCGGCAGCCCGCACTGGGAGACAATCGGGGAAGACACGTGAATGGCTCCTAGGGGATCCAAGGTTCTGCAGACAGAAGACGGAACCTCCCCACACTCACAATTCCGGAACAAGCCTGACTGTGTGGGGGAGGTTTGGGTCCGCCGTCCTCGCAGCTGAGTTGTGTCAAAGGAGTTCCCTGGCAAGAGGAATTCCGCTAAATCCCTACCCTGTCCAGGGGGAGGCACTAGATGCTACCTGCATTTCCAGCCCAACCCCCGCATTTCCCCGGCAGCCCTCAATGGGAGACACTCGGGGAAGACACGCGAATGGCTTCTAGGAAATCCAAGGTCCTGCAGACAGAAGACGGAACCTCCCCACACTCAGAATTCCGGAACACGGCTGACTGTGTGGGGGAGGTTTGTGGCCGACGTCCACGCAGCTGACTGGTGTCACAGGTGTTACCTGGCAGGGAAAACCGCTAATTAATACCCTGTTCAGGGAGAGGCACTAGATGCTACCTTCATTTCCAGCCCAAACCCAGGCTTTCCCCGGCAGCCCGCACAGTCAGACACTCGGGGAAGACACGCGAAGGGCTCCTAGGAGATCCGGGGTGCTGCAGACAGAAGACGGAACCTCCCCACAATCAGAATTCCGGAACACGGCTGACTGTGTCGGGGAGGAATGGGGCCGCCGTCTATGAGGCTGCCTGGTGTCACAGGTGTTCCCTGGCAGGGGGAAGTCCGCTAATTACCTCCTATGATCAGGGGGAGGCACTAGATGCTACCTGCATTTCCAGCCCAACCCCCGCCTTTCCCTGGCAGCCCGCACTGGGAGACACTCGGGGAAGACACGCGAATGGCTACTACAGATCCAAGGTCCTGCACACAGAAGACGGAACCTCCCCACACTCACAATTCCGGAACAAGCATGACTGTGTGGGGGAGGTTTGGGGCCGCCGTCCACGCAGCTGACTGGTGTCACAGGTGTTACCTGGCAGGGGAAATCCGCTAACAAAATCCCCTGTCCAGGGAGAGGCAATAGATGCTACCTGCATTTCCAGCCCAACCCTTCACATTTCCCCGGCAGCCCGCAATGTGAGACACTCGGGGAAACACGCGAAGGGCTCCTAGGAGATCCCGGGTGCCTCAGACAGAAGACGGAACCTCCCCACACTCAGAATTCCGGAACACGGCTGACTGTGTGGGGGAGGTTTGGGGCCGTCGTCCACGCAGTTGACTGGTGTCAAAGGTGTTCCCCGGCAGGGGGAAGTCCGCTAATTGCCTACCCTGTCCAGGGGGAGGCACTAGATGCTTCCTGCATTTCCAGCCCAACCCCCGCCTTTCCCCGGAAGCCCGCAATTGGAGACACTCGGGGAAAACACGCGGATGGCTCCTATGAAATCCAAGGTCCTGCAGACAGAAGACGGAACCTCCCCACACTCACAATTCCGGAACAAGCCTGACTGTGTGTGGGAAGTTTGGGTCCGCACTCCTCGCAGCTGAGTGGTGTCAAAGGAGTTCGCTGGCAGGAGGAAGTCCGCTAATTGCCTACCCTGTCCAGGGGGAGGCACTAGATGCTACCTGCATTTCCAGCCCCACCCCCGCATTTCCCCGGCAGCCCGCAATGGGAGACACTCGGGGAAGACACGCGAATGGCTCCTAGGAAATCCAAGGTCCTGCAGACAGAAGACGGAACCTCCCCACACTCACAATTCTGGAACACGGCTGACTGTGTGGGGGAGGTTTGGGGCCGCCGTCCACGCAGCTGACTGGTGTCACAGGTGTTACCTGGCAGGGAAAACCGCTAATTAATACCCTGTTCAGGGAGAGGCACTAGATGCTACCTTCATTTCCAGCCCAAACCCAGGCTTTCCCCGGCAGCCCGCACAGTCAGACACTCGGGGAAGACACGCGAAAGGCTCCTAGGAGATCCGGGGTGCTGCAGACAGAAGACGGAACCTCCCCACACTCAGAATTCCGGAACACGGCTGACTGTGTGGGGGAGGTTTGGGGCCGCCGTCCACTCAGCTGACTGGTGTCACAGGTGTTCCCTGGCAGGGGTAATTCTGCTAAATACCTCCCATGTCCAGAGGGAGGCACTAGATGCTACCTGCATTTCCAGCCCAACCCCCGCCTTTCCCTGGCAGCCCGCACTGGGAGACACTCGGGGAAGACACGCGAATGGCTACTACAGATCCAAGGTCCTGCACACAGAAGACGGAACCTCCCCACACTCACAATTCCGGAACAAGCATGACTGTGTGGGGAAGGTTTGGGGCCGCCGTCCACGCAGCTGACTGGTGTCACAGGTGTTACCTGGCAGGGGAAATCCGCTAACAAAATCCCCTGTCCAGGGAGAGGCATTAGATGCTACCTGCATTTCCAGCCCAACCCCCACCTTTCCCCGGCAGCCCGTAATGTGAGACACACGGGGAAGACACGCGGATGGCTCCTAGGAAATCCAAGGTCCTGCAGACAGAAGACGGAACCTCCCCACACTCAGAATACCGGAACACGGCTGACTGTGTGGGGGAGGAATGGGGCCGCCGTCCACGAGGCTGACTGGTGTCACAGGTGTTCCCTGGCAGGGGTAATTCTGCTAAATACCTCCCATGTCCAGAGGGTGGCACTAGATGCTACCTGCATTTCCAGCCCAACCCCCGCCTTTCCCCGGCAGCCCGCACTGGGAGACAATCGGGGAAGACACGTGAATGGCTCCTAGGGGATCCAAGGTTCTGCAGACAGAAGACGGAACCTCCCCACACTCACAATTCCGGAACAAGCCTGACTGTGTGGGGGAGGTTTGGGTCCGCCGTCCTCGCAGCTGAGTTGTGTCAAAGGAGTTCCCTGGCAAGAGGAATTCCGCTAAATCCCTACCCTGTCCAGGGGGAGGCACTAGATGCTACCTGCATTTCCAGCCCAACCCCCGCATTTCCCCGGCAGCCCTCAATGGGAGACACTCGGGGAAGACACGCGAATGGCTTCTAGGAAATCCAAGGTCCTGCAGACAGAAGACGGAACCTCCCCACACTCAGAATTCCGGAACACGGCTGACTGTGTGGGGGAGGTTTGGGGCCGCCGTCCACGCAGCTGACTGGTGTCACAGGTGTTACCTGGCAGGGAAAACCGCTAATTAATACCCTGTTCATGGAGAGGCACTAAATGCTACCTGCATTTCCAGCCCAACCCCCGCCTTTCCCCGGCAGTCCGCACAGGCAGACACACGGGGAAGGCACGCGAAGGGCTCCTAGGAGATCCCGGGTTCTGCAGACCGAATACGGAACCTCCCCACAATCACAATTCCGGAACACGGCTGACTGTGTGGGGGAGGAATGGGGCCGCCGTCCACGAGGCTGACTGGTGTCACAGGTGTTCCCTGGCAGGGGTAATTCTGCTAAATACCTCCCATGTCCAGAGGGAGGCACTAGATGCTACCTGCATTTCCAGCCCAACCCCCGCATTTCCCCGGCAGCCCGCACTGGGAGACAATCGGGGAAGACACGTGAATGGCTCCTAGGGGATCCAAGGTTCTGCAGACAGAAGACGGAACCTCCCCACACTCACAATTCCGGAACACGGCTGACTGTGTGGGGGAGGTTTGGGGCCGCCGTCCACGCAGCTGACTGGTGTCACAGGTGTTACCTGGCAGGGAAAACCGCTAATTAATACCCTGTTCAGGGAGAGGCACTAGATGCTACCTTCATTTCCAGCCCAAACCCAGGCTTTCCCCGGCAGCCCGCACAGTCAGACACTCGGGGAAGACACGCGAAAGGCTCCTAGGAGATCCGGGGTGCTGCAGACAGAAGACGGAACCTCCCCACACTCAGAATTCCGGAACACGGCTGACTGTGTGGGGGAGGTTTGGGGCCGCCGTCCACTCAGCTGACTGGTGTCACAGGTGTTCCCTGGCAGGGGTAATTCTGCTAAATACCTCCCATGTCCAGAGGGAGGCACTAGATGCTACCTGCATTTCCAGCCCAACCCCCGCCTTTCCCTGGCAGCCCGCACTGGGAGACACTCGGGGAAGACACGCGAATGGCTACTACAGATCCAAGGTCCTGCACACAGAAGACGGAACCTCCCCACACTCACAATTCCGGAACAAGCATGACTGTGTGGGGAAGGTTTGGGGCCGCCGTCCACGCAGCTGACTGGTGTCACAGGTGTTACCTGGCAAGGGAAATCCGCTAACAAAATCCCCTGTCCAGGGAGAGGCAATAGATGCTACCTGCATTTCCAGCCCAACCCCCACCTTTCCCCGGCAGCCCGTAATGTGAGACACACGGGGAAGACACGCGGATGGCTCCTAGGAAATCCAAGGTCCTGCAGACAGAAGACGGAACCTCCCCACACTCAGAATTCCGGAACACGGCTGACTGTGTGGGGGAGGAATGGGGCCGCCATCCACGAGGCTGACTGGTGTCACAGGTGTTCCCTGGCAGGGGTAATTCTGCTAAATACCTCCCATGTCCAGAGGGTGGCACTAGATGCTACCTGCATTTCCAGCCCAACCCCCGCCTTTCCCCGGCAGCCCGCACTGGGAGACAATCGGGGAAGACACGTGAATGGCTCCTAGGGGATCCAAGGTTCTGCAGACAGAAGACGGAACCTCCCCACACTCACAATTCCGGAACAAGCCTGACTGTGTGGGGGAGGTTTGGGTCCGCCGTCCTCGCAGCTGAGTTGTGTCAAAGGAGTTCCCTGGCAAGAGGAATTCCGCTAAATCCCTACCCTGTACAGGGGGAGGCACTAGATGCTACCTGCATTTCCAGCCCAACCCCCGCATTTCCCCGGCAGCCCTCAATGGGAGACACTCGGGGAAGACACGCGAATGGCTTCTAGGAAATCCAAGGTCCTGCAGACAGAAGACGGAACCTCCCCACACTCAGAATTCCGGAACACGGCTGACTGTGTGGGGGAGGTTTGTGGCCGCCGTCCACGCAGCTGACTGGTGTCACAGGTGTTACCTGGCAGGGAAAACCGCTAATTAATACCCTGTTCAGGGAGAGGCACTAGATGCTACCTTCATTTCCAGCCCAAACCCAGGCTTTCCCCGGCAGCCCGCACAGTCAGACACTCGGGGAAGACACGCGAAGGGCTCCTAGGAGATCCGGGTTGCTGCAGACAGAAGACGGAACCTCCCCACAATCAGAATTCCGGAACACGGCTGACTGTGTCGGGGAGGAATGGGGCCGCCGTCTATGAGGCTGCCTGGTGTCACAGGTGTTCCCTGGCAGGGGGAAGTCCGCTAATTACCTCCTATGATCAGGGGGAGGCACTAGATGCTACCTGCATTTCCAGCCCAACCCCCGCCTTTCCCTGGCAGCCCGCACTGGGAGACACTCGGGGAAGACACGCGAATGGCTACTACAGATCCAAGGTCCTGCACACAGAAGACGGAACCTCCCCACACTCACAATTCCGGAACAAGCATGACTGTGTGGGGGAGGTTTGGGGCCGCCGTCCACGCAGCTGACTGGTGTCACAGGTGTTACCTGGCAGGGGAAATCCGCTAACAAAATCCCCTGTCCAGGGAGAGGCAATAGATGCTACCTGCATTTCCAGCCCAACCCTTCACATTTCCCCGGCAGCCCGCAATGTGAGACACTCGGGGAAACACGCGAAGGGCTCCTAGGAGATCCCGGGTGCCTCAGACAGAAGACGGAACCTCCCCACACTCAGAATTCCGGAACACGGCTGACTGTGTGGGGGAGGTTTGGGGCCGTCGTCCACGCAGTTGACTGGTGTCAAAGGTGTTCCCCGGCAGGGGGAAGTCCGCTAATTGCCTACCCTGTCCAGGGGGAGGCACTAGATGCTTCCTGCATTTCCAGCCCAACCCCCGCCTTTCCCCGGAAGCCCGCAATTGGAGACACTCGGGGAAAACACGCGGATGGCTCCTATGAAATCCAAGGTCCTGCAGACAGAAGACGGAACCTCCCCACACTCACAATTCCGGAACAAGCCTGACTGTGTGTGGGAAGTTTGGGTCCGCACTCCTCGCAGCTGAGTGGTGTCAAAGGAGTTCGCTGGCAGGAGGAAGTCCGCTAATTGCCTACCCTGTCCAGGGGGAGGCACTAGATGCTACCTGCATTTCCAGCCCCACCCCCGCATTTCCCCGGCAGCCCGCAATGGGAGACACTCGGGGAAGACACGCGAATGGCTCCTAGGAAATCCAAGGTCCTGCAGAAAGAAGACGGAACCTCCCCACACTCAGAATTCCGGAACACGGCTGACTGTGTGGGGGAGGTTTGGGGCCGCCGTCCACGCAGCTGACTGGTGTCACAGGTGTTACCTGGCAGGGAAAACCGCTAATTAATACCCTGTTCATGGAGAGGCACTAAATGCTACCTGCATTTCCAGCCCAACCCCCGATTTTCCCCGGCAGTCCGCACAGGCAGACACACGGGGAAGGCACGCGAAGGGCTCCTAGGAGATCCCGGGTTCTGCAGACCGAATACGGAACCTCCCCACAATCAGAATTCCGGAACACGGCTGACTGTGTGGGGGAGGAATGGGGCCGCCGTCCACGAGGCTGACTGGTGTCACAGGTGTTCCCTGGCAGGGGGAAGTCCGCTAATTACCTCCTATGATCAGGGGGAGGCACTAGATGCTATCTGCATTTCCAGCCCAACCCCCGACTTTCCCCGGCAGCCCGCACTGGGAGACAATCGGGGAAGACACGCGAATGGCTCCTAGGGGATCCAAGGTACTGCAGACAGAAGACGGAACCTCCCCACACTCACAATTCCGGATCAAGCCTGACTGTGTGGGGGAGGTTTGGGTCCGCCCTCCTCGCAGCTGAGTGGTGTCAAAGGAGTTCCCTGGCAGGGGGAATTCCGCTAATTCCCTACCCTGTCCAGGGGGAGGCACTAGATGCTACCTGCATTTCCAGCCCCACCCCCGCATTTCCCCGGCAGCCCGCAATGGGAGACACTCGGGGAAGACACGCGAATGGCTCCTAGGAAATCCAAGGTCCTGCAGACAGAAGACGGAACCTCCCCACACTCAGAATTCCGGAACACGGCTGACTGGGTGGGGGAAGTTTGGGGCCGCCGTCCACGCAGCTGACTGGTGTCACAGGTGTTACCTGGCAGGGAAAACCGCTAATTAATACCCTGTTCAGGGAGAGGCACTAGATGCTACCTTCATTTCCAGCCCAAACCCAGGCTTTCCCCGGCAGCCCGCACAGTCAGACACTCGGGGAAGACACGCGAAGGGCTCCTAGGAGATCCGGGGTGCTGCAGACAGAAGACGGAACCTCCCCACACTCAGAATTCCGGAACACGGCTGACTGTGTGGGGGAGGAATGGGGCCGCCGTCTACGAGGCTGACTGGTGTCACAGGTGTTCCCTGGCAGGGGGAAGTCCGCTAATTACCTCCTATGATCAGGGGGAGGCACTAGATGCTACCTGCATTTCCAGCCCAACCCCCGCCTTTCCCTGGCAGCCCGCACTGGGAGACACTCGGGGAAGACACGCGAATGGCTACTACAGATCCAAGGTCCTGCACACAGAAGACGGAACCTCCCCACACTCACAATTCCGGAACAAGCATGACTGTGTGGGGGAGGTTTGGGGCCGCCGTCCACGCAGCTGACTGGTGTCACAGGTGTTACCTGGCAGGGGAAATCCGCTAACAAAATCCCCTGTCCAGGGAGAGGCAATAGATGCTACCTGCATTTCCAGCCCAACCCTTCACATTTCCCCGGCAGCCCGCAATGTGAGACACTCGGGGAAACACGCGAAGGGCTCCTAGGAGATCCCGGGTGCCTCAGACAGAAGACGGAACCTCCCCACACTCAGAATTCCGGAACACGGCTGACTGTGTGGGGGAGGTTTGGGGCCGCCGTCCACGCAGCTGACTGGTGTCACAGGTGTTACCTGGCAGGGAAAACCGCTAATTAATACCCTGTTCATGGAGAGGCACTAAATGCTACCTGCATTTCCAGCCCAACCCCCGCCTTTCCCCGGCAGTCCGCACAGGCAGACACACGGGGAAGGCACGCGAAAGGCTCCTAGGAGATCCCGGGTTCTGCAGATCGAATACGGAACCTCCCCACAATCAGAATTCCGGAACACGGCTGACTGTGTGGGGGAGGAATGGGGCCGCCGTCCACGAGGCTGACTGGTGTCACAGGTGTTCCCTGGCAGGGGGAAGTCCGCTAATTACCTCCTATGATCAGGGGGAGGCACTAGATGCTATCTGCATTTCCAGCCCAACCCCCGACTTTCCCCGGCAGCCCGCACTGGGAGACAATCGGGGAAGACACGCGAATGGCTCCTAGGGGATCCAAGGTTCTGCAGACAGAAGACGGAACCTCCCCACACTCACAATTCCGGATCAAGCCTGACTGTGTGGGGGAGGTTTGGGTCCGCCCTCCTCGCAGCTGAGTGGTGTCAAAGGAGTTCTCTGGCAGGGGGAATTCCGCTAATTCCCTACCCTGTCCAGGGGGAGGCACTAGATGCTACCTGCATTTCCAGCCCCACCCCCGCATTTCCCCGGCAGCCCGCAATGGGAGACACTCGGGAAAGACACGCGAATGGCTCCTAGGAAATCCAAGGTCCTGCAGACAGAAGACGGAACCTCCCCACACTCAGAATTCCGGAACACGGCTGACTGTGTGGGGGAGGTTTGGGGCCGCCGTCCACGCAGCTGACTGGTGTCACAGGTGTTACCTGGCAGGGAAAACCGCTAATTAATACCCTGTTCAGGGAGAGGCACTAGAAGCTACCTGCATTTCCAGCCCAAACCCAGGCTTTCTCCGGCAGCCTGCACAGTCAGACACTCGGGGAAGACACGCGAAGGGCTCCTAGGAGATCCGGGGTGCTGCAGACAGAAGACGGAACCTCCCCACACTCAGAATTCCGGAACACGGCTGACTGTGTGGGGGAGGTTTGGGTCCGCCCTCCTCAAAGCTGAGTGGTGTCAAAGGAGTTCCCTGGCAGGGGGAATTCCGCTAATTCCCTACCCTGTCCAGGGGGAGGCACTAGATGCTACCTGCATTTCCAGACCAACCCCAGCCTTTCCCCGGCAGCCCGCAATGGGAAACACTCGGGGAAGACACGTGAAGGGCTCCTAGGAGATCCCGGGTTCTGCAGACCGAATACGGAACCTCCCCACACTCAGAATTCCGGAACACGGCTGACTGTGTGGGGGAGGAATGGGGCCGCCGTCCACGAGGCTGACTGGTGTCACAGGTGTTCCCTGGCAGGGGTAATTCTGCTAAATACCTCCCATGTCCAGAGGGAGGCACTAGATGCTACCTGCATTTCCAGCCCAACCCCCGACTTTCCCCGGCAGCCCGCACTGGGAGACAATCGGGGAAGACACGCGAATGGCTCCTAGGGGATCCAAGGTTCTGCAGACAGAAGACGGAACCTCCCCACACTCACAATTCTGGAACAAGCCTGACAGTGTGCGGGAGGTTTGGGTCCGCCCTCCTCAAAGCTGAGTGGTGTCAAAGGAGTTCCCTGGCAGGGGGAATTCCGCTAATTCCCTACCCTGTCCAGGGGGAGGCACTAGATGCTACCTGCATTTCCAGACCAACCCCAGCCTTTCCCCGGCAGCCCGCAATGGGAAACACTCGGGGAAGACACGTGAAGGGCTCCTAGGAGATCCCGGGTTCTGCAGACCGAATACGGAACCTCCCCACACTCAGAATTCCGGAACACGGCCGACTGTGTGGGGGAGGAATGGGGCCGCCGTCCACGAGGCTGACTGGTGTCACAGGTGTTCCCTGGCAGGGGTAATTCTGCTAAATACCTCCCAAGTCCAGAGGGAGGCACTAGATGCTACCTGCATTTCCAGCCCAACCCCCGACTTTCCCCGGCAGCCCGCACTGGGAGACAATCGGGGAAGACACGCGAATGGCTCCTAGGGGATCCAAGGTTCTGCAGACAGAAGACGGAACCTCCCCACACTCACAATTCCGGATCAAGCCTGACTGTGTGGGGGAGGTTTGGGTCCGCCCTCCTCGCAGCTGAGTGGTGTCAAAGGAGTTCCCTGGCAGGGGGAATTCCGCTAATTCCCTACCCTGTCCAGGGGGAGGCACTAGATGCTACCTGCATTTCCAGCCACACCCCCGCATTTCCCCGGCAGACCGCAATGGGAGACACTCGGGGAAGACACGCGAAGGGCTCCTAGGAGATCCGGGGTGCTGCAGACAGAAGACGGAACCTCCCCACACTCAGAATTCCGGAACACGGCTGACTGTGTGGGGGAGGTTTGGGGCCGCCGTCCACGCAGCTGACTGGTGTCACAGGTGTTACCTGGCAGGGAAAACCGCTAATTAATACCCTGTTCAGGGAGAGGCACTAGATGCTACCTTCATTTCCAGCCCAAACCCAGGCTTTCCCCGGCAGCCCGCACAGTCAGACACTCGGGGAAGACACGCGAAGGGCTCCTAGGAGATCCGGGGTGCTGCAGACAGAAGACGGAACCTCCCCACACTCAGAATTCCGGAACACGGCTGACTGTGTGGGGGAGGAATGGGGCCGCCGTCTACGAGGCTGACTGGTGTCACAGGTGTTCCCTGGCAGGGGGAAGTCCGCTAATTACCTCCTATGATCAGGGGGAGGCACTAGATGCTACCTGCATTTCCAGCCCAACCCCCGCCTTTCCCTGGCAGCCCGCACTGGGAGACACTCGGGGAAGACACGCGAATGGCTACTACTGATCCAAGGTCCTGCACACAGAAGACGGAACCTCCCCACACTCACAATTCCGGAACAAGCATGACTGTGTGGGGGAGGTTTGGGGCCGCCGTCCACGCAGCTGACTGGTGTCACAGGTGTTACCTGGCAGGGGAAATCCGCTAACAAAATCCCCTGTCCAGGGAGAGGCAATAGATGCTACCTGCATTTCCAGCCCAACCCTTCACATTTCCCCGGCAGCCCGCAATGTGAGACACTCGGGGAAACACGCGAATGGCTCCTAGGAGATCCCGGGTGCCTCAGACAGAACACGGAACCTCCCCACACTCAGAATTCCGGAACACGGCTGACTGTGTGGGGGAGGTTTGGGGCCGTCGTCCACGCAGTTGACTGGTGTCAAAGGTGTTCCCCGGCAGGGGGAAGTCCGCTAATTGCCTACCCTGTCCAGGGGGAGGCACTAGATGCTACCTGCATTTCCAGCCCAACCCCCGCATTTCCCCGGCAGCCCGCAATGGGATACACTCGGGGAAGACACGCGAATGGCTCCTAGGAAATCCAAGGTCCTGCAGACAGAAGACGGAACCTCCCCACACTCAGAATTCCGGAACACGGCTGACTGTGTGGGGGAGGTTTGGGGCCGCCGTCCACGCAGCTGACTGGTGTCACAGGTGTTACCTGGCAGGGAAAACCGCTAATTAATACCCTGTTCAGGGAGAGGCACTAGATGCTACCTTCATTTCCAGCCCAAACCCAGGCTTTCCCCGGCAGCCCGCACAGTCAGACACTCGGGGAAGACACGCGAAGGGCTCCTAGGAGATCCGGGGTGCTGCAGACAGAAGACGGAACCTCCCCACACTCAGAATTCCGCAACACGGCTGACTGTGTGGGGGAGGTTTGGGGCCGCCGTCCACTCAGCTGACTGGTGTCACAGGTGTTCCCTGGCAGGGGTAATTCTGCTAAATACCTCCCATGTCCAGAGGGAGGCACTAGATGCTACCTGCATTTCCAGCCCAACCCCCGCCTTTCCCTGGCAGCCCGCACTGGGATACACTCGGGGAAGACACGCGAATGGCTACTACAGATCCAAGGTCCTGCACACAGAAGACGGAACCTCCCCACACTCACAATTCCGGAACAAGCATGACTGTGTGGGGGAGGTTTGGGGCCGCCGTCCACGCAGCTGACTGGTGTCACAGGTGTTACCTGGCAGGGGAAATCCGCTAACAAAATCCCCTGTCCAGGGAGAGGCAATAGATGCTACCTGCATTTCCAGCCCAACCCCCACCTTTCCCCGGCAGCCCGCAATGTGAGACACTCGGGGAAGACACGCGGATGGCTCCTACGAAATCCAAGGTCCTGCAGACAGAAGACGGAACCTCCCCACACTCACAATTCTGGAACAAGCCTGACAGTGTGCGGGAGGTTTGGGTCCGCCCTCCTCAAAGCTGAGTGGTGTCAAAGGAGTTCCCTGGCAGGGGGAATTTCGCTAATTCCCTACCCTGTCCAGGGGGAGGCACTAGATGCTACCTGCATTTCCAGACCAACCCCCGCATTTCCCCGGCAGCCCGCAATGGGATACACTCGGGGAAGACACGCGAATGGCTCCTAGGAAATCCAAGGTCCTGCAGACAGAGGACGGAACCTCCCCACACTCAGAATTCTGGAACACGGCTGACTGTGTGGGGGAGGTTTGGGGCCGCCGTCCACGCAGCTGACTGGTGTCACAGGTGTTACCTGGCAGGGAAAACCGCTAATTAATACCCTGTTCAGGGAGAGGCACTAGATGCTACCTTCATTTCCAGCCCAAACCCAGGCTTTCCCTGGCAGCCCGCACAGTCAGACACTCGGGGAAGACACGCGAAGGGCTCCTAGGAGATCCGGGGTGCTGCAGACAGAAGACGGAACCTCCCCACACTCAGAATTCCGCAACACGGCTGACTGTGTGGGGGAGGTTTGGGGCCGCCGTCCACTCAGCTGACAGGTGTCACAGGTGTTCCCTGGCAGGGGTAATTCTGCTAAATACCTCCCATGTCCAGAGGGAGGCACAAGATGCTACCTGCATTTCCAGCCCAACCCCCGCCTTTCCCTGGCAGCCCGCACTGGGATACACTCGGGGAAGACACGCGAATGGCTACTACAGATCCAAGGTCCTGCACACAGAAGACGGAACCTCCCCACACTCACAATTCCGGAACAAGCATGACTGTGTGGGGGAGGTTTGGGGCCGCCGTCCACGCAGCTGACTGGTGTCACAGGTGTTACCTGGCAGGGGAAATCCGCTAACAAAATCCCCTGTCCAGGGAGAGGCAATAAATGCTACCTGCATTTCCAGCCCAACCCCCACCTTTCCCCGGCAGCCCGCAATGTGAGACACTCGGGGAAGACACGCGGATGGCTCCTAGGAAATCCAAGGTCCTGCAGACAGAAGACGGAACCTCCCCACACTCACAATTCTGGAACAAGCCTGACAGTGTGCGGGAGGTTTGGGTCCGCCCTCCTCAAAGCTGAGTGGTGTCAAAGGAGTTCCCTGGCAGGGGGAATTCCGCTAATTCCCTACCCTGTCCAGGGGGAGGCACTAGATGCTACCTGCATTTCCAGACCAACCCCAGCCTTTCCCCGGCAGCCCGCAATGGGAAACACTCGGGGAAGACACGTGAAGGGCTCCTAGGAGATCCCGGGTTCTGCAGACCGAATACGGAACCTCCCCACACTCAGAATTCCGGAACACGGCTGACTGTGTGGGGGAGGAATGGGGCCGCCGTCCACGAGGCTGACTGGTGTCACAGGTGTTCCCTGGCAGGGGTAATTCTGCTAAATACCTCCAATGTCCAGAGGGAGGCACTAGATGCTACCTGCATTTCCAGCCCAACCCCCGACTTTCCCCGGCAGCCCGCACTGGGAGACAATCGGGGAAGACACGCGAATGGCTCCTAGGGGATCCAAGGTTCTGCAGACAGAAGACGGAACCTCCCCACACTCACAATTCTGGAACAAGCCTGACAGTGTGCGGGAGGTTTGGGTCCGCCCTCCTCAAAGCTGAGTGGTGTCAAAGGAGTTCCCTGGCAGGGGGAATTCCGCTAATTCCCTACCCTGTCCAGGGGGAGGCACTAGATGCTACCTGCATTTCCAGACCAACCCCAGCCTTTCCCCGGCAGCCCGCAATGGGAAACACTCGGGGAAGACACGTGAAGGGCTCCTAGGAGATCCCGGGTTCTGCAGACCGAATACGGAACCTCCCCACACTCAGAATTCCGGAACACGGCCGACTGTGTGGGGGAGGAATGGGGCCGCCGTCCACGAGGCTGACTGGTGTCACAGGTGTTCCCTGGCAGGGGTAATTCTGCTAAATACCTCCCAAGTCCAGAGGGAGGCACTAGATGCTACCTGCATTTCCAGCCCAACCCCCGACTTTCCCCGGCAGCCCGCACTGGGAGACAATCGGGGAAGACACGCGAATGGCTCCTAGGGGATCCAAGGTTCTGCAGACAGAAGACGGAACCTCCCCACACTCACAATTCCGGATCAAGCCTGACTGTGTGGGGGAGGTTTGGGTCCGCCCTCCTCGCAGCTGAGTGGTGTCAAAGGAGTTCCCTGGCAGGGGGAATTCCGCTAATTCCCTACCCTGTCCAGGGGGAGGCACTAGATGCTACCTGCATTTCCAGCCACACCCCCGCATTTCCCCGGCAGACCGCAATGGGAGACACTCGGGGAAGACACGCGAAGGGCTCCTAGGAGATCCGGGGTGCTGCAGACAGAAGACGGAACCTCCCCACACTCAGAATTCCGGAACACGGCTGACTGTGTGGGGGAGGTTTGGGGCCGCAGTCCACTCAGCTGACTGGTGTCACAGGTGTTCCCTGGCAGGGGTAATTCCGCTAAATACCTCCCATGTCCAGGGTGAGGCACTAGATGCTACCTGCATTTCCAGCCCAACCCCCGCCTTTCCCTGGCAGCACGCACTGGGAGACACTCGGGGAAGACACGCGAAGGGCTCCTAGGAAATCCAAGGTCCTGCAGACAGAAGACGGAACCTCCACACACTCAGAATTCCGGAACACGGCTGACTGTGTGGGGGAGGTTTGGGGCCGCCGTCCACGCAGCTGACTGGTGTCACAGGTGTTACCTGGCAGGGAAAACCGCTAATTAATACCCTGTTCAGGGAGAGGCACTAGATGCTACCTGCATTTCCAGCCCAACCCCCACCTTTCCCCGGCAGCCCGCAATGGCAGACACTCGGGGAAGACACGCGGATGGCTCCTAGGAAATCCAAGGTCCTGCAGACAGAAGACGGAACCTCCCCACACTCAGAATTCCGGAACACGGCTGACTGTGTGGGGGAGGTTTGGGGCCGCCGTCCACGCAGCTGACTGGTGTCACAGGTGTTACCTGGCAGGGAAAACCGCTAATTAATACCCTGTTCAGGGAGAGGCACTAGAAGCTACCTGCATTTCCAGCCCAAACCCAGGCTTTCTCCGGCAGCCCGCACAGTCAGACACTCGGGGAAGACACGCGAAGGGCTCCTAGGAGATCCGGGGTGCTGCAGACAGAAGACGGAACCTCCCCACACTCAGAATTCCGGAACACGGCTGACTGTGTGGGGGAGGTTTGGGGCCGCAGTCCACTCAGCTGACTGGTGTCACAGGTGTTCCCTGGCAGGGGTAATTCCGCTAAATACCTCCCATGTCCAGGGGGAGGCACTAGATGCTACCTGCATTTCCAGCCCAACCCCCGCCTTTCCCCGGCAGCCCGCAATGTGAGACACTCGGGGAAGACACGCGAATGGCTCCTAGGAAATCCAAGGTCCTGCAGACAGAAGACGGAACCTCCCCACACTCAGAATTCCGGAACACGGCTGACTGTGTGGGGGAGGTTTGGGGCCGCCGTCCACGCAGCTGACTGGTGTCACAGGTGTTACCTGGCAGGGAAAACCGCTAATTAATACCCTGTTCAGGGAGAGGCACTAGATGCTACCTGCATTTCCAGCCCAACCCCCACCTTTCCCCGGCAGCCCGCAATGGGAGACACTCGGGGAAGACACGCGGATGGCTCCTAGGAAATCCAAAGTCCTGCAGACAAAAGACGGAACCTCCCCACACTCAGAATTCCGGAACACGGCTGACTGTGTGGGGGAGGTTTGGTGCCGCCGTCCACGCAGCTGACTGGTGTCACAGGTGTTACCTGGCAGGGAAAACCGCTAATTAATACCCTGTTCAGGGAGAGGCACTAGAAGCTACCTGCATTTCCAGGCCAAACCCAGGCTTTCTCCGGCAGCCCGCACAGTCAGACACTCGGGGAAGACACGCGAAGTGCTCCTAGGAGATCCGGGGTGCTGCAGACAGAAGACGGAACCTCCCCACACTCAGAATTCCGGAACACGGCTGACTGTGTGGGGGAGGTTTGGGTCCGCCCTCCTCAAAGCTGAGTGGTGTCAAAGGAGTTCCCTGGCAGGGGGAATTCCGCTAATTCCCTACCCTGTCCAGGGGGAGGCACTAGATGCTACCTGCATTTCCAGACCAACCCCAGCCTTTCCCCGGCAGCCCGCAATGGGAAACACTCGGGGAAGACACGTGAAGGGCTCCTAGGAGATCCCGGGTTCTGCAGACCGAATACGGAACCTCCCCACACTCAGAATTCCGGAACACGGCTGACTGTGTGGGGGAGGAATGGGGCCGCCGTCCACGAGGCTGACTGGTGTCACAGGTGTTCCCTGGCAGGGGTAATTCTGCTAAATACCTCCCATGTCCAGAGGGAGGCACTAGATGCTACCTGCATTTCCAGCCCAACCCCCGCATTTCCCCGGCAGCCCGCACTGGGAGACAATCGGGGAAGACACGCGAATGGCTCCTAGGGGATCCAAGGTTCTGCAGACAGAAGACGGAACCTCCCCACACTCAAATTCTGGAACAAGCCTGACAGTGTGCGGGAGGTTTGGGTCCGCCCTCCTCAAAGCTGAGTGGTGTCAAAGGAGTTCCCTGGCAGGGGGAATTCCGCTAATTCCCTACCCTGTCCAGGGGGAGGCACTAGATGCTACCTGCATTTCCAGACCAACCCCAGCCTTTCCCCGGCAGCCCGCAATGGGAAACACTCGGGGAAGACACGTGAAGGGCTCCTAGGAGATCCCGGGTTCTGCAGACCGAATACGGAACCTCCCCACACTCAGAATTCCGGAACACGGCCGACTGTGTGGGGGAGGAATGGGGCCGCCGTCCACGAGGCTGACTGGTGTCACAGGTGTTCCCTGGCAGGGGTAATTCTGCTAAATACCTCCCAAGTCCAGAGGGAGGCACTAGATGCTACCTGCATTTCCAGCCCAACCCCCGACTTTCCCCGGCAGCCCGCACTGGGAGACAATCGGGGAAGACACGCGAATGGCTCCTAGGGGATCCAAGGTTCTGCAGACAGAAGACGGAACCTCCCCACACTCACAATTCCGGATCAAGCCTGACTGTGTGGGGGAGGTTTGGGTCCGCCCTCCTCGCAGCTGAGTGGTGTCAAAGGAGTTCCCTGGCAGGGGGAATTCCGCTAATTCCCTACCCTGTCCAGGGGGAGGCACTAGATGCTACCTGCATTTCCAGCCACACCCCCGCATTTCCCCGGCAGACCGCAATGGGAGACACTCGGGGAAGACACGCGAAGGGCTCCTAGGAGATCCGGGGTGCTGCAGACAGAAGACGGAACCTCCCCACACTCAGAATTCCGGAACACGGCTGACTGTGTGGGGGAGGTTTGGGGCCGCAGTCCACTCAGCTGACTGGTGTCACAGGTGTTCCCTGGCAGGGGTAATTCCGCTAAATACCTCCCATGTCCAGGGGGAGGCACTAGATGCTACCTGCATTTCCAGCCCAACCCCCGCCTTTCCCTGGCAGCACGCACTGGGAGACACTCGGGGAAGACACGCGAAGGGCTCCTAGGAAATCCAAGGTCCTGCAGACAGAAGACGGAACCTCCACACACTCAGAATTCCGGAACACGGCTGACTGTGTGGGGGAGGTTTGGGGCCGCCGTCCACGCAGCTGACTGGTGTCACAGGTGTTACCTGGCAGGGAAAACCGCTAATTAATACCCTGTTCAGGGAGAGGCACTAGATGCTACCTGCATTTCCAGCCCAACCCCCACCTTTCCCCGGCAGCCCGCAATGGTAGACACTCGGGAAAGACACGCGGATGGCTCCTAGGAAATCCAAGGTCCTGCAGACAGAAGACGGAACTTCCCCACACTCAGAATTCCGGAACACGGCTGACTGTGTGGGGGAGGTTTGGGGCCGCCGTCCACGCAGCTGACTGGTGTCACAGGTGTTACCTGGCAGGGAAAACCGCTAATTAATACCCTGTTCAGGGAGAGGCACTAGAAGCTACCTGCATTTCCAGCCCAAACCCAGGCTTTCTCCGGCAGCCCGCACAGTCAGACACTCGGGGAAGACACGCGAAGGGCTCCTAGGAGATCCGGGGTGCTGCAGACAGAAGACGGAACCTCCCCACACTCAGAATTCCGGAACACGGCTGACTGTGTGGGGGAGGTTTGGGGCCGCAGTCCACTCAGCTGACTGGTGTCACAGGTGTTCCCTGGCAGGGGTAATTCCGCTAAATACCTCCCATGTCCAGGGGGAGGCACTAGATGCTACCTGCATTTCCAGCCCAACCCCCGCCTTTCCCCGGCAGCCCGCAATGGGAGACACTCGGGGAAGACACGCGAATGGCTCCTAGGAAATCCAAGGTCCTGCAGACAGAAGACGGAACCTCCCCACACTCAGAATTCCGGAACACGGCTGACTGTGTGGGGGAGGTTTGGGGCCGCAGTCCACGCAGCTGACTGGTGTCACAGGTGTTACCTGGCAGGGAAAACCGCTAATTAATACCCTGTTCAGGGAGAGGCACTAGAAGCTACCTGCATTTCCGGCCCAAACCCAGGCTTTCTCCGGCAGCCCGCACAGTCAGACACTCGGGGAAGACACGCGAAGGGCTCCTAGGAGATCCGGGGTGCTGCAGACAGAAGACGGAACCTCCCCACACTCAGAATTCCGGAACACGGCTGACTGTGTGGGGGAGGTTTGGGGCCGCAGTCCACTCAGCTGACTGGTGTCACAGGTGTTCCCTGGCAGGGGTAATTCCGCTAAATACCTCCCATGTCCAGGGGGAGGCACTAGATGCTACCTGCATTTCCAGCCCAACCCCCGCCTTTCCCCGGCAGCCCGCAATGGGAGACACTCGGGGAAGACACGCGAATGGCTCCTAGGAAATCCAAGGTCCTGCAGACAGAAGACGGAACCTCCCCACACTCAGAATTCCGGAACACGGCTGACTGTGTGGGGGAGGTTTGGGGCCGCCGTCCACGCAGCTGACTGGTGTCACAGGTGTTACCTGGCAGGGAAAACCGCTAATTAATACCCTGTTCAGGGAGAGGCACTAGATGCTACCTGCATTTCCAGCCCAACCCCCACCTTTCCCCGGCAGCCCGCAATGGGAGACACTCGGGGAAGACACGCGGATGGCTCCTAGGAAATCCAAGGTCCTGCAGACAGAAGACGGAACCTCCCCACACTCAGAATTCCGGAACACGGCTGACTGTGTGGGGGAGGTTTGGTGCCGCCGTCCACGCAGCTGACTGGTGTCACAGGTGTTACCTGGCAGGGAAAACCGCTAATTAATACCCTGTTCAGGGAGAGGCACTAGAAGCTACCTGCATTTCCAGGCCAAACCCAGGCTTTCTCCGGCAGCCCGCACAGTCAGACACTCGGGGAAGACACGCGAAGGGCTCCTAGGAGATCCGGGGTGCTGCAGACAGAAGACGGAACCTCCCCACACTCAGAATTCCGGAACACGGCTGACTGTGTGGGGGAGGTTTGGGTCCGCCCTCCTCAAAGCTGAGTGGTGTCAAAGGAGTTCCCTGGCAGGGGGAATTCCGCTAATTCCCTACCCTGTCCAGGGGGAGGCACTAGATGCTACCTGCATTTCCAGACCAACCCCAGCCTTTCCCCGGCAGCCCGCAATGGGAAACACTCGGGGAAGACACGTGAAGGGCTCCTAGGAGATCCCGGGTTCTGCAGACCGAATACGGAACCTCCCCACACTCAGAATTCCGGAACACGGCTGACTGTGTGGGGGAGGAATGGGGCCGCCGTCCACGAGGCTGACTGGTGTCACAGGTGTTCCCTGGCAGGGGTAATTCTGCTAAATACCTCCCATGTCCAGAGGGAGGCACTAGATGCTACCTGCATTTCCAGCCCAACCCCCGACTTTCCCCGGCAGCCCGCACTGGGAGACAATCGGGGAAGACACGCGAATGGCTCCTAGGGGATCCAAGGTTCTGCAGACAGAAGACGGAACCTCCCCACACTCACAATTCTGGAACAAGCCTGACAGTGTGCGGGAGGTTTGGGTCCGCCCTCCTCGCAGCTGAGTGGTGTCAAAGGAGTTCCCTGGCAGGGGGAATTCCGCTAATTCCCTACCCTGTCCAGGGGGAGGCACTAGATGCTACCTGCATTTCCAGACCAACCCCAGCCTTTCCCCGGCAGCCCGCAATGGGAAACACTCGGGGAAGACACGTGAAGGGCTCCTAGGAGATCCCGGGTTCTGCAGACCGAATACGGAACCTCCCCACACTCAGAATTCCGGAACACGGCCGACTGTGTGGGGGAGGAATGGGGCCGCCGTCCACGAGGCTGACTGGTGTCACAGGTGTTCCCTGGCAGGGGTAATTCTGCTAAATACCTCCCAAGTCCAGAGGGAGGCACTAGATGCTACCTGCATTTCCAGCCCAACCCCCGACTTTCCCCGGCAGCCCGCACTGGGAGACAATCGGGGAAGACACGCGAATGGCTCCTAGGGGATCCAAGGTTCTGCAGACAGAAGACGGAACCTCCCCACACTCACAATTCCGGATCAAGCCTGACTGTGTGGGGGAGGTTTGGGTCCGCCCTCCTCGCAGCTGAGTGGTGTCAAAGGAGTTCCCTGGCAGGGGGAATTCCGCTAATTCCCTACCCTGTCCAGGGGGAGGCACTAGATGCTACCTGCATTTCCAGCCACACCCCCGCATTTCCCCGGCAGACCGCAATGGGAGACACTCGGGGAAGACACGCGAAGGGCTCCTAGGAGATCCGGGGTGCTGCAGACAGAAGACGGAACCTCCCCACACTCAGAATTCCGGAACACGGCTGACTGTGTGGGGGAGGTTTGGGGCCGCAGTCCACTCAGCTGACTGGTGTCACAGGTGTTCCCTGGCAGGGGTAATTCCGCTAAATACCTCCCATGTCCAGGGGGAGGCACTAGATGCTACCTGCATTTCCAGCCCAACCCCCGCCTTTCCCTGGCAGCACGCACTGGGAGACACTCGGGGAAGACACGCGAAGGGCTCCTAGGAAATCCAAGGTCCTGCAGACAGAAGACGGAACCTCCACACACTCAGAATTCCGGAACACGGCTGACTGTGTGGGGGAGGTTTGGGGCCGCCTTCCACGCAGCTGACTGGTGTCACAGGTGTTACCTGGCAGGGAAAACCGCTAATTAATACCCTGTTCAGGGAGAGGCACTAGATGCTACCTGCATTTCCAGCCCAACCCCCACCTTTCCCCGGCAGCCCGCAATGGTAGACACTCGGGGAAGACACGCGGATGGCTCCTAGTAAATCCAAGGTCCTGCAGACAGAAGACGGAACCTCCCCACACTCAGAATTCTGGAACACGGCTGACTGTGTGGGGGAGGTTTGGGGCCGCCGTCCACGCAGCTGACTGGTGTCACAGGTGTTACCTGGCAGGGAAAACCGCTAATTAATACCCTGTTCAGGGAGAGGCACTAGAAGCTACCTGCATTTCCAGCCCAAACCCAGGCTTTCTCCGGCAGCCCGCACAGTCAGACACTCGGGGAAGACACGCGAAGGGCTCCTAGGAGATCCGGGGTGCTGCAGACAGAAGACGGAACCTCCCCACACTCAGAATTCCGGAACACGGCTGACTGTGTGGGGGAGGTTTGGGGCCGCAGTCCACTCAGCTGACTGGTGTCACAGGTGTTCCCTGGCAGGGGTAATTCCGCTAAATACCTCCCATGTCCAGGGGGAGGCACTAGATGCTACCTGCATTTCCAGCCCAACCCCCGCCTTTCCCCGGCAGCCCGCAATGGGAGACACTCGGGGAAGACACGCGAATGGCTCCTAGGAAATCCAAGGTCCTGCAGACAGAAGACGGAACCTCCCCACACTCAGAATTCCGGAACACGGCTGACTGTGTGGGGGAGGTTTGGGGCCGCCGTCCACGCAGCTGACTGGTGTCACAGGTGTTACCTGGCAGGGAAAACCGCTAATTAATACCCTGTTCAGGGAGAGGCACTAGATGCTACCTGCATTTCCAGCCCAACCCCCACCTTTCCCCGGCAGCCCGCAATGGGAGACACTCGGGGAAGACACGCGGATGGCTCCTAGGAAATCCAAGGTCCTGCAGACAAAAGACGGAACCTCCCCACACTCACAATTCTGGAACAAGCCTGACAGTGTGCGGGAGGTTTGGGTACGCCCTCCTCACAGCTGAGTGGTGTCAAAGGATTTCCCTGGCAGGGGGAATTCCGCTAATTCCCTACCCTGTCCAGGGGGAGGCACTAGATGCTACCTGCATTTCCAGACCAACCCCAGCCTTTCCCCGGCAGCCCGCAATGGGAAACACTCGGGGAAGACACGTGAAGGGCTCCTAGGAGATCCCGGGTTCTGCAGACCGAATACGGAACCTCCCCACACTCAGAATTCCGGAACACGGCTGACTGTGTGGGGGAGGAATGGGGCCGCCGTCCACGAGGCTGACTGGTGTCACAGGTGTTCCCTGGCAGGGGTAATTCTGCTAAATACCTCCCATGTCCAGAGGGAGGCACTAGATGCTACCTGCATTTCCAGCCCAACCCCCGCATTTCCCCGGCAGCCCGCACTGGGAGACAATCGGGGAAGACACGTGAATGGCTCCTAGGGGATCCAAGGTTCTGCAGACAGAAGACGGAACCTCCCCACACTCACAATTCCGGAACACGGCTGACTGTGTGGGGGAGGTTTGGGGCCGCCGTCCACGCAGCTGACTGGTGTCACAGGTGTTACCTGGCAGGGAAAACCGCTAATTAATACCCTGTTCAGGGAGAGGCACTAGATGCTACCTTCATTTCCAGCCCAAACCCAGGCTTTCCCCGGCAGCCCGCACAGTCAGACACTCGGGGAAGACACGCGAAGGGCTCCTAGGAGATCCGGGGTGCTGCAGACAGAAGACGGAACCTCCCCACACTCAGAATTCCGCAACACGGCTGACTGTGTGGGGGAGGTTTGGGGCCGCCGTCCACTCAGCTGACTGGTGTCACAGGTGTTCCCTGGCAGGGGTAATTCTGCTAAATACCTCCCATGTCCAGAGGGAGGCACTAGATGCTACCTGCATTTCCAGCCCAACCCCCGCCTTTCCCTGGCAGCCCGCACTGGGATACACTCGGGGAAGACACGCGAATGGCTACTACAGATCCAAGGTCCTGCACACAGAAGACGGAACCTCCCCACACTCACAATTCCGGAACAAGCATGACTGTGTGGGGGAGGTTTGGGGCCGCCGTCCACGCAGCTGACTGGTGTCACAGGTGTTACCTGGCAGGGGAAATCCGCTAACAAAATCCCCTGTCCAGGGAGAGGCAATAGATGCTACCTGCATTTCCAGCCCAACCCCCACCTTTCCCCGGCAGCCCGCAATGTGAGACACTCGGGGAAGACACGCGGATGGCTCCTAGGAAATCCAAGGTCCTGCAGACAGAAGACGGAACCTCCCCACACTCACAATTCTGGAACAAGCCTGACAGTGTGCGGGAGGTTTGGGTCCGCCCTCCTCAAAGCTGAGTGGTGTCAAAGGAGTTCCCTGGCAGGGGGAATTCCGCTAATTCCCTACCCTGTCCAGGGAGAGGGAATAGATGCTACCTGCATTTCCAGACCAACCCCCACCTTTCCCCGGCAGCGCGCAATGTGAGACACTCGGGGAAGACACGCGAATGGCTCCTAGGAAATCCAAGGTCCTGCAGACAGAAGACGGAACCTCCCCACACTCAGAATTCCGGAACACGGCTGACTGTGTGGGGGAGGTTTGGGGCCGCCGTCCACGCAGCTGACTGTTGTCACAGGTGTTACCTGGCAGGGAAAACCGCTAATTAATACCCTGTTCAGGGAGAGGCACTAGATGCTACCTGCATTTCCAGCCCAACCCCCACCTTTCCTCGGCAGCCCGCAATGGTAGACACTCGGGGAAGACACGCGGATGGCTCCTAGGAAATCCAAGGTCCTGCAGACAGAAGACGGAACCTCCCCACACTCAGAATTCCGGAACACGGCTGACTGTGTGGGGGAGGTTTGGGGCCGCCGTCCACGCAGCTGACTGGTGTCACAGGTGTTACCTGGCAGGGAAAACCGCTAATTAATACCCTGTTCAGGGAGAGGCACTAGAAGCTACCTGCATTTCCAGCCCAAACCCAGGCTTTCTCCGGCAGCCCGCACAGTCAGACACTCGGGGAAGACACGCGAAGGGCTCCTAGGAGATCCGGGGTGCTGCAGACAGAAGACGGAACCTCCCCACACTCAGAATTCCGGAACACGGCTGACTGTGTGGGGGAGGTTTGGGTCCGCCCTCCTCAAAGCTGAGTGGTGTCAAAGGAGTTCCCTGGCAGGGGGAATTCCGCTAATTCCCTACCCTGTCCAGGGGGAGGCACTAGATGCTACCTGCATTTCCAGACCAACCCCAGCCTTTCCCCGGCAGCCCGCAATGGGAAACACTCGGGGAAGACACGTGAAGGGCTCCTAGGAGATCCCGGGTTCTGCAGACCGAATACGGAACCTCCCCACACTCAGAATTCCGGAACACGGCTGACTGTGTGGGGGAGGAATGGGGCCACCGTCCACGAGGCTGACTGGTGTCACAGGTGTTCCCTGGCAGGGGTAATTCTGCTAAATACCTCCCATGTCCAGAGGGAGGCACTAGATGCTACCTGCATTTCCAGCCCAACCCCCGACTTTCCCCGGCAGCCCGCACTGGGAGACAATCGGGGAAGACACGCGAATGGCTCCTAGGGGATCCAAGGTTCTGCAGACAGAAGACGGAACCTCCCCACACTCACAATTCTGGAACAAGCCTGACAGTGTGCGGGAGGTTTGTGTCCGCCCTCCTCAAAGCTGAGTGGTGTCAAAGGAGTTCCCTGGCAGGGGGAATTCCGCTAATTCCCTACCCTGTCCAGGGGGAGGCACTAGATGCTACCTGCATTTCCAGACCAACCCCAGCCTTTCCCCGGCAGCCCGCAATGGGAAACACTCGGGGAAGACACGTGAAGGGCTCCTAGGAGATCCCGGGTTCTGCAGACCGAATACGGAACCTCCCCACACTCAGAATTCCGGAACACGGCCGACTGTGTGGGGGAGGAATGGGGCCGCCGTCCACGAGGCTGACTGGTGTCACAGGTGTTCCCTGGCAGGGGTAATTCTGCTAAATACCTCCCAAGTCCAGAGGGAGGCACTAGATGCTACCTGCATTTC
Organism: Camelus dromedarius; assembly: GCF_036321535.1. Taxonomy (NCBI): domain Eukaryota; kingdom Metazoa; phylum Chordata; class Mammalia; order Artiodactyla; family Camelidae; genus Camelus; species Camelus dromedarius. The sequence goes on from NW_026989804.1 coordinate 2,069,254, forward strand.
CAGCCCAACCCCCGACTTTCCCCGGCAGCCCGCACTGGGAGACAATCGGGGAAGACACGCGAATGGCTCCTAGGGGATCCAAGGTTCTGCAGACAGAAGACGGAACCTCCCCACACTCACAATCCCGGATCAAGCCTGACTGTGTGGGGGAGGTTTGGGTCCGCCCTCCTCGCAGCTGAGTGGTGTCAAAGGAGTTCCCTGGCAGGGGGAATTCCGCTAATTCCCTACCCTGTCCAGGGGGAGGCACTAGATGCTACCTGCATTTCCAGACCAACCCCAGCCTTTCCCCGGCAGCCCGCAATGGGAAACACTCGGGGAAGACACGTGAAGGGCTCCTAGGAGATCCGGGGTGCTGCAGACAGAAGACGGAACCTCCCCACACTCAGAATTCCGCAACACGGCTGACTGTGTGGGGGAGGTTTGGGGCCGCCGTCCACGCAGCTGACTGGTGTCACAGGTGTTACCTGGCAGGGAAAACCGCTAATTAATACCCTGTTCATGGAGAGGCACTAGAAGCTACCTGCATTTCCAGCCCAAACCCAGGCTTTCTCCGGCAGCCCGCACAGTCAGACACTCGGGGAAGACACGCGAAGGGCTCCTAGGAGATCCGGGGTGCTGCAGACAGAAGACGGAACCTCCCCACACTCAGAATTCCGGAACACGGCTGACTGTGTGGGGGAGGTTTGGGGCCGCAGTCCACTCAGCTGACTGGTGTCACAGGTGTTCCCTGGCAGGGGTAATTCCGCTAAATACCTCCCATGTCCAGGGGGAGGCACTAGATGCTACCTGCATTTCCAGCCCAACCCCCGCCTTTCCCCGGCAGCCCGCAATGGGAGACACTCGGGGAAGACACGCGAATGGCTCCTAGGAAATCCAAGGTCCTGCAGACAGAAGACGGAACCTCCCCACACTCAGAATTCCGGAACACGGCTGACTGTGTGGGGGAGGTTTGGGGCCGCCGTCCACGCAGCTGACTGGTGTCACAGGTGTTACCTGGCAGGGAAAACCGCTAATTAATACCCTGTTCAGGGAGAGGCACTAGATGCTACCTGCATTTCCAGCCCAACCCCCACCTTTCCCCGGCAGCCCGCAATGGGAGACACTCGGGGAAGACACGCGGATGGCTCCTAGGAAATCCAAGGTCCTGCAGACAGAAGACGGAACCTCCCCACACTCACAATTCTGGAACAAGCCTGACAGTGTGCGGGAGGTTTGGGTACGCCCTCCTCACAGCTGAGTGGTGTCAAAGGATTTCCCTGGCAGGGGGAATTCCGCTAATTCCCTACCCTGTCCAGGGGGAGGCACTAGATGCTACCTGCATTTCCAGACCAACCCCAGCCTTTCCCCGGCAGCCCGCAATGGGAAACACTCGGGGAAGACACGTGAAGGGCTCCTAGGAGATCCCGGGTTCTGCAGACCGAATACGGAACCTCCCCACACTCAGAATTCCGGAACACGGCTGACTGTGTGGGGGAGGAATGGGGCCGCCGTCCACGAGGCTGACTGGTGTCACAGGTGTTCCCTGGCAGGGGTAATTCTGCTAAATACCTCCCATGTCCAGAGGGAGGCACTAGATGCTACCTGCATTTCCAGCCCAACCCCCGCATTTCCCCGGCAGCCCGCACTGGGAGACAATCGGGGAAGACACGTGAATGGCTCCTAGGGGATCCAAGGTTCTGCAGACAGAAGACGGAACCTCCCCACACTCACAATTCCGGAACACGGCTGACTGTGTGGGGGAGGTTTGGGGCCGCCGTCCACGCAGCTGACTGGTGTCACAGGTGTTACCTGGCAGGGAAAACCGCTAATTAATACCCTGTTCAGGGAGAGGCACTAGATGCTACCTTCATTTCCAGCCCAAACCCAGGCTTTCCCCGGCAGCCCGCACAGTCAGACACTCGGGGAAGACACGCGAAGGGCTCCTAGGAGATCCGGGGTGCTGCAGACAGAAGACGGAACCTCCCCACACTCAGAATTCCGCAACACGGCTGACTGTGTGGGGGAGGTTTGGGGCCGCCGTCCACTCAGCTGACTGGTGTCACAGGTGTTCCCTGGCAGGGGTAATTCTGCTAAATACCTCCCATGTCCAGAGGGAGGCACTAGATGCTACCTGCATTTCCAGCCCAACCCCCGCCTTTCCCTGGCAGCCCGCACTGGGATACACTCGGGGAAGACACGCGAATGGCTACTACAGATCCAAGGTCCTGCACACAGAAGACGGAACCTCCCCACACTCACAATTCCGGAACAAGCATGACTGTGTGGGGGAGGTTTGGGGCCGCCGTCCACGCAGCTGACTGGTGTCACAGGTGTTACCTGGCAGGGGAAATCCGCTAACAAAATCCCCTGTCCAGGGAGAGGCAATAGATGCTACCTGCATTTCCAGCCCAACCCCCACCTTTCCCCGGCAGCCCGCAATGTGAGACACTCGGGGAAGACACGCGGATGGCTCCTAGGAAATCCAAGGTCCTGCAGACAGAAGACGGAACCTCCCCACACTCACAATTCTGGAACAAGCCTGACAGTGTGCGGGAGGTTTGGGTCCGCCCTCCTCAAAGCTGAGTGGTGTCAAAGGAGTTCCCTGGCAGGGGGAATTCCGCTAATTCCCTACCCTGTCCAGGGAGAGGGAATAGATGCTACCTGCATTTCCAGACCAACCCCCACCTTTCCCCGGCAGCGCGCAATGTGAGACACTCGGGGAAGACACGCGAATGGCTCCTAGGAAATCCAAGGTCCTGCAGACAGAAGACGGAACCTCCCCACACTCAGAATTCCGGAACACGGCTGACTGTGTGGGGGAGGTTTGGGGCCGCCGTCCACGCAGCTGACTGTTGTCACAGGTGTTACCTGGCAGGGAAAACCGCTAATTAATACCCTGTTCAGGGAGAGGCACTAGATGCTACCTGCATTTCCAGCCCAACCCCCACCTTTCCTCGGCAGCCCGCAATGGTAGACACTCGGGGAAGACACGCGGATGGCTCCTAGGAAATCCAAGGTCCTGCAGACAGAAGACGGAACCTCCCCACACTCAGAATTCCGGAACACGGCTGACTGTGTGGGGGAGGTTTGGGGCCGCCGTCCACGCAGCTGACTGGTGTCACAGGTGTTACCTGGCAGGGAAAACCGCTAATTAATACCCTGTTCAGGGAGAGGCACTAGAAGCTACCTGCATTTCCAGCCCAAACCCAGGCTTTCTCCGGCAGCCCGCACAGTCAGACACTCGGGGAAGACACGCGAAGGGCTCCTAGGAGATCCGGGGTGCTGCAGACAGAAGACGGAACCTCCCCACACTCAGAATTCCGGAACACGGCTGACTGTGTGGGGGAGGTTTGGGTCCGCCCTCCTCAAAGCTGAGTGGTGTCAAAGGAGTTCCCTGGCAGGGGGAATTCCGCTAATTCCCTACCCTGTCCAGGGGGAGGCACTAGATGCTACCTGCATTTCCAGACCAACCCCAGCCTTTCCCCGGCAGCCCGCAATGGGAAACACTCGGGGAAGACACGTGAAGGGCTCCTAGGAGATCCCGGGTTCTGCAGACCGAATACGGAACCTCCCCACACTCAGAATTCCGGAACACGGCTGACTGTGTGGGGGAGGAATGGGGCCGCCGTCCACGAGGCTGACTGGTGTCACAGGTGTTCCCTGGCAGGGGTAATTCTGCTAAATACCTCCCATGTCCAGAGGGAGGCACTAGATGCTACCTGCATTTCCAGCCCAACCCCCGACTTTCCCCGGCAGCCCGCACTGGGAGACAATCGGGGAAGACACGCGAATGGCTCCTAGGGGATCCAAGGTTCTGCAGACAGAAGACGGAACCTCCCCACACTCACAATTCTGGAACAAGCCTGACAGTGTGCGGGAGGTTTGGGTCCGCCCTCCTCAAAGCTGAGTGGTGTCAAAGGAGTTCCCTGGCAGGGGGAATTCCGCTAATTCCCTACCCTGTCCAGGGGGAGGCACTAGATGCTACCTGCATTTCCAGACCAACCCCAGCCTTTCCCCGGCAGCCCGCAATGGGAAACACTCGGGGAAGACACGTGAAGGGCTCCTAGGAGATCCCGGGTTCTGCAGACCGAATACGGAACCTCCCCACACTCAGAATTCCGGAACACGGCCGACTGTGTGGGGGAGGAATGGGGCCGCCGTCCACGAGGCTGACTGGTGTCACAGGTGTTCCCTGGCAGGGGTAATTCTGCTAAATACCTCCCAAGTCCAGAGGGAGGCACTAGATGCTACCTGCATTTCCAGCCCAACCCCCGACTTTCCCCGGGAGCCCGCACTGGGAGACACTCGGGGAAGACACGCGAATGGCTCCTAGGGGATCCAAGGTTCTGCAGACAGAAGACGGAACCTCCCCACACTCACAATCCCGGATCAAGCCTGACTGTGTGGGGGAGGTTTGGGTCCGCCCTCCTCGCAGCTGAGTGGTGTCAAAGGAGTTCCCTGGCAGGGGGAATTCCGCTAATTCCCTACCCTGTCCAGGGGGAGGCACTAGATGCTACCTGCATTTCCAGCCACACCCCCGCATTTCCCCGGCAGACCGCAATGGGAGACACTCGGGGAAGACACGCGAAGGGCTCCTAGGAGATCCGGGGTGCTGCAGACAGAAGACGGAACCTCCCCACACTCAGAATTCCGGAACACGGCTGACTGTGTGGGGGAGGTTTGGGGCCGCCGTCCACGCAGCTGACTGGTGTCACAGGTGTTACCTGGCAGGGAAAACCGCTAATTAATACCCTGTTCAGGGAGAGGCACTAGATGCTACCTTCATTTCCAGCCCAAACCCAGGCTTTCCCCGGCAGCCCGCACAGTCAGACACTCGGGGAAGACACGCGAAGGGCTCCTAGGAGATCCGGGGTGCTGCAGACAGAAGACGGAACCTCCCCACACTCAGAATTCCGGAACACGGCTGACTGTGTGGGGGAGGAATGGGGCCGCCGTCTACGAGGCTGACTGGTGTCACAGGTGTTCCCTGGCAGGGGGAAGTCCGCTAATTACCTCCTATGATCAGGGGGAGGCACTAGATGCTACCTGCATTTCCAGCCCAACCCCCGCCTTTCCCTGGCAGCCCGCACTGGGAGACACTCGGGGAAGACACGCGAATGGCTACTACTGATCCACGGTCCTGCACACAGAAGACGGAACCTCCCCACACTCACAATTCCGGAACAAGCATGACTGTGTGGGGGAGGTTTGGGGCCGCCGTCCACGCAGCTGACTGGTGTCACAGGTGTTACCTGGCAGGGGAAATCCGCTAACAAAATCCCCTGTCCAGGGAGAGGCAATAGATGCTACCTGCATTTCCAGCCCAACCCTTCACATTTCCCCGGCAGCCCGCAATGTGAGACACTCGGGGAAACACGCGAATGGCTCCTAGGAGATCCCGGGTGCCTCAGACAGAACACGGAACCTCCCCACACTCAGAATTCCGGAACACGGCTGACTGTGTGGGGGAGGTTTGGGGCCGTCGTCCACGCAGTTGACTGGTGTCAAATGTGTTCCCCGGCAGGGGGAAGTCCGCTAATTGCCTACCCTGTCCAGGGGGAGGCACTAGATGCTACCTGCATTTCCAGCCCAACCCCCGCATTTCCCCGGCAGCCCGCAATGGGATACACTCGGGGAAGACACGCGAATGGCTCCTAGGAAATCCAAGGTCCTGCAGACAGAAGACGGAACCTCCCCACACTCAGAATTCCGGAACACGGCTGACTGTGTGGGGGAGGTTTGGGGCCGCCGTCCACGCAGCTGACTGGTGTCACAGGTGTTACCTGGCAGGGAAAACCGCTAATTAATACCCTGTTCAGGGAGAGGCACTAGATGCTACCTTCATTTCCAGCCCAAACCCAGGCTTTCCCCGGCAGCCCGCACAGTCAGACACTCGGGGAAGACACGCGAAGGGCTCCTAGGAGATCCGGGGTGCTGCAGACAGAAGACGGAACCTCCCCACACTCAGAATTCCGCAACACGGCTGACTGTGTGGGGGAGGTTTGGGGCCGCCGTCCACTCAGCTGACTGGTGTCACAGGTGTTCCCTGGCAGGGGTAATTCTGCTAAATACCTCCCATGTCCAGAGGGAGGCACTAGATGCTACCTGCATTTCCAGCCCAACCCCCGCCTTTCCCTGGCAGCCCGCACTGGGATACACTCGGGGAAGACACGCGAATGGCTACTACAGATCCAAGGTCCTGCACACAGAAGACGGAACCTCCCCACACTCACAATTCCGGAACAAGCATGACTGTGTGGGGGAGGTTTGGGGCCGCCGTCCACGCAGCTGACTGGTGTCACAGGTGTTACCTGGCAGGGGAAATCCGCTAACAAAATCCCCTGTCCAGGGAGAGGCAATAGATGCTACCTGCATTTCCAGCCCAACCCCCACCTTTCCCCGGCAGCCCGCAATGTGAGACACTCGGGGAAGACACGCGGATGGCTCCTACGAAATCCAAGGTCCTGCAGACAGAAGACGGAACCTCCCCACACTCACAATTCTGGAACAAGCCTGACAGTGTGCGGGAGGTTTGGGTCCGCCCTCCTCAAAGCTGAGTGGTGTCAAAGGAGTTCCCTGGCAGGGGGAATTCCGCTAATTCCCTACCCTGTCCATTGGGAGGCACTAGATGCTACCTGCATTTCCAGACCAACCCCCGCATTTCCCCGGCAGCCCGCAATGGGATACACTCGGGGAAGACACGCGAATGGCTCCTAGGAAATCCAAGGTCCTGCAGACAGAGGACGGAACCTCCCCACACTCAGAATTCTGGAACACGGCTGACTGTGTGGGGGAGGTTTGGGGCCGCCGTCCACGCAGCTGACTGGTGTCACAGGTGTTACCTGGCAGGGAAAACCGCTAATTAATACCCTGTTCAGGGAGAGGCACTAGATGCTACCTTCATTTCCAGCCCAAACCCAGGCTTTCCCTGGCAGCCCGCACAGTCAGACACTCGGGGAAGACACCCGAAGGGCTCCTAGGAGATCCGGAGTGCTGCAGACAGAAGACGGAACCTCCCCACACTCAGAATTCCGCAACACGGCTGACTGTGTGGGGGAGGTTTGGGGCCGCCGTCCACTCAGCTGACTGGTGTCACAGGTGTTCCCTGGCAGGGGTAATTCTGCTAAATACCTCCCATGTCCAGAGGGAGGCACTAGATGCTACCTGCATTTCCAGCCCAACCCCCGCCTTTCCCTGGCAGCCCGCACTGGGATACACTCGGGGAAGACACGCGAATGGCTACTACAGATCCAAGGTCCTGCACACAGAAGACGGAACCTCCCCACACTCACAATTCCGGAACAAGCATGACTGTGTGGGGGAGGTTTGGGGCCGCCGTCCACGCAGCTGACTGGTGTCACAGGTGTTACCTGGCAGGGGAAATCCGCTAACAAAATCCCCTGTCCAGGGAGAGGCAATAAATGCTACCTGCATTTCCAGCCCAACCCCCACCTTTCCCCGGCAGCCCGCAATGTGAGACACTCGGGGAAGACACGCGGATGGCTCCTAGGAAATCCAAGGTCCTGCAGACAGAAGACGGAACCTCCCCACACTCACAATTCTGGAACAAGCCTGACAGTGTGCGGGAGGTTTGGGTCCGCCCTCCTCAAAGCTGAGTGGTGTCAAAGGAGTTCCCTGGCAGGGGGAATTCCGCTAATTCCCTACCCTGTCCAGGGGGAGGCACTAGATGCTACCTGCATTTCCAGACCAACCCCAGCCTTTCCCCGGCAGCCCGCAATGGGAAACACTCGGGGAAGACACGTGAAGGGCTCCTAGGAGATCCCGGGTTCTGCAGACCGAATACGGAACCTCCCCACACTCAGAATTCCGGAACACGGCTGACTGTGTGGGGGAGGAATGGGGCCGCCGTCCACGAGGCTGACTGGTGTCACAGGTGTTCCCTGGCAGGGGTAATTCTGCTAAATACCTCCCATGTCCAGAGGGAGGCACTAGATGCTACCTGCATTTCCAGCCCAACCCCCGACTTTCCCCGGCAGCCCGCACTGGGAGACAATCGGGGAAGACACGCGAATGGCTCCTAGGGGATCCAAGGTTCTGCAGACAGAAGACGGAACCTCCCCACACTCACAATTCTGGAACAAGCCTGACAGTGTGCGGGAGGTTTGGGTCCGCCCTCCTCAAAGCTGAGTGGTGTCAAAGGAGTTCCCTGGCAGGGGGAATTCCTCTAATTCCCTACCCTGTCCAGGGGGAGGCACTAGATGCTACCTGCATTTCCAGACCAACCCCAGCCTTTCCCCGGCAGCCCGCAATGGGAAACACTCGGGGAAGACACGTGAAGGGCTCCTAGGAGATCCCGGGTTCTGCAGACCGAATACGGAACCTCCCCACACTCAGAATTCCGGAACACGGCCGACTGTGTGGGGGAGGTTTGGGTCCGCCCTCCTCGCAGCTGAGTGGTGTCAAAGGAGTTCCCTGGCAGGGGGAATTCCGCTAATTCCCTACCCTGTCCAGGGGGAGGCACTAGATGCTACCTGCATTTCCAGCCACACCCCCGCATTTCCCCGGCAGACCGCAATGGGAGACACTCGGGGAAGACACGCGAAGGGCTCCTAGGAGATCCGGGGTGCTGCAGACAGAAGACGGAACCTCCCCACACTCAGAATTCCGGAACACGGCTGACTGTGTGGGGGAGGTTTGGGGCCGCAGTCCACTCAGCTGACTGGTGTCACAGGTGTTCCCTGGCAGGGGTAATTCCGCTAAATACCTCCCATGTCCAGGGGGAGGCACTAGATGCTACCTGCATTTCCAGCCCAACCCCCGCCTTTCCCTGGCAGCACGCACTGGGAGACACTCGGGGAAGACACGCGAATGGCTACTACAGATCCAAGGTCCTGCACACAGAAGACGGAACCTCCCCACACTCACAATTCCGGAACAAGCATGACTGTGTGGGGGAGGTTTGGGGCCGCCGTCCACGCAGCTGACTGGTGTCACAGGTGTTACCTGGCAGGGGAAATCCGCTAACAAAATCCCCTGTCCAGGGAGAGGCAATAAATGCTACCTGCATTTCCAGCCCAACCCCCACCTTTCCCCGGCAGCCCGCAATGTGAGACACTCGGGGAAGACACGCGGATGGCTCCTAGGAAATCCAAGGTCCTGCAGACAGAAGACGGAACCTCCCCACACTCACAATTCTGGAACAAGCCTGACAGTGTGCGGGAGGTTTGGGTCCGCCCTCCTCAAAGCTGAGTGGTGTCAAAGGAGTTCCCTGGCAGGGGGAATTCCGCTAATTCCCTACCCTGTCCAGGGGGAGGCACTAGATGCTACCTGCATTTCCAGACCAACCCCAGCCTTTCCCCGGCAGCCCGCAATGGGAAACACTCGGGGAAGACACGTGAAGGGCTCCTAGGAGATCCCGGGTTCTGCAGACCGAATACGGAACCTCCCCACACTCAGAATTCCGGAACACGGCTGACTGTGTGGGGGAGGAATGGGGCCGCCGTCCACGAGGCTGACTGGTGTCACAGGTGTTCCCTGGCAGGGGTAATTCTGCTAAATACCTCCCATGTCCAGAGGGAGGCACTAGATGCTACCTGCATTTCCAGCCCAACCCCCGACTTTCCCCGGCAGCCCGCACTGGGAGACAATCGGGGAAGACACGCGAATGGCTCCTAGGGGATCCAAGGTTCTGCAGACAGAAGACGGAACCTCCCCACACTCACAATTCTGGAACAAGCCTGACAGTGTGCGGGAGGTTTGGGTCCGCCCTCCTCAAAGCTGAGTGGTGTCAAAGGAGTTCCCTGGCAGGGGGAATTCCGCTAATTCCCTACCCTGTCCAGGGGGAGGCACTAGATGCTACCTGCATTTCCAGACCAACCCCAGCCTTTCCCCGGCAGCCCGCAATGGGAAACACTCGGGGAAGACACGTGAAGGGCTCCTAGGAGATCCCGGGTTCTGCAGACCGAATACGGAACCTCCCCACACTCAGAATTCCGGAACACGGCCGACTGTGTGGGGGAGGTTTGGGTCCGCCCTCCTCGCAGCTGAGTGGTGTCAAAGGAGTTCCCTGGCAGGGGGAATTCCGCTAATTCCCTACCCTGTCCAGGGGGAGGCACTAGATGCTACCTGCATTTCCAGCCACACCCCCGCATTTCCCCGGCAGACCGCAATGGGAGACACTCGGGGAAGACACGCGAAGGGCTCCTAGGAGATCCGGGGTGCTGCAGACAGAAGACGGAACCTCCCCACACTCAGAATTCCGGAACACGGCTGACTGTGTGGGGGAGGTTTGGGGCCGCAGTCCACTCAGCTGACTGGTGTCACAGGTGTTCCCTGGCAGGGGTAATTCCGCTAAATACCTCCCATGTCCAGGGGGAGGCACTAGATGCTACCTGCATTTCCAGCCCAACCCCCGCCTTTCCCTGGCAGCACGCACTGGGAGACACTCGGGGAAGACACGCGAAGGGCTCCTAGGAAATCCAAGGTCCTGCAGACAGAAGACGGAACCTCCACACACTCAGAATTCCGGAACACGGCTGACTGTGTGGGGGAGGTTTGGGGCCGCCGTCCACGCAGCTGACTGGTGTCACAGGTGTTACCTGGCAGGGAAAACCGCTAATTAATACCCTGTTCAGGGAGAGGCACTAGATGCTACCTGCATTTCCAGCCCAACCCCCACCTTTCCCCGGCAGCCCGCAATGGTAGACACTCGGGGAAGACACGCGGATGGCTCCTAGGAAATCCAAGGTCCTGCAGACAGAAGACGGAACCTCCCCACACTCAGAATTCCGGAACACGGCTGACTGTGTGGGGGAGGTTTGGGGCCGCCGTCCACGCAGCTGACTGGTGTCACAGGTGTTACCTGGCAGGGAAAACCGCTAATTAATACCCTGTTCAGGGAGAGGCACTAGAAGCTACCTGCATTTCCAGCCCAAACCCAGGCTTTCTCCGGCAGCCCGCACAGTCAGACACTCGGGGAAGACACGCGAAGGGCTCCTAGGAGATCCGGGGTGCTGCAGACAGAAGACGGAACCTCCCCACACTCAGAATTCTGGAACACGGCTGACTGTGTGGGGGAGGTTTGGGGCCGCAGTCCACTCAGCTGACTGGTGTCACAGGTGTTCCCTGGCAGGGGTAATTCCGCTAAATACCTCCCATGTCCAGGGGGAGGCACTAGATGCTACCTGCATTTCCAGCCCAACCCCCGCCTTTCCCCGGCAGCCCGCAATGTGAGACACTCGGGGAAGACACGCGAATGGCTCCTAGGAAATCCAAGGTCCTGCAGACAGAAGACGGAACCTCCCCACACTCAGAATTCCGGAACACGGCTGACTGTGTGGGGGAGGTTTGGGGCCGCCGTCCACGCAGCTGACTGGTGTCACAGGTGTTACCTGGCAGGGAAAACCGCTAATTAATACCCTGTTCAGGGAGAGGCACTAGAAGCTACCTGCATTTCCAGGCCAAACCCAGGCTTTCTCCGGCAGCCCGCACAGTCAGACACTCGGGGAAGACACGCGAAGGGCTCCTAGGAGATCCGGGGTGCTGCAGACAGAAGACGGAACCTCCCCACACTCAGAATTCCGGAACACGGCTGACTGTGTGGGGGAGGTTTGGGTCCGCCCTCCTCAAAGCTGAGTGGTGTCAAAGGAGTTCCCTGGCAGGGGGAATTCCGCTAATTCCCTACCCTGTCCAGGGGGAGGCACTAGATGCTACCTGCATTTCCAGACCAACCCCAGCCTTTCCCCGGCAGCCCGCAATGGGAAACACTCGGGGAAGACACGTGAAGGGCTCCTAGGAGATCCCGGGTTCTGCAGACCGAATACGGAACCTCCCCACACTCAGAATTCCGGAACACGGCTGACTGTGTGGGGGAGGAATGGGGCCGCCGTCCACGAGGCTGACTGGTGTCACAGGTGTTCCCTGGCAGGGGTAATTCTGCTAAATACCTCCCATGTCCAGAGGGAGGCACTAGATGCTACCTGCATTTCCAGCCCAACCCCCGACTTTCCCCGGCAGCCCGCACTGGGAGACAATCGGGGAAGACACGCGAATGGCTCCTAGGGGATCCAAGGTTCTGCAGACAGAAGACGGAACCTCCCCACACTCACAATTCTGGAACAAGCCTGACAGTGTGCGGGAGGTTTGGGTCCGCCCTCCTCAAAGCTGAGTGGTGTCAAAGGAGTTCCCTGGCAGGGGGAATTCCGCTAATTCCCTACCCTGTCCAGGGGGAGGCACTAGATGCTACCTGCATTTCCAGACCAACCCCAGCCTTTCCCCGGCAGCCCGCAATGGGAAACACTCGGGGAAGACACGTGAAGGGCTCCTAGGAGATCCCGGGTTCTGCAGACCGAATACGGAACCTCCCCACACTCAGAATTCCGGAACACGGTCGACTGTGTGGGGGAGGAATGGGGCCGCCGTCCACGAGGCTGACTGGTGTCACAGGTGTTCCCTGGCAGGGGTAATTCTGCTAAATACCTCCCAAGTCCAGAGGGAGGCACTAGATGCTACCTGCATTTCCAGCCCAACCCCCGACTTTCCCCGGCAGCCCGCACTGGGAGACAATCGGGGAAGACACGCGAATGGCTCCTAGGGGATCCAAGGTTCTGCAGACAGAAGACGGAACCTCCCCACACTCAGAATTCCGCAACACGGCTGACTGTGTGGGGGAGGTTTGGGGCCGCCCTCCTCGCAGCTGAGTGGTGTCAAAGGAGTTCCCTGGCAGGGGGAATTCCGCTAATTCCCTACCCTGTCCAGGGGGAGGCACTAGATGCTACCTGCATTTCCAGCCACACCCCCGCATTTCCCCGGCAGACCGCAATGGGAGACACTCGGGGAAGACACGCGAAGGGCTCCTAGGAGATCCGGGGTGCTGCAGACAGAAGACGGAACCTCCCCACACTCAGAATTCCGGAACACGGCTGACTGTGTGGGGGAGGTTTGGGGCCGCAGTCCACTCAGCTGACTGGTGTCACAGGTGTTCCCTGGCAGGGGTAATTCCGCTAAATACCTCCCATGTCCAGGGGGAGGCACTAGATGCTACCTGCATTTCCAGCCCAACCCCCGCCTTTCCCTGGCAGCACGCACTGGGAGACACTCGGGGAAGACACGCGAAGGGCTCCTAGGAAATCCAAGGTCCTGCAGACAGAAGACGGAACCTCCACACACTCAGAATTCCGGAACACGGCTGACTGTGTGGGGGAGGTTTGGGGCCGCCGTCCACGCAGCTGACTGGTGTCACAGGTGTTACCTGGCAGGGAAAACCGCTAATTAATACCCTGTTCAGGGAGAGGCACTAGATGCTACCTGCATTTCCAGCCCAACCCCCACCTTTCCCCGGCAGCCCGCAATGGTAGACACTCGGGGAAGACACGCGGATGGCTCCTAGGAAATCCAAGGTCCTGCAGACAGAAGACGGAACCTCCCCACACTCAGAATTCCGGAACACGGCTGACTGTGTGGGGGAGGTTTGGGGCCGCCGTCCACGCAGCTGACTGGTGTCACAGGTGTTACCTGGCAGGGAAAACCGCTAATTAATACCCTGTTCAGGGAGAGGCACTAGAAGCTACCTGCATTTCCAGCCCAAACCCAGGCTTTCTCCGGCAGCCCGCACAGTCAGACACTCGGGGAAGACACGCGAAGGGCTCCTAGGAGATCCGGGGTGCTGCAGACAGAAGACGGAACCTCCCCACACTCAGAATTCCGGAACACGGCTGACTGTGTGGGGGAGGTTTGGGGCCGCAGTCCACTCAGCTGACTGGTGTCACAGGTGTTCCCTGGCAGGGGTAATTCCGCTAAATACCTCCCATGTCCAGGGGGAGGCACTAGATGCTACCTGCATTTCCAGCCCAACCCCCGCCTTTCCCCGGCAGCCCGCAATGGGAGACACTCGGGGAAGACACGCGAATGGCTCCTAGGAAATCCAAGGTCCTGCAGACAGAAGACGGAACCTCCCCACACTCAGAATTCCGGAACACGGCTGACTGTGTGGGGGAGGTTTGGGGCCGCCGTCCACGCAGCTGACTGGTGTCACAGGTGTTAACTGGCAGGGAAAACCGCTAATTAATACCCTGTTCAGGGAGAGGCACTAGATGCTACCTGCATTTCCAGCCCAACCCCCACCTTTCCCCGGCAGCCCGCAATGGGAGACACTCGGGGAAGACACGCGGATGGCTCCTAGGAAATCCAAGGTCCTGCAGACAGAAGACGGAACCTCCCCACACTCACAATTCTGGAACAAGCCTGACAGTGTGCGGGAGGTTTGGGTACGCCCTCCTCACAGCTGAGTGGTGTCAAAGGATTTCCCTGGCAGGGGGAATTCCGCTAATTCCCTACCCTGTCCAGGGGGAGGCACTAGATGCTACCTGCATTTCCAGACCAACCCCAGCCTTTCCCCGGCAGCCCGCAATGGGAAACACTCGGGGAAGACACGTGAAGGGCTCCTAGGAGATCCCGGGTTCTGCAGACCGAATACGGAACCTCCCCACACTCAGAATTCCGGAACACGGCTGACTGTGTGGGGGAGGAATGGGGCCGCCGTCCACGAGGCTGACTGGTGTCACAGGTGTTCCCTGGCAGGGGTAATTCTGCTAAATACCTCCCATGTCCAGAGGGAGGCACTAGATGCTACCTGCATTTCCAGCCCAACCCCCGCATTTCCCCGGCAGCCCGCACTGGGAGACAATCGGGGAAGACACGTGAATGGCTCCTAGGGGATCCAAGGTTCTGCAGACAGAAGACGGAACCTCCCCACACTCACAATTCCGGAACACGGCTGACTGTGTGGGGGAGGTTTGGGGCCGCCGTCCACGCAGCTGACTGGTGTCACAGGTGTTACCTGGCAGGGAAAACCGCTAATTAATACCCTGTTCAGGGAGAGGCACTAGATGCTACCTTCATTTCCAGCCCAAACCCAGGCTTTCCCCGGCAGCCCGCACAGTCAGACACTCGGGGAAGACACGCGAAGGGCTCCTAGGAGATCCGGGGTGCTGCAGACAGAAGACGGAAACTCCCCACACTCAGAATTCCGCAACACGGCTGACTGTGTGGGGGAGGTTTGGGGCCGCCGTCCACTCAGCTGACTGGTGTCACAGGTGTTCCCTGGCAGGGGTAATTCTGCTAAATACCTCCCATGTCCAGAGGGAGGCACTAGATGCTACCTGCATTTCCAGCCCAACCCCCGCCTTTCCCTGGCAGCCCGCACTGGGATACACTCGGGGAAGACACGCGAATGGCTACTACAGATCCAAGGTCCTGCACACAGAAGACGGAACCTCCCCACACTCACAATTCCGGAACAAGCATGACTGTGTGGGGGAGGTTTGGGGCCGCCGTCCACGCAGCTGACTGGTGTCACAGGTGTTACCTGGCAGGGGAAATCCGCTAACAAAATCCCCTGTCAAGGGAGAGGCAATAGATGCTACCTGCATTTCCAGCCCAACCCCCACCTTTCCCCGGCAGCCCGCAATGTGAGACACTCGGGGAAGACACGCGGATGGCTCCTAGGAAATCCAAGGTCCTGCAGACAGAAGACGGAACCTCCCCACACTCACAATTCTGGAACAAGCCTGACAGTGTGCGGGAGGTTTGGGTCCGCCCTCCTCAAAGCTGAGTGGTGTCAAAGGAGTTCCCTGGCAGGGGGAATTCCGCTAATTCCCTACCCTGTCCAGGGAGAGGGAATAGATGCTACCTGCATTTCCAGACCAACCCCCACCTTTCCCCGGCAGCCCGCAATGTGAGACACTCGGGGAAGACACGCGAATGGCTCCTAGGAAATCCAAGGTCCTGCAGACAGAAGACGGAACCTCCCCACACTCAGAATTCCGGAACACGGCTGACTGTGTGGGGGAGGTTTGGGGCCGCCGTCCACGCAGCTTACTGGTGTCACAGGTGTTACCTGGCAGGGAAAACCGCTAATTAATACCCTGTTCAGGGAGAGGCACTAGAAGCTACCTGCATTTCCAGCCCAAACCCAGGCTTTCTCCGGCAGCCCGCACAGTCAGACACTCGGGGAAGACACGCGAAGGGCTCCTAGGAGATCCGGGGTGCTGCAGACAGAAGACGGAACCTCCCCACACTCAGAATTCCGGAACACGGCTGACTGTGTGGGGGAGGTTTGGGTCCGCCCTCCTCAAAGCTGAGTGGTGTCAAAGGAGTTCCCTGGCAGGGGGAATTCCGCTAATTCCCTACCCTGTCCAGGGGGAGGCACTAGATGCTACCTGCATTTCCAGACCAACCCCAGCCTTTCCCCGGCAGCCCGCAATGGGAAACACTCGGGGAAGACACGTGAAGGGCTCCTAGGAGATCCCGGGTTCTGCAGACCGAATACGGAACCTCCCCACACTCAGAATTCCGGAACACGGCTGACTGTTTGGGGGAGGAATGGGGCCGCCGTCCACGAGGCTGACTGGTGTCACAGGTGTTCCCTGGCAGGGGTAATTCTGCTAAATACCTCCCATGTCCAGAGGGAGGCACTAGATGCTACCTGCATTTCCAGCCCAACCCCCGACTTTCCCCGGCAGCCCGCACTGGGAGACAATCGGGGAAGACACGCGAATGGCTCCTAGGGGATCCAAGGTTCTGCAGACAGAAGACGGAACCTCCCCACACTCACAATTCTGGAACAAGCCTGACAGTGTGCGGGAGGTTTGGGTCCGCCCTCCTCAAAGCTGAGTGGTGTCAAAGGAGTTCCCTGGCAGGGGGAATTCCGCTAATTCCCTACCCTGTCCAGGGGGAGGCACTAGATGCTACCTGCATTTCCAGACCAACCCCAGCCTTTCCCCGGCAGCCCGCAATGGGAAACACTCGGGGAAGACACGTGAAGGGCTCCTAGGAGATCCCGGGTTCTGCAGACCGAATACGGAACCTCCCCACACTCAGAATTCCGGAACACGGCCGACTGTGTGGGGGAGGAATGGGGCCGCCGTCCACGAGGCTGACTGGTGTCACAGGTGTTCCCTGGCAGGGGTAATTCTGCTAAATACCTCCCAAGTCCAGAGGGAGGCACTAGATGCTACCTGCATTTCCAGCCCAACCCCCGACTTTCCCCGGCAGCCCGCACTGGGAGACAATCGGGGAAGACACGCGAATGGCTCCTAGGGGATCCAAGGTTCTGCAGACAGAAGACGGAACCTCCCCACACTCACAATTCCGGATCAAGCCTGACTGTGTGGGGGAGGTTTGGGTCCGCCCTCCTCGCAGCTGAGTGGTGTCAAAGGAGTTCCCTGGCAGGGGGAATTCCGCTAATTCCCTACCCTGTCCAGGGGGAGGCACTAGATGCTACCTGCATTTCCAGCCACACCCCCGCATTTCCCCGGCAGACCGCAATGGGAGACACTCGGGGAAGACACGCGAAGGGCTCCTAGGAGATCCGGGGTGCTGCAGACAGAAGACGGAACCTCCCCACACTCAGAATTCCGGAACACGGCTGACTGTGTGGGGGAGGTTTGGGGCCGCCGTCCACGCAGCTGACTGGTGTCACAGGTGTTACCTGGCAGGGAAAACCGCTAATTAATACCCTGTTCAGGGAGAGGCACTAGATGCTACCTTCATTTCCAGCCCAAACCCAGGCTTTCCCCGGCAGCCCGCACAGTCAGACACTCCGGGAAGACACGCGAAGGGCTCCTAGGAGATCCGGGGTGCTGCAGACAGAAGACGGAACCTCCCCACACTCAGAATTCCGGAACACGGCTGACTGTGTGGGGGAGGAATGGGGCCGCCGTCTACGAGGCTGACTGGTGTCACAGGTGTTCCCTGGCAGGGGGAAGTCCGCTAATTACCTCCTATGATCAGGGGGAGGCACTAGATGCTACCTGCATTTCCAGCCCAACCCCCGCCTTTCCCTGGCAGCCCGCACTGGGAGACACTCGGGGAAGACACGCGAATGGCTACTACTGATCCAAGGTCCTGCACACAGAAGACGGAACCTCCCCACACTCACAATTCCGGAACAAGCATGACTGTGTGGGGGAGGTTTGGGGCCGCCGTCCACGCAGCTGACTGGTGTCACAGGTGTTACCTGGCAGGGGAAATCCGCTAACAAAATCCCCTGTCCAGGGAGAGGCAATAGATGCTACCTGCATTTCCAGCCCAACCCTTCACATTTCCCCGGCAGCCCGCAATGTGAGACACTCGGGGAAACACGCGAATGGCTCCTAGGAGATCCCGGGTGCCTCAGACAGAACACGGAACCTCCCCACACTCAGAATTCCGGAACACGGCTGACTGTGTGGGGGAGGTTTGGGGCCGTCGTCCACGCAGTTGACTGGTGTCAAATGTGTTCCCCGGCAGGGGGAAGTCCGCTAATTGCCTACCCTGTCCAGGGGGAGGCACTAGATGCTACCTGCATTTCCAGCCCAACCCCCGCATTTCCCCGGCAGCCCGCAATGGGATACACTCGGGGAAGACACGCGAATGGCTCCTAGGAAATCCAAGGTCCTGCAGACAGAAGACGGAACCTCCCCACACTCAGAATTCCGGAACACGGCTGACTGTGTGGGGGAGGTTTGGGGCCGCCGTCCACGCAGCTGACTGGTGTCACAGGTGTTACCTGGCAGGGAAAACCGCTAATTAATACCCTGTTCAGGGAGAGGCACTAGATGCTACCTTCATTTCCAGCCCAAACCCAGGCTTTCCCCGGCAGCCCGCACAGTCAGACACTCGGGGAAGACACGCGAAGGGCTCCTAGGAGATCCGGGGTGCTGCAGACAGAAGACGGAACCTCCCCACACTCAGAATTCCGCAACACGGCTGACTGTGTGGGGGAGGTTTGGGGCCGCCGTCCACTCAGCTGACTGGTGTCACAGGTGTTCCCTGGCAGGGGTAATTCTGCTAAATACCTCCCATGTCCAGAGGGAGGCACTAGATGCTACCTGCATTTCCAGCCCAACCCCCGCCTTTCCCTGGCAGCCCGCACTGGGATACACTCGGGGAAGACACGCGAATGGCTACTACAGATCCAAGGTCCTGCACACAGAAGACGGAACCTCCCCACACTCACAATTCCGGAACAAGCATGACTGTGTGGGGGAGGTTTGGGGCCGCCGTCCACGCAGCTGACTGGTGTCACAGGTGTTACCTGGCAGGGGAAATCCGCTAACAAAATCCCCTGTCCAGGGAGAGGCAATAGATGCTACCTGCATTTCCAGCCCAACCCCCACCTTTCCCCGGCAGCCCGCAATGTGAGACACTCGGGGAAGACACGCGGATGGCTCCTACGAAATCCAAGGTCCTGCAGACAGAAGACGGAACCTCCCCACACTCACAATTCTGGAACAAGCCTGACAGTGTGCGGGAGGTTTGGGTCCGCCCTCCTCAAAGCTGAGTGGTGTCAAAGGAGTTCCCTGGCAGGGGGAATTCCGCTAATTCCCTACCCTGTCCAGGGGGAGGCACTAGATGCTACCTGCATTTCCAGACCAACCCCCGCATTTCCCCGGCAGCCCGCAATGGGATACACTCGGGGAAGACACGCGAATGGCTCCTAGGAAATCCAAGGTCCTGCAGACAGAGGACGGAACCTCCCCACACTCAGAATTCTGGAACACGGCTGACTGTGTGGGGGAGGTTTGGGGCCGCCGTCCACGCAGCTGACTGGTGTCACAGGTGTTACCTGGCAGGGAAAACCGCTAATTAATACCCTGTTCAGGGAGAGGCACTAGATGCTACCTTCATTTCCAGCCCAAACCCAGGCTTTCCCTGGCAGCCCGCACAGTCAGACACTCGGGGAAGACACGCGAAGGGCTCCTAGGAGATCCGGGGTGCTGCAGACAGAAGACGGAACCTCCCCACACTCAGAATTCCGCAACACGGCTGACTGTGTGGGGGAGGTTTGGGGCCGCAGTCCACTCAGCTGACTGGTGTCACAGGTGTTCCCTGGCAGGGGTAATTCTGCTAAATACCTCCCATGTCCAGAGGGAGGCACTAGATGCTACCTGCATTTCCAGACCAACCCCAGCCTTTCCCCGGCAGCCCGCAATGGGAAACACTCGGGGAAGACACGTGAAGGGCTCCTAGGAGATCCCGGGTTCTGCAGACCGAATACGGAACCTCCCCACACTCAGAATTCCGGAACACGGCTGACTGTGTGGGGGAGGAATGGGGCCGCCGTCCACGAGGCTGACTGGTGTCACAGGTGTTCCCTGGCAGGGGTAATTCTGCTAAATACCTCCCATGTCCAGAGGGAGGCACTAGATGCTACCTGCATTTCCAGCCCAACCCCCGACTTTCCCCGGCAGCCCGCACTGGGAGACAATCGGGGAAGACACGCGAATGGCTCCTAGGGGATCCAAGGTTCTGCAGACAGAAGACGGAACCTCCCCACACTCACAATTCTGGAACAAGCCTGACAGTGTGCGGGAGGTTTGGGTCCGCCCTCCTCACAGCTGAGTGGTGTCAAAGGAGTTCCCTGGCAGGGGGAATTCCGCTAATTCCCTACCCTGTCCAGGGGGAGGCACTAGATGCTACCTGCATTTCCAGACCAACCCCAGCCTTTCCCCGGCAGCCCGCAATGGGAAACACTCGGGGAAGACACGTGAAGGGCTCCTAGGAGATCCCGGGTTCTGCAGACCGAATACGGAACCTCCCCACACTCAGAATTCCGGAACACGGCCGACTGTGTGGGGGAGGAATGGGGCCGCCGTCCACGAGGCTGACTGGTGTCACAGGTGTTCCCTGGCAGGGGTAATTCTGCTAAATACCTCCCAAGTCCAGAGGGAGGCACTAGATGCTACCTGCATTTCCAGCCCAACCCCCGACTTTCCCCGGCAGCCCGCACTGGGAGACAATCGGGGAAGACACGCGAATGGCTCCTAGGGGATCCAAGGTTCTGCAGACAGAAGACGGAACCTCCCCACACTCACAATTCCGGATCAAGCCTGACTGTGTGGGGGAGGTTTGGGTCCGCCCTCCTCGCAGCTGAGTGGTGTCAAAGGAGTTCCCTGGCAGGGGGAATTCCGCTAATTCCCTACCCTGTCCAGGGGGAGGCACTAGATGCTACCTGCATTTCCAGCCACACCCCCGCATTTCCCCGGCAGACCGCAATGGGAGACACTCGGGGAAGACACGCGAAGGGCTCCTAGGAGATCCGGGGTGCTGCAGACAGAAGACGGAACCTCCCCACACTCAGAATTCCGGAACACGGCTGACTGTGTGGGGGTGGTTTGGGGCCGCAGTCCACTCAGCTGACTGGTGTCACAGGTGTTCCCTGGCAGGGGTAATTCCGCTAAATACCTCCCATGTCCAGGGGGAGGCACTAGATGCTACCTGCATTTCCAGCCCAACCCCCGCCTTTGCCTGGCAGCACGCACTGGGAGACACTCGGGGAAGACACGCGAAAGGCTCCTAGGAAATCCAAGGTCCTGCAGACAGAAGACGGAACCTCCACACACTCAGAATTCCGGAACACGGCTGACTGTGTGGGGGAGGTTTGGGGCCGCCGTCCACGCAGCTGACTGGTGTCACAGGTGTTACCTGGCAGGGAAAACCGCTAATTAATACCCTGTTCAGGGAGAGGCACTAGATGCTACCTGCATTTCCAGCCCAACCCCCACCTTTCCCCGGCAGCCCGCAATGGTAGACACTCGGGGAAGACACGCGGATGGCTCCTAGGAAATCCAAGGTCCTGCAGACAGAAGACGGAACCTCCCCACACTCAGAATTCCGGAACACGGCTGACTGTGTGGGGGAGGTTTGGGGCCGCCGTCCACGCAGCTGACTGGTGTCACAGGTGTTACCTGGCAGGGAAAACCGCTAATTAATACCCTGTTCAGGGAGAGGCACTAGAAGCTACCTGCATTTCCAGCCCAAACCCAGGCTTTCTCCGGCAGCCCGCACAGTCAGACACTCGGGGAAGACACGCGAAGGGCTCCTAGGAGATCCGGGGTGCTGCAGACAGAAGACGGAACCTCCCCACACTCAGAATTCCGGAACACGGCTGACTGTGTGGGGGAGGTTTGGGGCCGCAGTCCACTCAGCTGACTGGTGTCACAGGTGTTCCCTGGCAGGGGTAATTCCGCTAAATACCTCCCATGTCCAGGGGGAGGCACTAGATGCTACCTGCATTTCCAGCCCAACCCCCGCCTTTCCCCGGCAGCCCGCAATGTGAGACACTCGGGGAAGACACGCGAATGGCTCCTAGGAAATCCAAGGTCCTGCAGACAGAAGACGGAACCTCCCCACACTCAGAATTCCGGAACACGGCTGACTGTGTGGGGGAGGTTTGGGGCCGCCGTCCACGCAGCTGACTGGTGTCACAGGTGTTACCTGGCAGGGAAAACCGCTAATTAATACCCTGTTCAGGGAGAGGCACTAGATGCTACCTGCATTTCCAGCCCAACCCCCACCTTTCCCCGGCAGCCCGCAATGGGAGACACTCGGGGAAGACACGCGGATGGCTCCTAGGAAATCCAAGGTCCTGCAGACAGAAGACGGAACCTCCCCACACTCAGAATTCCGGAACACGGCTGACTGTGTGGGGGAGGTTTGGGGCCGCCGTCCACGCAGCTGACTGGTGTCACAGGTGTTACCTGGCAGGGAAAACCGCTAATTAATACCCTGTTCAGGGAGAGGCACTAGAAGCTACCTGCATTTCCAGGCCAAACCCAGGCTTTCTCCGGCAGCCCGCACAGTCAGACACTCGGGGAAGACACGCGAAGGGCTCCTAGGAGATCCGGGGTGCTGCAGACAGAAGACGGAACCTCCCCACACTCAGAATTCCGGAACACGGCTGACTGTGTGGGGGAGGTTTGGGTCCGCCCTCCTCAAAGCTGAGTGGTGTCAAAGGAGTTCCCTGGCAGGGGGAATTCCGCTAATTCCCTACCCTGTCCAGGGGGAGGCACTAGATGCTACCTGCATTTCCAGACCAACCCCAGCCTTTCCCCGGCAGCCCGCAATGGGAAACACTCGGGGAAGACACGTGAAGGGCTCCTAGGAGATCCCGGGTTCTGCAGACCGAATACGGAACCTCCCCACACTCAGAATTCCGGAACACGGCTGACTGTGTGGGGGAGGAATGGGGCCGCCGTCCACGAGGCTGACTGGTGTCACAGGTGTTCCCTGGCAGGGGTAATTCTGCTAAATACCTCCCATGTCCAGAGGGAGGCACTAGATGCTACCTGCATTTCCAGCCCAACCCCCGACTTTCCCCGGCAGCCCGCACTGGGAGACAATCGGGGAAGACACGCGAATGGCTCCTAGGGGATCCAAGGTTCTGCAGACAGAAGACGGAACCTCCCCACACTCACAATTCTGGAACAAGCCTGACAGTGTGCGGGAGGTTTGGGTCCGCCCTCCTCAAAGCTGAGTGGTGTCAAAGGAGTTCCCTGGCAGGGGGAATTCCGCTAATTCCCTACCCTGTCCAGGGGGAGGCACTAGATGCTACCTGCATTTCCAGACCAACCCCAGCCTTTCCCCGGCAGCCCGCAATGGGAAACACTCGGGGAAGACACGTGAAGGGCTCCTAGGAGATCCCGGGTTCTGCAGACCGAATACGGAACCTCCCCACACTCAGAATTCCGGAACACGGCCGACTGTGTGGGGGAGGAATGGGGCCGCCGTCCACGAGGCTGACTGGTGTCACAGGTGTTCCCTGGCAGGGGTAATTCTGCTAAATACCTCCCAAGTCCAGAGGGAGGCACTAGATGCTACCTGCATTTCCAGCCCAACCCCCGACTTTCCCCGGCAGCCCGCACTGGGAGACAATCGGGGAAGACACGCGAATGGCTCCTAGGGGATCCAAGGTTCTGCAGACAGAAGACGGAACCTCCCCACACTCACAATTCCGGATCAAGCCTGACTGTGTGGGGGAGGTTTGGGTCCGCCCTCCTCGCAGCTGAGTGGTGTCAAAGGAGTTCCCTGGCAGGGGGAATTCCGCTAATTCCCTACCCTGTCCAGGGGGAGGCACTAGATGCTACCTGCATTTCCAGCCACACCCCCGCATTTCCCCGGCAGACCGCAATGGGAGACACTCGGGGAAGACACGCGAAGGGCTCCTAGGAGATCCGGGGTGCTGCAGACAGAAGACGGAACCTCCCCACACTCAGAATTCCGGAACACGGCTGACTGTGTGGGGGAGGTTTGGGGCCGCAATCCACTCAGCTGACTGGTGTCACAGGTGTTCCCTGGCAGGGGTAATTCCGCTAAATACCTCCCATGTCCAGGGGGAGGCACTAGATGCTACCTGCATTTCCAGCCCAACCCCCGCCTTTCCCTGGCAGCACGCACTGGGAGACACTCGGGGAAGACACGCGGATGGCTCCTAGGAAATCCAAGGTCCTGCAGACAGAAGACGGAACCTCCCCACACTCAGAATTCCGGAACACGGCTGACTGTGTGGGGGAGGTTTGGGGCCGCCGTCCACGCAGCTGACTGGTGTCACAGGTGTTACCTGGCAGGGAAAACCGCTAATTAATACCCTGCTCAGGGAGAGGCACTAGAAGCTACCTGCATTTCCAGCCCAAACCCAGGCTTTCTCCGGCAGCCCGCACAGTCAGACACTCGGGGAAGACACGCGAATGGCTCCTAGGAGATCCGGGGTGCTGCAGACAGAAGACGGAACCTCCCCACACTCAGAATTCCGGAACACGGCTGACAGTGTGGGGGAGGTTTGGGGCCGCAGTCCACTCAGCTGACTGGTGTCACAGGTGTTCCCTGGCAGGGGTAATTCCGCTAAATACCTCCCATGTCCAGGGGGAGGCACTAGATGCTACCTGCATTTCCAGCCCAACCCCCGCCTTTCCCCGGCAGCCCGCAATGGGAGACACTCGGGGAAGACACGCGAATGGCTCCTAGGAAATCCAAGGTCCTGCAGACAGAAGACGGAACCTCCCCACACTCAGAATTCCGGAACACGGCTGACTGTGTGGGGGAGGTTTGGGGCCGCCGTCCACGCAGCTGACTGGTGTCACAGGTGTTACCTGGCAGGGAAAACCGCTAATTAATACCCTGTTCAGGGAGAGGCACTAGAAGCTACCTGCATTTCCAGCCCAAACCCAGGCTTTCTCCGGCAGCCCGCACAGTCAGACACTCGGGGAAGACACGCGAAGGGCTCCTAGGAGATCCGGGGTGCTGCAGACAGAAGACGGAACCTCCCCACACTCAGAATTCCGGAACACGGCTGACTGTGTGGGGGAGGTTTGGGGCCGCAGTCCACTCAGCTGACTGGTGTCACAGGTGTTCCCTGGCAGGGGTAATTCCGCTAAATACCTCCCATGTCCAGGGGGAGGCACTAGATGCTACCTGCATTTCCAGCCCAACCCCCGCCTTTCCCCGGCAGCCCGCAATGGGAGACACTCGGGGAAGACACGCGAATGGCTCCTAGGAAATCCAAGGTCCTGCAGACAGAAGACGGAACCTCCCCACACTCAGAATTCCGGAACACGGCTGACTGTGTGGGGGAGGTTTGGGGCCGCCGTCCACGCAGCTGACTGGTGTCACAGGTGTTACCTGGCAGGGAAAACCGCTAATTAATACCCTGTTCAGGGAGAGGCACTAGATGCTACCTGCATTTCCAGCCCAACCCCCACCTTTCCCCGGCAGCCCGCAATGGGAGACACTCGGGGAAGACACGCGGATGGCTCCTAGGAAATCCAAGGTCCTGCAGACAGAAGACGGAACCTCCCCACACTCACAATTCTGGAACAAGCCTGACAGTGTGCGGGAGGTTTGGGTACGCCCTCCTCACAGCTGAGTGGTGTCAAAGGATTTCCCTGGCAGGGGGAATTCCGCTAATTCCCTACCCTGTCCAGGGGGAGGCACTAGATGCTACCTGCATTTCCAGACCAACCCCAGCCTTTCCCCGGCAGCCCGCAATGGGAAACACTCGGGGAAGACACGTGAAGGGCTCCTAGGAGATCCCGGGTTCTGCAGACCGAATACGGAACCTCCCCACACTCAGAATTCCGGAACACGGCTGACTGTGTGGGGGAGGAATGGGGCCGCCGTCCACGAGGCTGACTGGTGTCACAGGTGTTCCCTGGCAGGGGTAATTCTGCTAAATACCTCCCATGTCCAGAGGGAGGCACTAGATGCTACCTGCATTTCCAGCCCAACCCCCGCATTTCCCCGGCAGCCCGCACTGGGAGACAATCGGGGAAGACACGTGAATGGCTCCTAGGGGATCCAAGGTTCTGCAGACAGAAGACGGAACCTCCCCACACTCACAATTCCGGAACACGGCTGACTGTGTGGGGGACGTTTGGGGCCGCCGTCCACGCAGCTGACTGGTGTCACAGGTGTTACCTGGCAGGGAAAACCGCTAATTAATACCCTGTTCAGGGAGAGGCACTAGATGCTACCTTCATTTCCAGCCCAAACCCAGGCTTTCCCCGGCAGCCCGCACAGTCAGACACTCGGGGAAGACACGCGAAGGGCTCCTAGGAGATCCGGGGTGCTGCAGACAGAAGACGGAACCTCCCCACACTCAGAATTCCGGAACACGGCTGACTGTGTGGGGGAGGTTTGGGGCCGCCGTCCACTCAGCTGACTGGTGTCACAGGTGTTCCCTGGCAGGGGTAATTCTGCTAAATACCTCCCATGTCCAGAGGGAGGCACTAGATGCTACCTGCATTTCCAGCCCAACCCCCGCCTTTCCCTGGCAGCCCGCACTGGGAGACACTCGGGGAAGACACGCGAATGGCTACTACAGATCCAAGGTTCTGCAGACAGAAGACGGAACCTCCCCACACTCACAATTCCGGAACAAGCCTGACTGTGTGGGGGAGGTTTGGGTCCGCCGTCCTCGCAGCTGAGTTGTGTCAAAGGAGTTCCCTGGCAAGAGGAATTCCGCTAAATCCCTACCCTGTCCAGGGGGAGGCACTAGATGCTACCTGCATTTCCAGCCCAACCCCCGCATTTCCCCGGCAGCCCTCAATGGGAGACACTCGGGGAAGACACGCGAATGGCTTCTAGGAAATCCAAGGTCCTGCAGACAGAAGACGGAACCTCCCCACACTCAGAATTCCGCAACACGGCTGACTGTGTGGGGGAGGTTTGGGGCCGCCGTCCACTCAGCTGACTGGTGTCACAGGTGTTACCTGGCAGGGAAAACCGCTAATTAATACCCTGTTCAGGGAGAGGCACTAGATGCTACCTTCATTTCCAGCCCAAACCCAGGCTTTCCCCGGCAGCCCGCACAGTCAGACACTCGGGGAAGACACGAGAAGGGCTCCTAGGAGATCCGGGGTGCTGCAGACAGAAGACGGAACCTCCCCACAATCAGAATTCCGGAACACGGCTGACTGTGTCGGGGAGGAATGGGGCCGCCGTCTATGAGGCTGCCTGGTGTCACAGGTGTTCCCTGGCAGGGGGAAGTCCGCTAATTACCTCCTATGATCAGGGGGAGGCACTAGATGCTACCTGCATTTCCAGCCCAACCCCCACCTTTCCCCGGCAGCCCGCAATGTGAGACACTCGGGGAAGACACGCGGATGGCTCCTAGGAAATCCAAGGTCCTGCAGACAGAAGACGGAACCTCCCCACACTCACAATTCTGGAACAAGCCTGACAGTGTGCGGGAGGTTTGGGTCCGCCCTCCTCAAAGCTGAGTGGTGTCAAAGGAGTTCCCTGGCAGGGGGAATTCCGCTAATTCCCTACCCTGTCCAGGGGGAGGCACTAGATGCTACCTGCATTTCCAGACCAACCCCAGCCTTTCCCCGGCAGCCCGCAATGGGAAACACTCGGGGAAGACACGTGAAGGGCTCCTAGGAGATCCCGGGTTCTGCAGACCGAATACGGAACCTCCCCACACTCAGAATTCCGGAACACGGCTGACTGTGTGGGGGAGGAATGGGGCCGCCGTCCACGAGGCTGACTGGTGTCACAGGTGTTCCCTGGCAGGGGTAATTCTGCTAAATACCTCCCATGTCCAGAGGGAGGCACTAGATGCTACCTGCATTTCCAGCCCAACCCCCGACTTTCCCCGGCAGCCCGCACTGGGAGACAATCGGGGAAGACACGCGAATGGCTCCTAGGGGATCCAAGGTTCTGCAGACAGAAGACGGAACCTCCCCACACTCACAATTCTGGAACAAGCCTGACAGTGTGCGGGAGGTTTGGGTCCGCACTCCTCGCAGCTGAGTGGTGTCAAAGGAGTTCCCTGGCAGGGGGAATTCCGCTAATTCCCTACCCTGTCCAGGGGGAGGCACTAGATGCTACCTGCATTTCCAGACCAACCCCAGCCTTTCCCCGGCAGCCCGCAATGGGAAACACTCGGGGAAGACACGTGAAGGGCTCCTAGGAGATCCCGGGTTCTGCAGACCGAATACGGAACCTCCCCACACTCAGAATTCCGGAACACGGCCGACTGTGTGGGGGAGGAATGGGGCCGCCGTCCACGAGACTGACTGGTGTCACAGCTGTTCCCTGGCAGGGGTAATTCTGCTAAATACCTCCCAAGTCCAGAGGGAGGCACTAGATGCTACCTGCATTTCCAGCCCAACCCCCGACTTTCCCCGGCAGCCCGCACTGGGAGACAATCGGGGAAGACACGCGAATGGCTCCTAGGGGATCCAAGGTTCTGCAGACAGAAGACGGAACCTCCCCACACTCACAATTCCGGATCAAGCCTGACTGTGTGGGGGAGGTTTGGGTCCGCCCTCCTCGCAGCTGAGTGGTGTCAAAGGAGTTCCCTGGTAGGGGGAATTCCGCTAATTCCCTACCCTGTCCAGGGGGAGGCACTAGATGCTACCTGCATTTCCAGCCACACCCCCGCATTTCCCCGGCAGACCGCAATGGGAGACACTCGGGGAAGACACGCGAAGGGCTCCTAGGAGATCCGGGGTGCTGCAGACAGAAGACGGAACCTCCCCACACTCACAATTCTGGAACAAGCCTGACAGTGTGCGGGAGGTTTGTGTCCGCCCTCCTCAAAGCTGAGTGGTGTCAAAGGAGTTCCCTGGCAGGGGGAATTCCGCTAATTCCCTACCCTGTCCAGGGAGAGGGAATAGATGCTACCTGCATTTCCAGACCAACCCCCACCTTTCCCCGGCAGCCCGCAATGTGAGACACTCGGGGAAGACACGCGAATGGCTCCTAGGAAATCCAAGGTCCTGCAGACAGAAGACGGAACCTCCCCACACTCAGAATTCCGGAACACGGCTGACTGTGTGGGGGAGGTTTGGGTCCGCCCTCCTCAAAGCTGAGTGGTGTCAAAGGAGTTCCCTGGCAGGGGGAATTCCGCTAATTCCCTACCCTGTCCAGGGGGAGGCACTAGATGCTACCTGCATTTCCAGACCAACCCCAGCCTTTCCCCGGCAACCCGCAATGAGAAACACTCGGGGAAGACACGTGAAGGGCTCCTAGGAGATCCCGGGTTCTGCAGACCGAATACGGAACCTCCCCACACTCAGAATTCCGGAACACGGCTGACTGTGTGGGGGAGGAATGGGGCCGCCGTCCACGAGGCTGACTGGTGTCACAGGTGTTCCCTGGCAGGGGTAATTCTGCTAAATACCTCCCATGTCCAGAGGGAGGCACTAGATGCTACCTGCATTTCCAGCCCAACCCCCGACTTTCCCCGGCAGCCCGCACTGGGAGACAATCGGGGAAGACACGCGAATGGCTCCTAGGGGATCCAAGGTTCTGCAGACAGAAGACGGAACCTCCCCACACTCACAATTCTGGAACAAGCCTGACAGTGTGCGGGAGGTTTGGGTCCGCCCTCCTCAAAGCTGAGTGGTGTCAAAGGAGTTCCCTGGCAGGGGGAATTCCGCTAATTCCCTACCCTGTCCAGGGGGAGGCACTAGATGCTACCTGCATTTCCAGACCAACCCCAGCCTTTCCCCGGCAGCCCGCAATGGGAAACACTCGGGGAAGACACGTGAAGGGCTCCTAGGAGATCCCGGGTTCTGCAGACCGAATACGGAACCTCCCCACACTCAGAATTCCGGAACACGGCCGACTGTGTGGGGGAGGAATGGGGCCGCCGTCCACGAGGCTGACTGGTGTCACAGGTGTTCCCTGGCAGGGGTAATTCTGCTAAATACCTCCCAAGTCCAGAGGGAGGCACTAGATGCTACCTGCATTTCCAGCCCAACCCCCGACTTTCCCCGGCAGCCCGCACTGGGAGACAATCGGGGAAGACACGCGAATGGCTCCTAGGGGATCCAAGGTTCTGCAGACAGAAGACGGAACCTCCCCACACTCACAATTCCGGATCAAGCCTGACTGTGTGGGGGAGGTTTGGGTCCGCCCTCCTCGCAGCTGAGTGGTGTCAAAGGAGTTCCCTGGCAGGGGGAATTCCGCTAATTCCCTACCCTGTCCAGGGGGAGGCACTAGATGCTACCTGCATTTCCAGCCACACCCCCGCATTTCCCCGGCAGACCGCAATGGGAGACACTCGGGGAAGAGACGCGAAGGGCTCCTAGGAGATCCGGGGTGCTGCAGACAGAAGACGGAACCTCCCCACACTCAGAATTCCGGAACACGGCTGACTGTGTGGGGGAGGTTTGGGGCCGCCGTCCACGCAGCTGACTGGTGTCACAGGTGTTACCTGGCAGGGGGAAGTCCGCTAATTACCTCCTATGATCAGGGGGAGGCACTAGATGCTACCTGCATTTCCAGCCCAACCCCCGCCTTTCCCTGGCAGCCCGCACTGGGAGACACTCGGGGAAGACACGCGAATGGCTACTACTGATCCAAGGTCCTGCACACAGAAGACGGAACCTCCCCACACTCACAATTCCGGAACAAGCATGACTGTGTGGGGGAGGTTTGGGGCCGCCGTCCACGCAGCTGACTGGTGTCACAGGTGTTACCTGGCAGGGGAAATCCGCTAACAAAATCCCCTGTCCAGGGAGAGGCAATAGATGCTACCTGCATTTCCAGCCCAACCCTTCACATTTCCCCGGCAGCCCGCAATGTGAGACACTCGGGGAAACACGCGAATGGCTCCTAGGAGATCCCGGGTGCCTCAGACAGAACACGGAACCTCCCCACACTCAGAATTCCGGAACACGGCTGACTGTGTGGGGGAGGTTTGGGGCCGTCGTCCACGCAGTTGACTGGTGTCAAATGTGTTCCCCGGCAGGGGGAAGTCCGCTAATTGCCTACCCTGTCCAGGGGGAGGCACTAGATGCTACCTGCATTTCCAGCCCAACCCCCGCATTTCCCCGGCAGCCCGCAATGGGATACACTCGGGGAAGACACGCGAATGGCTCCTAGGAAATCCAAGGTCCTGCAGACAGAAGACGGAACCTCCCCACACTCAGAATTCCGGAACACGGCTGACTGTGTGGGGGAGGTTTGGGGCCGCCGTCCACGCAGCTGACTGGTGTCACAGGTGTTACCTGGCAGGGAAAACCGCTAATTAATACCCTGTTCAGGGAGAGGCACTAGATGCTACCTTCATTTCCAGCCCAAACCCAGGCTTTCCCCGGCAGCCCGCACAGTCAGACACTCGGGGAAGACACGCGAAGGGCTCCTAGGAGATCCGGGGTGCTGCAGACAGAAGACGGAACCTCCCCACACTCAGAATTCCGCAACACGGCTGACTGTGTGGGGGAGGTTTGGGGCCGCCGTCCACTCAGCTGACTGGTGTCACAGGTGTTCCCTGGCAGGGGTAATTCTGCTAAATACCTCCCATGTCCAGAGGGAGGCACTAGATGCTACCTGCATTTCCAGCCCAACCCCCGCCTTTCCCTTGCAGCCCGCACTGGGATACACTCGGGGAAGACACGCGAATGGCTACTACAGATCCAAGGTCCTGCACACAGAAGACGGAACCTCCCCACACTCACAATTCCGGAACAAGCATGACTGTGTGGGGGAGGTTTGGGGCCGCCGCCCACGCAGCTGACTGGTGTCACAGGTGTTACCTGGCAGGGGAAATCCGCTAACAAAATCCCCTGTCCAGGGAGAGGCACTAGATGCTACCTGCATTTCCAGCCCAACCCCCGACTTTCCCCGGCAGCCCGCACTGGGAGACAATCGGGGAAGACACGCGAATGGCTCCTAGGGGATCCAAGGTTCTGCAGACAGAAGACGGAACCTCCCCACACTCACAATTCTGGAACAAGCCTGACAGTGTGCGGGAGGTTTGTGTCCGCCCTCCTCAAAGCTGAGTGGTGTCAAAGGAGTTCCCTGGCAGGGGGAATTCCGCTAATTCCCTACCCTGTCCAGGGGGAGGCACTAGATGCTACCTGCATTTCCAGACCAACCCCAGCCTTTCCCCGGCAGCCCGCAATGGGAAACACTCGGGGAAGACACGTGAAGGGCTCCTAGGAGATCCCGGGTTCTGCAGACCGAATACGGAACCTCCCCACACTCAGAATTCCGGAACACGGCCGACTGTGTGGGGGAGGAATGGGGCCGCCGTCCACGAGGCTGACTGGTGTCACAGGTGTTCCCTGGCAGGGGTAATTCTGCTAAATACCTCCCATGTCCAGAGGGAGGCACTAGATGCTACCTGCATTTCCAGCCCAACCCCCGACTTTCCCCGGCAGCCCGCACTGGGAGACAATCGGGGAAGACACGCGAATGGCTCCTAGGGGATCCAAGGTTCTGCAGACAGAAGACGGAACCTCCCCACACTCACAATTCCGGATCAAGCCTGACTGTGTGGGGGAGGTTTGGGTCCGCCCTCCTCGCAGCTGAGTGGTGTCAAAGGAGTTCCCTGGCAGGGGGAATTCCGCTAATTCCCTACCCTGTCCAGGGGGAGGCACTAGATGCTACCTGCATTTCCAGCCACACCCCCGCATTTCCCCGGCAGACCGCAATGGGAGACACTCGGGGAAGACACGCGAAGGGCTCCTAGGAGATCCGGGGTGCTGCAGACAGAAGACGGAACCTCCCCACACTCAGAATTCCGGAACACGGCTGACTGTGTGGGGGAGGATTGGGGCCGCCGTCCACGCAGCTGACTGGTGTCACAGGTGTTACCTGGCAGGGGGAAGTCCGCTAATTACCTCCTATGATCAGGGGGAGGCACTAGATGCTACCTGCATTTCCAGCCCAACCCCCGCCTTTCCCTGGCAGCCCGCACTGGGAGACACTCGGGGAAGACACGCGAATGGCTACTACTGATCCAAGGTCCTGCACACAGAAGACGGAACCTCCCCACACTCACAATTCCGGAACAAGCATGACTGTGTGGGGGAGGTTTGGGGCCGCCGTCCACGCAGCTGACTGGTGTCACAGGTGTTACCTGGCAGGGGGAAGTCCGCTAATTACCTCCTATGATCAGGGGGAGGCACTAGATGCTACCTGCATTTCCAGCCCAACCCCCGCCTTTCCCTGGCAGCCCGCACTGGGAGACACTCGGGGAAGACACGCGAATGGCTACTACTGATCCAAGGTCCTGCACACAGAAGACGGAACCTCCCCACACTCACAATTCCGGAACAAGCATGACTGTGTGGGGGAGGTTTGGGGCCGCCGTCCACGCAGCTGACTGGTGTCACAGGTGTTACCTGGCAGGGGAAATCCGCTAACAAAATCCCCTGTCCAGGGAGAGGCAATAGATGCTACCTGCATTTCCAGCCCAACCCTTCACATTTCCCCGGCAGCCCGCAATGTGAGACACTCGGGGAAACACGCGAATGGCTCCTAGGAGATCCCGGGTGCCTCAGACAGAACACGGAACCTCCCCACACTCAGAATTCCGGAACACGGCTGACTGTGTGGGGGAGGTTTGGGGCCGTCGTCCACGCAGTTGACTGGTGTCAAATGTGTTCCCCGGCAGGGGGAAGTCCGCTAATTGCCTACCCTGTCCAGGGGGAGGCACTAGATGCTACCTGCATTTCCAGCCCAACCCCCGCATTTCCCCGGCAGCCCGCAATGGGATACACTCGGGGAAGACACGCGAATGGCTCCTAGGAAATCCAAGGTCCTGCAGACAGAAGACGGAACCTCCCCACACTCAGAATTCCGGAACACGGCTGACTGTGTGGGGGAGGTTTGGGGCCGCCGTCCACGCAGCTGACTGGTGTCACAGGTGTTACCTGGCAGGGAAAACCGCTAATTAATACCCTGTTCAGGGAGAGGCACTAGATGCTACCTTCATTTCCAGCCCAAACCCAGGCTTTCCCCGGCAGCCCGCACAGTCAGACACTCGGGGAAGACACGCGAAGGGCTCCTAGGAGATCCGGGGTGCTGCAGACAGAAGACGGAACCTCCCCACACTCAGAATTCCGCAACACGGCTGACTGTGTGGGGGAGGTTTGGGGCCGCCGTCCACTCAGCTGACTGGTGTCACAGGTGTTCCCTGGCAGGGGTAATTCTGCTAAATACCTCCCATGTCCAGAGGGAGGCACTAGATGCTACCTGCATTTCCAGCCCAACCCCCGCCTTTCCCTGGCAGCCCGCACTGGGATACACTCGGGGAAGACACGCGAATGGCTACTACAGATCCAAGGTCCTGCACACAGAAGACGGAACCTCCCCACACTCACAATTCCGGAACAAGCATGACTGTGTGGGGGAGGTTTGGGGCCGCCGTCCACGCAGCTGACTGGTGTCACAGGTGTTACCTGGCAGGGGAAATCCGCTAACAAAATCCCCTGTCCAGGGAGAGGCACTAGATGCTACCTGCATTTCCAGCCCAACCCCCGACTTTCCCCGGCAGCCCGCACTGGGAGACAATCGGGGAAGACACGCGAATGGCTCCTAGGGGATCCAAGGTTCTGCAGACAGAAGACGGAACCTCCCCACACTCACAATTCCGGATCAAGCCTGACTGTGTGGGGGAGGTTTGGGTCCGCCCTCCTCGCAGCTGAGTGGTGTCAAAGGAGTTCCCTGGCAGGGGGAATTCCGCTAATTCCCTACCCTGTCCAGGGGGAGGCACTAGATGCTACCTGCATTTCCAGCCACACCCCCGCATTTCCCCGGCAGACCGCAATGGGAGACACTCGGGGAAGAGACGCGAAGGGCTCCTAGGAGATCCGGGGTGCTGCAGACAGAAGACGGAACCTCCCCACACTCAGAATTCCGGAACACGGCTGACTGTGTGGGGGAGGTTTGGGGCCGCCGTCCACGCAGCTGACTGGTGTCACAGGTGTTACCTGGCAGGGGGAAGTCCGCTAATTACCTCCTATGATCAGGGGGAGGCACTAGATGCTACCTGCATTTCCAGCCCAACCCCCGCCTTTCCCTGGCAGCCCGCACTGGGAGACACTCGGGGAAGACACGCGAATGGCTACTACTGATCCAAGGTCCTGCACACAGAAGACGGAACCTCCCCACACTCACAATTCCGGAACAAGCATGACTGTGTGGGGGAGGTTTGGGGCCGCCGTCCACGCAGCTGACTGGTGTCACAGGTGTTACCTGGCAGGGGAAATCCGCTAACAAAATCCCCTGTCCAGGGAGAGGCAATAGATGCTACCTGCATTTCCAGCCCAACCCTTCACATTTCCCCGGCAGCCCGCAATGTGAGACACTCGGGGAAACACGCGAATGGCTCCTAGGAGATCCCGGGTGCCTCAGACAGAACACGGAACCTCCCCACACTCAGAATTCCGGAACACGGCTGACTGTGTGGGGGAGGTTTGGGGCCGTCGTCCACGCAGTTGACTGGTGTCAAATGTGTTCCCCGGCAGGGGGAAGTCCGCTAATTGCCTACCCTGTCCAGGGGGAGGCACTAGATGCTACCTGCATTTCCAGCCCAACCCCCGCATTTCCCCGGCAGCCCGCAATGGGATACACTCGGGGAAGACACGCGAATGGCTCCTAGGAAATCCAAGGTCCTGCAGACAGAAGACGGAACCTCCCCACACTCAGAATTCCGGAACACGGCTGACTGTGTGGGGGAGGTTTGGGGCCGCCGTCCACGCAGCTGACTGGTGTCACAGGTGTTACCTGGCAGGGAAAACCGCTAATTAATACCCTGTTCAGGGAGAGGCACTAGATGCTACCTTCATTTCCAGCCCAAACCCAGGCTTTCCCCGGCAGCCCGCACAGTCAGACACTCGGGGAAGACACGCGAAGGGCTCCTAGGAGATCCGGGGTGCTGCAGACAGAAGACGGAACCTCCCCACACTCAGAATTCCGCAACACGGCTGACTGTGTGGGGGAGGTTTGGGGCCGCCGTCCACTCAGCTGACTGGTGTCACAGGTGTTCCCTGGCAGGGGTAATTCTGCTAAATACCTCCCATGTCCAGAGGGAGGCACTAGATGCTACCTGCATTTCCAGCCCAACCCCCGCCTTTCCCTGGCAGCCCGCACTGGGATACACTCGGGGAAGACACGCGAATGGCTACTACAGATCCAAGGTCCTGCACACAGAAGACGGAACCTCCCCACACTCACAATTCCGGAACAAGCATGACTGTGTGGGGGAGGTTTGGGGCCGCCGTCCACGCAGCTGACTGGTGTCACAGGTGTTACCTGGCAGGGGAAATCCGCTAATTCCCTACCCTGTCCAGGGGGAGGCACTAGATGCTACCTGCATTTCCAGACCAACCCCAGCCTTTCCCCGGCAGCCCGCAATGGGAAACACTCGGGGAAGACACGTGAAAGGCTCCTAGGAGATCCCGGGTTCTGCAGACCGAATACGGAACCTCCCCACACTCAGAATTCCGGAACACGGCCGACTGTGTGGGGGAGGAATGGGGCCGCCGTCCACGAGGCTGACTGGTGTCACAGGTGTTCCCTGGCAGGGGTAATTCTGCTAAATACCTCCCAAGTCCAGAGGGAGGCACTAGATGCTACCTGCATTTCCAGCCCAACCCCCGACTTTCCCCGGCAGCCCGCACTGGGAGACAATCGGGGAAGACACGCGAATGGCTCCTAGGGGATCCAAGGTTCTGCAGACAGAAGACGGAACCTCCCCACACTCACAATTCCGAATCAAGCCTGACTGTGTGGGGGAGGTTTGGGTCCGCCCTCCTCGCAGCTGAGTGGTGTCAAAGGAGTTCCCTGGCAGGGGGAATTCCGCTAATTCCCTACCCTGTCCAGGGGGAGGCACTAGATGCTACCTGCATTTCCAGCCACACCCCCGCATTTCCCCGGCAGACCGCAATGGGAGACACTCGGGGAAGACACGTGAAGGGCTCCTAGGAGATCCGGGGTGCTGCAGACAGAAGACGGAACCTCCCCACACTCAGAATTCCGGAACACGGCTGACTGTGTGGGGGAGGTTTGGGGCCGCCGTCCACGCAGCTGACTGGTGTCACAGGTGTTACCTGGCAGGGGGAAGTCCGCTAATTACCTCCTATGATCAGGGGGAGGCACTAGATGCTACCTGCATTTCCAGCCCAACCCTCGCCTTTCCCTGGCAGCCCGCACTGGGAGACACTCGGGGAAGACACGCGAATGGCTACTACTGATCCAAGGTCCTGCACACAGAAGACGGAACCTCCCCACACTCACAATTCCGGAACAAGCATGACTGTGTGGGGGAGGTTTGGGGCCGCCGTCCACGCAGCTGACTGGTGTCACAGGTGTTACCTGGCAGGGGAAATCCGCTAACAAAATCCCCTGTCCAGGGAGAGGCAATAGATGCTACCTGCATTTCCAGCCCAACCCTTCACATTTCCCCGGCAGCCCGCAATGTGAGACACTCGGGGAAACACGCGAATGGCTCCTAGGAGATCCCGGGTGCCTCAGACAGAACACGGAACCTCCCCACACTCAGAATTCCGGAACACGGCTGACTGTGTGGGGGAGGTTTGGGGCCGTCGTCCACGCAGTTGACTGGTGTCAAATGTGTTCCCCGGCAGGGGGAAGTCCGCTAATTGCCTACCCTGTCCAGGGGGAGGCACTAGATGCTACCTGCATTTCCAGCCCAACCCCCGCATTTCCCCGGCAGCCCGCAATGGGATACACTCGGGGAAGACACGCGAATGGCTCCTAGGAAATCCAAGGTCCTGCAGACAGAAGACGGAACCTCCCCACACTCAGAATTCCGGAACACGGCTGACTGTGTGGGGGAGGTTTGGGGCCGCCGTCCACGCAGCTGACTGGTGTCACAGGTGTTAACTGGCAGGGAAAACCGCTAATTAATACCCTGTTCAGGGAGAGGCACTAGATGCTACCTTCATTTCCAGCCCAAACCCAGGCTTTCCCCGGCAGCCCGCACAGTCAGACACTCGGGGAAGACACGCGAAGGGCTCCTAGGAGATCCGGGGTGCTGCAGACAGAAGACGGAACCTCCCCACACTCAGAATTCCGCAACACGGCTGACTGTGTGGGGGAGGTTTGGGGCCGCCGTCCACTCAGCTGACTGGTGTCACAGGTGTTCCCTGGCAGGGGTAATTCTGCTAAATACCTCCCATGTCCAGAGGGAGGCACTAGATGCTACCTTCATTTCCAGCCCAAACCCAGGCTTTCCCTGGCAGCCCGCACAGTCAGACACTCGGGGAAGACACGCGAAGGGCTCCTAGGAGATCCGGGGTGCTGCAGACAGAAGACGGAACCTCCCCACACTCAGAATTCCGCAACACGGCTGACTGTGTGGGGGAGGTTTGGGGCCGCCGTCCACTCAGCTGACTGGTGTCACAGGTGTTCCCTGGCAGGGGTAATTCTGCTAAATACCTCCCATGTCCAGAGGGAGGCACTAGATGCTACCTGCATTTCCAGCCCAACCCCCACCTTTCCCCGGCAGCCCGCAATGTGAGACACTCGGGGAAGACACGCGGATGGCTCCTAGGAAATCCAAGGTCCTGCAGACAGAAGACGGAACCTCCCCACACTCACAATTCTGGAACAAGCCTGACAGTGTGCGGGAGGTTTGGGTCCGCCCTCCTCAAAGCTGAGTGGTGTCAAAGGAGTTCCCTGGCAGGGGGAATTCCGCTAATACCCTACCCTGTCCAGGGGGAGGCACTAGATGCTACCTGCATTTCCAGACCAACCCCAGCCTTTCCCCGGCAGCCCGCAATGGGAAACACTCGGGGAAGACACGTGAAGGGCTCCTAGGAGATCCCGGGTTCTGCAGACCGAATACGGAACCTCCCCACACTCAGAATTCCGGAACACGGCTGACTGTGTGGGGGAGGAATGGGGCCGCCGTCCACGAGGCTGACTGGTGTCACAGGTGTTCCCTGGCAGGGGTAATTCTGCTAAATACCTCCCATGTCCAGAGGGAGGCACTAGATGCTACCTGCATTTCCAGCCCAACCCCCGACTTTCCCCGGCAGCCCGCACTGGGAGACAATCGGGGAAGACACGCGAATGGCTCCTAGGGGATCCAAGGTTCTGCAGACAGAAGACGGAACCTCCCCACACTCACAATTCTGGAACAAGCCTGACAGTGTGCGGGAGGTTTGGGTCCGCCCTCCTCAAAGCTGAGTGGTGTCAAAGGAGTTCCCTGGCAGGGGGAATTCCGCTAATTCCCTACCCTGTCCAGGGGGAGGCACTAGATGCTACCTGCATTTCCAGACCAACCCCAGCCTTTCCCCGGCAGCCCGCAATGGGAAACACTCGGGGAAGACACGTGAAGGGCTCCTAGGAGATCCCGGGTTCTGCAGACCGAATACGGAACCTCCCCACACTCAGAATTCCGGAACACGGCCGACTGTGTGGGGGAGGAATGGGGCCGCCGTCCACGAGGCTGACTGGTGTCACAGGTGTTCCCTGGCAGGGGTAATTCTGCTAAATACCTCCCAAGTCCAGAGGGAGGCACTAGATGCTACCTGCATTTCCAGCCCAACCCCCGACTTTCCCCGGCAGCCCGCACTGGGAGACAATCGGGGAAGACACGCGAATGGCTCCTAGGGGATCCAAGGTTCTGCAGACAGAAGACGGAACCTCCCCACACTCACAATTCCGGATCAAGCCTGACTGTGTGGGGGAGGTTTGGGTCCGCCCTCCTCGCAGCTGAGTGGTGTCAAAGGAGTTCCCTGGCAGGGGGAATTCCGCTAATTCCCTACCCTGTCCAGGGGGAGGCACTAGATGCTACCTGCATTTCCAGCCACACCCCCGCATTTCCCCGGCAGACCGCAATGGGAGACACTCGGGGAAGACACGCGAAGGGCTCCTAGGAGATCCGGGGTGCTGCAGACAGAAGACGGAACCTCCCCACACTCAGAATTCCGGAACACGGCTGACTGTGTGGGGGAGGTTTGGGGCCGCCGTCCACGCAGCTGACTGGTGTCACAGGTGTTACCTGGCAGGGAAAACCGCTAATTAATACCCTGTTCAGGGAGAGGCACTAGATGCTACCTGCATTTCCAGCCCAACCCCCACCTTTCCCCGGCAGCCCGCAATGGTAGACACTCGGGGAAGACACGCGGATGGCTCCTAGGAAATCCAAGGTCCTGCAGACAGAAGACGGAACCTCCCCACACTCAGAATTCCGGAACACGGCTGACTGTGTGGGGGAGGTTTGGGGCCGCCGTCCACGCAGCTGACTGGTGTCACAGGTGTTACCTGGCAGGGAAAACCGCTAATTAATACCCTGTTCAGGGAGAGGCACTAGAAGCTACCTGCATTTCCAGCCCAAACCCAGGCTTTCTCCGGCAGCCCGCACAGTCAGACACTCGGGGAAGACACGCGAAGGGCTCCTAGGAGATCCGGGGTGCTGCAGACAGAAGACGGAACCTCCCCACACTCAGAATTCCGGAACACGGCTGACTGTGTGGGGGAGGTTTGGGGCCGCAGTCCACTCAGCTGACTGGTGTCACAGGTGTTCCCTGGCAGGGGTAATTCCGCTAAATACCTCCCATGTCCAGGGGGAGGCACTAGATGCTACCTGCATTTCCAGCCCAACCCCCGCCTTTCCCCGGCAGCCCGCAATGTGAGACACTCGGGGAAGACACGCGAATGGCTCCTAGGAAATCCAAGGTCCTGCAGACAGAAGACGGAACCTCCCCACACTCAGAATTCCGGAACACGGCTGACTGTGTGGGGGAGGTTTGGGGCCGCCGTCCACGCAGCTGACTGGTGTCACAGGTGTTACCTGGCAGGGAAAACCGCTAATTAATACCCTGTTCAGGGAGAGGCACTAGATGCTACCTGCATTTCCAGCCCAACCCCCACCTTTCCCCGGCAGCCCGCAATGGGAGACACTCGGGGAAGACACGCGGATGGCTCCTAGGAAATCCAAGGTCCTGCAGACAGAAGACGGAACCTCCCCACACTCAGAATTCCGGAACACGGCTGACTGTGTGGGGGAGGTTTGGGGCCGCCGTCCACGCAGCTGACTGGTGTCACAGGTGTTACCTGGCAGGGAAAACCGCTAATTAATACCCTGTTCAGGGAGAGGCACTAGAAGCTACCTGCATTTCCAGGCCAAACCCAGGCTTTCTCCGGCAGCCCGCACAGTCAGACACTCGGGGAAGACACGCGAAGGGCTCCTAGGAGATCCGGGGTGCTGCAGACAGAAGACGGAACCTCCCCACACTCAGAATTCCGGAACACGGCTGACTGTGTGGGGGAGGTTTGGGTCCGCCCTCCTCAAAGCTGAGTGGTGTCAAAGGAGTTCCCTGGCAGGGGGAATTCCGCTAATTCCCTACCCTGTCCAGGGGGAGGCACTAGATGCTACCTGCAT
Organism: Camelus dromedarius; assembly: GCF_036321535.1. Taxonomy (NCBI): domain Eukaryota; kingdom Metazoa; phylum Chordata; class Mammalia; order Artiodactyla; family Camelidae; genus Camelus; species Camelus dromedarius. The sequence continues at coordinate 2,110,607 of NW_026989804.1, forward strand.
TTCCAGACCAACCCCAGCCTTTCCCCGGCAGCCCGCAATGGGAAACACTCGGGGAAGACACGTGAAGGGCTCCTAGGAGATCCCGGGTTCTGCAGACCGAATACGGAACCTCCCCACACTCAGAATTCCGGAACACGGCCGACTGTGTGGGGGAGGAATGGGGCCGCCGTCCACGAGGCTGACTGGTGTCACAGGTGTTCCCTGGCAGGGGTAATTCTGCTAAATACCTCCCAAGTCCAGAGGGAGGCACTAGATGCTACCTGCATTTCCAGCCCAACCCCCGACTTTCCCCGGCAGCCCGCACTGGGAGACAATCGGGGAAGACACGCGAATGGCTCCTAGGGGATCCAAGGTTCTGCAGACAGAAGACGGAACCTCCCCACACTCACAATTCCGGATCAAGCCTGACTGTGTGGGGGAGGTTTGGGTCCGCCCTCCTCGCAGCTGAGTGGTGTCAAAGGAGTTCCCTGGCAGGGGGAATTCCGCTAATTCCCTACCCTGTCCAGGGGGAGGCACTAGATGCTACCTGCATTTCCAGCCACACCCCCGCATTTCCCCGGCAGACCGCAATGGGAGACACTCGGGGAAGACACGCGAAGGGCTCCTAGGAGATCCGGGGTGCTGCAGACAGAAGACGGAACCTCCCCAAACTCACAATTCCGGAACACGGCTGACTGTGTGGGGGACGTTTGGGGCCGCCGTCCACGCAGCTGACTGGTGTCACAGGTGTTACCTGGCAGGGAAAACCGCTAATTAATACCCTGTTCAGGGAGAGGCACTAGATGCTACCTTCATTTCCAGCCCAAACCCAGGCTTTCCCCGGCAGCCCGCACAGTCAGACACTCGGGGAAGACACGCGAAGGGCTCCTAGGAGATCCGGGGTGCTGCAGACAGAAGACGGAACCTCCCCACACTCAGAATTCCGGAACACGGCTGACTGTGTGGGGGAGGTTTGGGGCCGCCGTCCACTCAGCTGACTGGTGTCACAGGTGTTCCCTGGCAGGGGTAATTCTGCTAAATACCTCCCATGTCCAGAGGGAGGCACTAGATGCTACCTGCATTTCCAGCCCAACCCCCGCCTTTCCCTGGCAGCCCGCACTGGGAGACACTCGGGGAAGACACGCGAATGGCTACTACAGATCCAAGGTTCTGCAGACAGAAGACGGAACCTCCCCACACTCACAATTCCGGAACAAGCCTGACTGTGTGGGGGAGGTTTGGGTCCGCCGTCCTCGCAGCTGAGTTGTGTCAAAGGAGTTCCCTGGCAAGAGGAATTCCGCTAAATCCCTACCCTGTCCAGGGGGAGGCACTAGATGCTACCTGCATTTCCAGCCCAACCCCCGCATTTCCCCGGCAGCCCTCAATGGGAGACACTCGGGGAAGACACGCGAATGGCTTCTAGGAAATCCAAGGTCCTGCAGACAGAAGACGGAACCTCCCCACACTCAGAATTCCGCAACACGGCTGACTGTGTGGGGGAGGTTTGGGGCCGCCGTCCACGCAGCTGACTGGTGTCACAGGTGTTACCTGGCAGGGAAAACCGCTAATTAATACCCTGTTCAGGGAGAGGCACTAGATGCTACCTTCATTTCCAGCCCAAACCCAGGCTTTCCCCGGCAGCCCGCACAGTCAGACACTCGGGGAAGACACGCGAAGGGCTCCTAGGAGATCCGGGGTGCTGCAGACAGAAGACGGAACCTCCCCACAATCAGAATTCCGGAACACGGCTGACTGTGTGGGGGAGGTTTGGGGCCGCCGTCCACTCAGCTGCCTGGTGTCACAGGTGTTCCCTGGCAGGGGTAATTCTGCTAAATACCTCCCATGTCCAGAGGGAGGCACTAGATGCTACCTGCATTTCCAGCCCAACCCCCGACTTTCCCCGGCAGCCCGCACTGGGAGACAATCGGGGAAGACACGCGAATGGCTCCTAGGGGATCCAAGGTTCTGCAGACAGAAGACGGAACCTCCCCACACTCACAATTCTGGAACAAGCCTGACAGTGTGCGGGAGGTTTGGGTCCGCACTCCTCGCAGCTGAGTGGTGTCAAAGGAGTTCCCTGGCAGGGGGAATTCCGCTAATTCCCTACCCTGTCCAGGGGGAGGCACTAGATGCTACCTGCATTTCCAGACCAACCCCAGCCTTTCCCCGGCAGCCCGCAATGGGAAACACTCGGGGAAGACACGTGAAGGGCTCCTAGGAGATCCCGGGTTCTGCAGACCGAATACGGAACCTCCCCACACTCAGAATTCCGGAACACGGCCGACTGTGTGGGGGAGGAATGGGGCCGCCGTCCACGAGACTGACTGGTGTCACAGGTGTTCCCTGGCAGGGGTAATTCTGCTAAATACCTCCCAAGTCCAGAGGGAGGCACTAGATGCTACCTGCATTTCCAGCCCAACCCCCGACTTTCCCCGGCAGCCCGCACTGGGAGACAATCGGGGAAGACACGCGAATGGCTCCTAGGGGATCCAAGGTTCTGCAGACAGAAGACGGAACCTCCCCACACTCACAATTCCGGATCAAGCCTGACTGTGTGGGGGAGGTTTGGGTCCGCCCTCCTCGCAGCTGAGTGGTGTCAAAGGAGTTCCCTGGCAGGGGGAATTCCGCTAATTCCCTACCCTGTCCAGGGGGAGGCACTAGATGCTACCTGCATTTCCAGCCACACCCCCGCATTTCCCCGGCAGACCGCAATGGGAGACACTCGGGGAAGACACGCGAAGGGCTCCTAGGAGATCCGGGGTGCTGCAGACAGAAGACGGAACCTCCCCACACTCACAATTCTGGAACAAGCCTGACAGTGTGCGGGAGGTTTGTGTCCGCCCTCCTCAAAGCTGAGTGGTGTCAAAGGAGTTCCCTGGCAGGGGGAATTCCGCTAATTCCCTACCCTGTCCAGGGAGAGGGAATAGATGCTACCTGCATTTCCAGACCAACCCCCACCTTTCCCCGGCAGCCCGCAATGTGAGACACTCGGGGAAGACACGCGAATGGCTCCTAGGAAATCCAAGGTCCTGCAGACAGAAGACGGAACCTCCCCACACTCAGAATTCCGGAACACGGCTGACTGTGTGGGGGAGGTTTGGGGCCGCCGTCCACGCAGCTGACTGGTGTCACAGGTGTTACCTGGCAGGGAAAACCGCTAATTAATACCCTGTTCAGGGAGAGGCACTAGATGCTACCTGCATTTCCAGCCCAACCCCCACCTTTCCCCGGCAGCCCGCAATGGTAGACACTCGGGGAAGACACGCGGATGGCTCCTAGGAAATCCAAGGTCCTGCAGACAGAAGACGGAACCTCCCCACACTCAGAATTCCGGAACACGGCTGACTGTGTGGGGGAGGTTTGGGGCCGCCGTCCACGCAGCTGACTGGTGTCACAGGTGTTACCTGGCAGGGAAAACCGCTAATTAATACCCTGTTCAGGGAGAGGCACTAGAAGCTACCTGCATTTCCAGCCCAAACCCAGGCTTTCCCCGGAAGCCCGCACAGTCAGACACTCGGGGAAGACACGCGAAGGGCTCCTAGGAGATCCGGGGTGCTGCAGACAGAAGACGGAACCTCCCCACAATCAGAATTCCGGAACACGGCTGACTGTGTCGGGGAGAAATGGGGCCGCCGTCTATGAGGCTGCCTGGTGTCACAGGTGTTCCCTGGCAGGGGGAAGTCCGCTAATTACCTCCTATGATCAGGGGGAGGCACTAGATGCTACCTGCATTTCCAGCCCAACCCCCACCTTTCCCCGGCAGCCCGCAATGTGAGACACTCGGGGAAGACACGCGGATGGCTCCTACGAAATCCAAGGTCCTGCAGACAGAAGACGGAACCTCCCCACACTCACAATTCTGGAACAAGCCTGACAGTGTGCGGGAGGTTTGGGTCCGCCCTCCTCAAAGCTGAGTGGTGTCAAAGGAGTTCCCTGGCAGGGGGAATTCCGCTAATTCCCTACCCTGTCCAGGGGGAGGCACTAGATGCTACCTGCATTTCCAGACCAACCCCAGCCTTTCCCCGGCAGCCCGCAATGGGAAACACTCGGGGAAGACACGTGAAGGGCTCCTAGGAGATCCCGGGTTCTGCAGACCGAATACGGAACCTCCCCACACTCAGAATTCCGGAACACGGCTGACTGTGTGGGGGAGGAATGGGGCCGCCGTCCACGAGGCTGACTGGTGTCACAGGTGTTCCCTGGCAGGGGTAATTCTGCTAAATACCTCCCATGTCCAGAGGGAGGCACTAGATGCTACCTGCATTTCCAGCCCAACCCCCGACTTTCCCCGGCAGCCCGCACTGCGAGACAATCGGGGAAGACACGCGAATGGCTCCTAGGGGATCCAAGGTTCTGCAGACAGAAGACGGAACCTCCCCACACTCACAATTCTGGAACAAGCCTGACAGTGTGCGGGAGGTTTGGGTCCGCACTCCTCGCAGCTGAGTGGTGTCAAAGGAGTTCCCTGGCAGGGGGAATTCCGCTAATTCCCTACCCTGTCCAGGGGGAGGCACTAGATGCTACCTGCATTTCCAGACCAACCCCAGCCTTTCCCCGGCAGCCCGCAATGGGAAACACTCGGGGAAGACACGTGAAGGGCTCCTAGGAGATCCCGGGTTCTGCAGACCGAATACGGAACCTCCCCACACTCAGAATTCCGGAACACGGCCGACTGTGTGGGGGAGGAATGGGGCCGCCGTCCACGAGACTGACTGGTGTCACAGGTGTTCCCTGGCAGGGGTAATTCTGCTAAATACCTCCCAAGTCCAGAGGGAGGCACTAGATGCTACCTGCATTTCCAGCCCAACCCCCGACTTTCCCCGGCAGCCCGCACTGGGAGACAATCGGGGAAGACACGCGAATGGCTCCTAGGGGATCCAAGGTTCTGCAGACAGAAGACGGAACCTCCCCACACTCACAATTCCGGATCAAGCCTGACTGTGTGGGGGAGGTTTGGGTCCGCCCTCCTCGCAGCTGAGTGGTGTCAAAGGAGTTCCCTGGCAGGGGGAATTCCGCTAATTCCCTACCCTGTCCAGGGGGAGGCACTAGATGCTACCTGCATTTCCAGCCACACCCCCGCATTTCCCCGGCAGACCGCAATGGGAGACACTCGGGGAAGACACGCGAAGGGCTCCTAGGAGATCCGGGGTGCTGCAGACAGAAGACGGAACCTCCCCACACTCACAATTCTGGAACAAGCCTGACAGTGTGCGGGAGGTTTGTGTCCGCCCTCCTCAAAGCTGAGTGGTGTCAAAGGAGTTCCCTGGCAGGGGGAATTCCGCTAATTCCCTACCCTGTCCAGGGAGAGGGAATAGATGCTACCTGCATTTCCAGACCAACCCCCACCTTTCCCCGGCAGCCCGCAATGTGAGACACTCGGGGAAGACACGCGAATGGCTCCTAGGAAATCCAAGGTCCTGCAGACAGAAGACGGAACCTCCCCACACTCAGAATTCCGGAACACGGCTGACTGTGTGGGGGAGGTTTGGGGCCGCCGTCCACGCAGCTGACTGGTGTCACAGGTGTTACCTGGCAGGGAAAACCGCTAATTAATACCCTGTTCAGGGAGAGGCACTAGATGCTACCTGCATTTCCAGCCCAACCCCCACCTTTCCCCGGCAGCCCGCAATGGTAGACACTCGGGGAAGACACGCGGATGGCTCCTAGGAAATCCAAGGTCCTGCAGACAGAAGACGGAACCTCCCCACACTCAGAATTCCGGAACACGGCTGACTGTGTGGGGGAGGTTTGGGGCCGCCGTCCACGCAGCTGACTGGTGTCACAGGTGTTACCTGGCAGGGAAAACCGCTAATTAATACCCTGTTCAGGGAGAGGCACTAGAAGCTACCTGCATTTCCAGCCCAAACCCAGGCTTTCTCCGGCAGCCCGCACAGTCAGACACTCGGGGAAGACACGCGAAGGGCTCCTAGGAGATCCGGGGTGCTGCAGACAGAAGACGGAACCTCCCCACACTCAGAATTCCGGAACACGGCTGACTGTGTGGGGGAGGTTTGGGTCCGCCCTCCTCAAAGCTGAGTGGTGTCAAAGGAGTTCCCTGGCAGGGGGAATTCCGCTAATTCCCTACCCTGTCCAGGGGGAGGCACTAGATGCTACCTGCATTTCCAGACCAACCCCAGCCTTTCCCCGGCAGCCCGCAATGGGAAACACTCGGGGAAGACACGTGAAGGGCTCCTAGGAGATCCCGGGTTCTGCAGACCGAATACGGAACCTCCCCACACTCAGAATTCCGGAACACGGCTGACTGTGTGGGGGAGGAATGGGGCCGCCGTCCACGAGGCTGACTGGTGTCACAGGTGTTCCCTGGCAGGGGTAATTCTGCTAAATACCTCCCATGTCCAGAGGGAGGCACTAGATGCTACCTGCATTTCCAGCCCAACCCCCGACTTTCCCCGGCAGCCCGCACTGGGAGACAATCGGGGAAGACACGCGAATGGCTCCTAGGGGATCCAAGGTTCTGCAGACAGAAGACGGAACCTCCCCACACTCACAATTCCGGATCAAGCCTGACTGTGTGGGGGAGGTTTGGGTCCGCCCTCCTCGCAGCTGAGTGGTGTCAAAGGAGTTCCCTGGCAGGGGGAATTCCGCTAATTCCCTACCCTGTCCAGGGGGAGGCACTAGATGCTACCTGCATTTCCAGCCACACCCCCGCATTTCCCCGGCAGACCGCAATGGGAGACACTCGGGGAAGACACGCGAAGGGCTCCTAGGAGATCCGGGGTGCTGCAGACAGAAGACGGAACCTCCCCACACTCAGAATTCCGGAACACGGCTGACTGTGTGGGGGAGGTTTGGGGCCGCCGTCCACGCAGCTGACTGGTGTCACAGGTGTTACCTGGCAGGGAAAACCGCTAATTAATACCCTGTTCAGGGAGAGGCACTAGATGCTACCTTCATTTCCAGCCCAAACCCAGGCTTTCCCCGGCAGCCCGCACAGTCAGACACTCGGGGAAGACACGCGAAGGGCTCCTAGGAGATCCGGGGTGCTGCAGACAGAAGACGGAACCTCCCCACACTCAGAATTCCGGAACACGGCTGACTGTGTGGGGGAGGAATGGGGCCGCCGTCTACGAGGCTGACTGGTGTCACAGGTGTTCCCTGGCAGGGGGAAGTCCGCTAATTACCTCCTATGATCAGGGGGAGGCACTAGATGCTACCTGCATTTCCAGCCCAACCCCCGCCTTTCCCTGGCAGCCCGCACTGGGAGACACTCGGGGAAGACACGCGAATGGCTACTACTGATCCAAGGTCCTGCACACAGAAGACGGAACCTCCCCACACTCACAATTCCGGAACAAGCATGACTGTGTGGGGGAGGTTTGGGGCCGCCGTCCACGCAGCTGACTGGTGTCACAGGTGTTACCTGGCAGGGAAAACCGCTAATTAATACCCTGTTCAGGGAGAGGCACTAGATGCTACCTTCATTTCCAGCCCAAACCCAGGCTATCCCCGGCAGCCCGCACAGTCAGACACTCGGGGAAGACACGCGAAGGGCTCCTAGGAGATCCGGGGTGCTGCAGACAGAAGACGGAACCTCCCCACACTCAGAATTCCGCAACACGGCTGACTGTGTGGGGGAGGTTTGGGGCCGCCGTCCACTCAGCTGACTGGTGTCACAGGTGTTCCCTGGCAGGGGTAATTCTGCTAAATACCTCCCATGTCCAGAGGGAGGCACTAGATGCTACCTGCATTTCCAGCCCAACCCCCGCCTTTCCCTGGCAGCCCGCACTGGGATACACTCGGGGAAGACACGCGAATGGCTACTACAGATCCAAGGTCCTGCACACAGAAGACGGAACCTCCCCACACTCACAATTCCGGAACAAGCATGACTGTGTGGGGGAGGTTTGGGGCCGCCGTCCACGCAGCTGACTGGTGTCACAGGTGTTACCTGGCAGGGGAAATCCGCTAACAAAATCCCCTGTCCAGGGAGAGGCAATAGATGCTACCTGCATTTCCAGCCCAACCCCCACCTTTCCCCGGCAGCCCGCAATGTGAGACACTCGGGGAAGACACGCGGATGGCTCCTACGAAATCCAAGGTCCTGCAGACAGAAGACGGAACCTCCCCACACTCACAATTCTGGAACAAGCCTGACAGTGTGCGGGAGGTTTGGGTCCGCCCTCCTCAAAGCTGAGTGGTGTCAAAGGAGTTCCCTGGCAGGGGGAATTCCGCTAATTCCCTACCCTGTCCAGGGGGAGGCACTAGATGCTACCTGCATTTCCAGACCAACCCCCGCATTTCCCCGGCAGCCCGCAATGGGATACACTCGGGGAAGACACGCGAATGGCTCCTAGGAAATCCAAGGTCCTGCAGACAGAGGACGGAACCTCCCCACACTCAGAATTCTGGAACACGGCTGACTGTGTGGGGGAGGTTTGGGGCCGCCGTCCACGCAGCTGACTGGTGTCACAGGTGTTACCTGGCAGGGAAAACCGCTAATTAATACCCTGTTCAGGGAGAGGCACTAGATGCTACCTTCATTTCCAGCCCAAACCCAGGCTTTCCCTGGCAGCCCGCACAGTCAGACACTCGGGGAAGACACGCGAAGGGCTCCTAGGAGATCCGGGGTGCTGCAGACAGAAGACGGAACCTCCCCACACTCAGAATTCCGCAACACGGCTGACTGTGTGGGGGAGGTTTGGGGCCGCCGTCCACTCAGCTGACTGGTGTCACAGGTGTTCCCTGGCAGGGGTAATTCTGCTAAATACCTCCCATGTCCAGAGGGAGGCACTAGATGCTACCTGCATTTCCAGCCCAACCCCCGCCTTTCCCTGGCAGCCCGCACTGGGATACACTCGGGGAAGACACGCGAATGGCTACTACAGATCCAAGGTCCTGCACACAGAAGACGGAACCTCCCCACACTCACAATTCCGGAACAAGCATGACTGTGTGGGGGAGGTTTGGGGCCGCCGTCCACGCAGCTGACTGGTGTCACAGGTGTTACCTGGCAGGGGAAATCCGCTAACAAAATCCCCTGTCCAGGGAGAGGCAATAAATGCTACCTGCATTTCCAGCCCAACCCCCACCTTTCCCCGGCAGCCCGCAATGTGAGACACTCGGGGAAGACACGCGGATGGCTCCTAGGAAATCCAAGGTCCTGCAGACAGAAGACGGAACCTCCCCACACTCACAATTCTGGAACAAGCCTGACAGTGTGCGGGAGGTTTGGGTCCGCCCTCCTCAAAGCTGAGTGGTGTCAAAGGAGTTCCCTGGCAGGGGGAATTCCGCTAATTCCCTACCCTGTCCAGGGGGAGGCACTAGATGCTACCTGCATTTCCAGACCAACCCCAGCCTTTCCCCGGCAGCCCGCAATGGGAAACACTCGGGGAAGACACGTGAAGGGCTCCTAGGAGATCCCGGTTTCTGCAGACCGAATACGGAACCTCCCCACACTCAGAATTCCGGAACACGGCTGACTGTGTGGGGGAGGAATGGGGCCGCCGTCCACGAGGCTGACTGGTGTCACAGGTGTTCCCTGGCAGGGGTAATTCTGCTAAATACCTCCCATGTCCAGAGGGAGGCACTAGATGCTACCTGCATTTCCAGCCCAACCCCCGACTTTCCCCGGCAGCCCGCACTGGGAGACAATCGGGGAAGACACGCGAATGGCTCCTAGGGGATCCAAGGTTCTGCAGACAGAAGACGGAACCTCCCCACACTCACAATTCTGGAACAAGCCTGACAGTGTGCGGGAGGTTTGGGTCCGCCCTCCTCAAAGCTGAGTGGTGTCAAAGGAGTTCCCTGGCAGGGGGAATTCCGCTAATTCCCTACCCTGTCCAGGGGGAGGCACTAGATGCTACCTGCATTTCCAGACCAACCCCAGCCTTTCCCCGGCAGCCCGCAATGGGAAACACTCGGGGAAGACACGTGAAGGGCTCCTAGGAGATCCCGGGTTCTGCAGACCGAATACGGAACCTCCCCACACTCAGAATTCCGGAACACGGCCGACTGTGTGGGGGAGGAATGGGGCCGCCGTCCACGAGGCTGACTGGTGTCACAGGTGTTCCCTGGCAGGGGTAATTCTGCTAAATACCTCCCAAGTCCAGAGGGAGGCACTAGATGCTACCTGCATTTCCAGCCCAACCCCCGACTTTCCCCGGCAGCCCGCACTGGGAGACAATCGGGGAAGACACGCGAATGGCTCCTAGGGGATCCAAGGTTCTGCAGACAGAAGACGGAACCTCCCCACACTCACAATTCCGGATCAAGCCTGACTGTGTGGGGGAGGTTTGGGTCCGCCCTCCTCGCAGCTGAGTGGTGTCAAAGGAGTTCCCTGGCAGGGGGAATTCCGCTAATTCCCTACCCTGTCCAGGGGGAGGCACTAGATGCTACCTGCATTTCCAGCCACACCCCCGCATTTCCCCGGCAGACCGCAATGGGAGACACTCGGGGAAGACACGCGAAGGGCTCCTAGGAGATCCGGGGTGCTGCAGACAGAAGACGGAACCTCCCCACACTCAGAATTCCGGAACACGGCTGACTGTGTGGGGGAGGTTTGGGGCCGCAGTCCACTCAGCTGACTGGTGTCACAGGTGTTCCCTGGCAGGGGTAATTCCGCTAAATACCTCCCATGTCCAGGGGGAGGCACTAGATGCTACCTGCATTTCCAGCCCAACCCCCGCCTTTCCCTGGCAGCACGCACTGGGAGACACTCGGGGAAGACACGCGAAGGGCTCCTAGGAAATCCAAGGTCCTGCAGACAGAAGACGGAACCTCCACACACTCAGAATTCCGGAACACGGCTGACTGTGTGGGGGAGGTTTGGGGCCGCCGTCCACGCAGCTGACTGGTGTCACAGGTGTTACCTGGCAGGGAAAACCGCTAATTAATACCCTGTTCAGGGAGAGGCACTAGATGCTACCTGCATTTCCAGCCCAACCCCCACCTTTCCCCGGCAGCCCGCAATGGTAGACACTCGGGGAAGACACGCGGATGGCTCCTAGGAAATCCAAGGTCCTGCAGACAGAAGACGGAACCTCCCCACACTCAGAATTCCGGAACACGGCTGACTGTGTGGGGGAGGTTTGGGGCCGCCGTCCACGCAGCTGACTGGTGTCACAGGTGTTACCTGGCAGGGAAAACCGCTAATTAATACCCTGTTCAGGGAGAGGCACTAGAAGCTACCTGCATTTCCAGCCCAAACCCAGGCTTTCTCCGGCAGCCCGCACAGTCAGACACTCGGGGAAGACACGCGAAGGGCTCCTAGGAGATCCGGGGTGCTGCAGACAGAAGACGGAACCTCCCCACACTCAGAATTCCGGAACACGGCTGACTGTGTGGGGGAGGTTTGGGGCCGCAGTCCACTCAGCTGACTGGTGTCACAGGTGTTCCCTGGCAGGGGTAATTCCGCTAAATACCTCCCATGTCCAGGGGGAGGCACTAGATGCTACCTGCATTTCCAGCCCAACCCCCGCCTTTCCCCGGCAGCCCGCAATGGGAGACACTCGGGGAAGACACGCGAATGGCTCCTAGGAAATCCAAGGTCCTGCAGACAGAAGACGGAAACTCCCCACACTCAGAATTCCGGAACACGGCTGACTGTGTGGGGGAGGTTTGGGGCCGCCGTCCACGCAGCTGACTGGTGTCACAGGTGTTACCTGGCAGGGAAAACCGCTAATTAATACCCTGTTCAGGGAGAGGCACTAGATGCTACCTGCATTTCCAGCCCAACCCCCACCTTTCCCCGGCAGCCCGCAATGGGAGACACTCGGGGAAGACACGCGGATGGCTCCTAGGAAATCCAAGGTCCTGCAGACAGAAGACGGAACCTCCCCACACTCAGAATTCCGGAACACGGCTGACTGTGTGGGGGAGGTTTGGGGCCGCCGTCCACGCAGCTGACTGGTGTCACAGGTGTTACCTGGCAGGGAAAACCGCTAATTAATACCCTGTTCAGGGAGAGGCACTAGAAGCTACCTGCATTTCCAGGCCAAACCCAGGCTTTCTCCGGCAGCCCGCACAGTCAGACACTCGGGGAAGACACGCGAAGGGCTCCTAGGAGATCCGGGGTGCTGCAGACAGAAGACGGAACCTCCCCACACTCAGAATTCCGGAACACGGCTGACTGTGTGGGGGAGGTTTGGGTCCGCCCTCCTCAAAGCTGAGTGGTGTCAAAGGAGTTCCCTGGCAGGGGGAATTCCGCTAATTCCCTACCCTGTCCAGGGGGAGGCACTAGATGCTACCTGCATTTCCAGACCAACCCCAGCCTTTCCCCGGCAGCCCGCAATGGGAAACACTCGGGGAAGACACGTGAAGGGCTCCTAGGAGATCCCGGGTTCTGCAGACCGAATACGGAACCTCCCCACACTCAGAATTCCGGAACACGGCTGACTGTGTGGGGGAGGAATGGGGCCGCCGTCCACGAGGCTGACTGGTGTCACAGGTGTTCCCTGGCAGGGGTAATTCTGCTAAATACCTCCCATGTCCAGAGGGAGGCACTAGATGCTACCTGCATTTCCAGCCCAACCCCCGACTTTCCCCGGCAGCCCGCACTGGGAGACAATCGGGGAAGACACGCGAATGGCTCCTAGGGGATCCAAGGTTCTGCAGACAGAAGACGGAACCTCCCCACACTCACAATTCTGGAACAAGCCTGACAGTGTGCGGGAGGTTTGGGTCCGCCCTCCTCAAAGCTGAGTGGTGTCAAAGGAGTTCCCTGGCAGGGGGAATTCCGCTAATTCCCTACCCTGTCCAGGGGGAGGCACTAGATGCTACCTGCATTTCCAGACCAACCCCAGCCTTTCCCCGGCAGCCCGCAATGGGAAACACTCGGGGAAGACACGTGAAGGGCTCCTAGGAGATCCCGGGTTCTGCAGACCGAATACGGAACCTCCCCACACTCAGAATTCCGGAACACGGCCGACTGTGTGGGGGAGGAATGGGGCCGCCGTCCACTCAGCTGACTGGTGTCACAGGTGTTCCCTGGCAGGGGTAATTCTGCTAAATACCTCCCAAGTCCAGAGGGAGGCACTAGATGCTACCTGCATTTCCAGCCCAACCCCCGACTTTCCCCGGCAGCCCGCACTGGGAGACAATCGGGGAAGACACGCGAATGGCTCCTAGGGGATCCAAGGTTCTGCAGACAGAAGACGGAACCTCCCCACACTCACAATTCCGGATCAAGCCTGACTGTGTGGGGGAGGTTTGGGTCCGCCCTCCTCGCAGCTGAGTGGTGTCAAAGGAGTTCCCTGGCAGGGGGAATTCCGCTAATTCCCTACCCTGTCCAGGGGGAGGCACTAGATGCTACCTGCATTTCCAGCCACACCCCCGCATTTCCCCGGCAGACCGCAATGGGAGACACTCGGGGAAGACACGCGAAGGGCTCCTAGGAGATCCGGGGTGCTGCAGACAGAAGACGGAACCTCCCCACACTCAGAATTCCGGAACACGGCTGACTGTGTGGGGGACGTTTGGGGCCGCCGTACACGCAGCTGACTGGTGTCACAGGTGTTACCTGGCAGGGAAAACCGCTAATTAATACCCTGTTCAGGGAGAGGCACTAGATGCTACCTTCATTTCCAGCCCAAACCCAGGCTTTCCCCGGCAGCCCGCACAGTCAGACACTCGGGGAAGACACGCGAAGGGCTCCTAGGAGATCCGGGGTGCTGCAGACAGAAGACGGAACCTCCCCACACTCAGAATTCCGGAACACGGCTGACTGTGTGGGGGAGGTTTGGGGCCGCCGTCCACTCAGCTGACTGGTGTCACAGGTGTTCCCTGGCAGGGGTAATTCTGCTAAATACCTCCCATGTCCAGAGGGAGGCACTAGATGCTACCTGCATTTCCAGCCCAACCCCCGCCTTTCCCTGGCAGCCCGCACTGGGAGACACTCGGGGAAGACACGCGAATGGCTACTACAGATCCAAGGTTCTGCAGACAGAAGACGGAACCTCCCCACAATCAGAATTCCGGAACACGGCTGACTGTGTCGGGGAGGAATGGGGCCGCCGTCTATGAGGCTGCCTGGTGTCACAGGTGTTCCCTGGCAGGGGGAAGTCCGCTAATTACCTCCTATGATCAGGGGGAGGCACTAGATGCTACCTGCATTTCCAGCCCAACCCCCACCTTTCCCCGGCAGCCCGCAATGTGAGACACTCGGGGAAGACACGTGGATGGCTCCTAGGAAATCCAAGGTCCTGCAGACAGAAGACGGAACCTCCCCACACTCACAATTCTGGAACAAGCCTGACAGTGTGCGGGAGGTTTGGGTCCGCCCTCCTCAAAGCTGAGTGGTGTCAAAGGAGTTCCCTGGCAGGGGGAATTCCGCTAATTCCCTACCCTGTCCAGGGGGAGGCACTAGATGCTACCTGCATTTCCAGACCAACCCCAGCCTTTCCCCGGCAGCCCGCAATGGGAAACACTCGGGGAAGACACGTGAAGGGCTCCTAGGAGATCCCGGGTTCTGCAGACCGAATACGGAACCTCCCCACACTCAGAATTCCGGAACACGGCTGACTGTGTGGGGGAGGAATGGGGCCGCCGTCCACGAGGCTGACTGGTGTCACAGGTGTTCCCTGGCAGGGGTAATTCTGCTAAATACCTCCCATGTCCAGAGGGAGGCACTAGATTCTACCTGCATTTCCAGCCCAACCCCCGACTTTCCCCGGCAGCCCGCACTGGGAGACAATCGGGGAAGACACGCGAATGGCTCCTAGGGGATCCAAGGTTCTGCAGACAGAAGACGGAACCTCCCCACACTCACAATTCTGGAACAAGCCTGACAGTGTGCGGGAGGTTTGGGTCCGCACTCCTCGCAGCTGAGTGGTGTCAAAGGAGTTCCCTGGCAGGGGGAATTCCGCTAATTCCCTACCCTGTCCAGGGGGAGGCACTAGATGCTACCTGCATTTCCAGACCAACCCCAGCCTTTCCCCGGCAGCCCGCAATGGGAAACACTCGGGGAAGACACGTGAAGGGCTCCTAGGAGATCCCGGGTTCTGCAGACCGAATACGGAACCTCCCCACACTCAGAATTCCGGAACACGGCCGACTGTGTGGGGGAGGAATGGGGCCGCCGTCCACGAGACTGACTGGTGTCACAGGTGTTCCCTGGCAGGGGTAATTCTGCTAAATACCTCCCAAGTCCAGAGGGAGGCACTAGATGCTACCTGCATTTCCAGCCCAACACCCGACTTTCCCCGGCAGCCCGCACTGGGAGACAATCGGGGAAGACACGCGAATGGCTCCTAGGGGATCCAAGGTTCTGCAGACAGAAGACGGAACCTCCCCACACTCACAATTCCGGATCAAGCCTGACTGTGTGGGGGAGGTTTGTGTCCGCCCTCCTCGCAGCTGAGTGGTGTCAAAGGAGTTCCCTGGCAGGGGGAATTCCGCTAATTCCCTACCCTGTCCAGGGGGAGGCACTAGATGCTACCTGCATTTCCAGCCACACCCCCGCATTTCCCCGGCAGACCGCAATGGGAGACACTCGGGGAAGACACGCGAAGGGCTCCTAGGAGATCCGGGGTGCTGCAGACAGAAGACGGAACCTCCCCACACTCACAATTCTGGAACAAGCCTGACAGTGTGCGGGAGGTTTGTGTCCGCCCTCCTCAAAGCTGAGTGGTGTCAAAGGAGTTCCCTGGCAGGGGGAATTCCGCTAATTCCCTACCCTGTCCAGGGAGAGGGAATAGATGCTACCTGCATTTCCAGCCCAACCCCCACCTTTCCCCGGCAGCCCGCAATGTGAGACACTCGGGGAAGACACGCGAATGGCTCCTAGGAAATCCAAGGTCCTGCAGACAGAAGACGGAACCTCCCCACACTCAGAATTCCGGAACACGGCTGACTGTGTGGGGGAGGTTGGGGGCCGCCGTCCACGCAGCTGACTGGTGTCACAGGTGTTACCTGGCAGGGAAAACCGCTAATTAATACCCTGTTCAGTGAGAGGCACTAGATGCTACCTGCATTTCCAGCCCAACCCCCACCTTTCCCCGGCAGCCCGCAATGGTAGACACTCGGGGAAGACACGCGGATGGCTCCTAGGAAATCCAAGGTCCTGCAGACAGAAGACGGAACCTCCCCACACTCAGAATTCCGGAACACGGCTGACTGTGTGGGGGAGGTTTGGGGCCGCCGTCCACGCAGCTGACTGGTGTCACAGGTGTTACCTGGCAGGGAAAACCGCTAATTAATACCCTGTTCAGGGAGAGGCACTAGAAGCTACCTGCATTTCCAGCCCAATCCCAGGCTTTCTCCGGCAGCCCGCACAGTCAGACACTCGGGGAAGACACGCGAAGGGCTCCTAGGAGATCCGGGGTGCTGCAGACAGAAGACGGAACCTCCCCACAATCAGAATTCCGGAACACGGCTGACTGTGTCGGGGAGGAATGGGGCCGCCGTCTATGAGGCTGCCTGGTGTCACAGGTGTTCCCTGGCAGGGGGAAGTCCGCTAATTACCTCCTATGATCAGGGGGAGGCACTAGATGCTACCTGCATTTCCAGCCCAACCCCCACCTTTCCCCGGCAGCCCGCAATGTGAGACACTCGGGGAAGACACGTGGATGGCTCCTAGGAAATCCAAGGTCCTGCAGACAGAAGACGGAACCTCCCCACACTCACAATTCTGGAACAAGCCTGACAGTGTGCGGGAGGTTTGGGTCCGCCCTCCTCAAAGCTGAGTGGTGTCAAAGGAGTTCCCTGGCAGGGGGAATTCCGCTAATTCCCTACCCTGTCCAGGGGGAGGCACTAGATGCTACCTGCATTTCCAGACCAACCCCAGCCTTTCCCCGGCAGCCCGCAATGGGAAACACTCGGGGAAGACACGTGAAGGGCTCCTAGGAGATCCCGGGTTCTGCAGACCGAATACGGAACCTCCCCACACTCAGAATTCCGGAACACGGCTGACTGTGTGGGGGAGGAATGGGGCCGCCGTCCACGAGGCTGACTGGTGTCACAGGTGTTCCCTGGCAGGGGTAATTCTGCTAAATACCTCCCATGTCCAGAGGGAGGCACTAGATGCTACCTGCATTTCCAGCCCAACCCCCGACTTTCCCCGGCAGCCCGCACTGGGAGACAATCGGGGAAGACACGCGAATGGCTCCTAGGGGATCCAAGGTTCTGCAGACAGAAGACGGAACCTCCCCACACTCACAATTCTGGAACAAGCCTGACAGTGTGCGGGAGGTTTGGGTCCGCACTCCTCGCAGCTGAGTGGTGTCAAAGGAGTTCCCTGGCAGGGGGAATTCCGCTAATTCCCTACCCTGTCCAGGGGGAGGCACTAGATGCTACCTGCATTTCCAGACCAACCCCAGCCTTTCCCCGGCAGCCCGCAATGGGAAACACTCGGGGAAGACACGTGAAGGGCTCCTAGGAGATCCCGGGTTCTGCAGACCGAATACGGAACCTCCCCACACTCAGAATTCCGGAACACGGCCGACTGTGTGGGGGAGGAATGGGGCCGCCGTCCACGAGACTGACTGGTGTCACAGGTGTTCCCTGGCAGGGGTAATTCTGCTAAATACCTCCCAAGTCCAGAGGGAGGCACTAGATGCTACCTGCATTTCCAGCCCAACACCCGACTTTCCCCGGCAGCCCGCACTGGGAGACAATCGGGGAAGACACGCGAATGGCTCCTAGGGGATCCAAGGTTCTGCAGACAGAAGACGGAACCTCCCCACACTCACAATTCCGGATCAAGCCTGACTGTGTGGGGGAGGTTTGTGTCCGCCCTCCTCGCAGCTGAGTGGTGTCAAAGGAGTTCCCTGGCAGGGGGAATTCCGCTAATTCCCTACCCTGTCCAGGGGGAGGCACTAGATGCTACCTGCATTTCCAGCCACACCCCCGCATTTCCCCGGCAGACCGCAATGGGAGACACTCGGGGAAGACACGCGAAGGGCTCCTAGGAGATCCGGGGTGCTGCAGACAGAAGACGGAACCTCCCCACACTCACAATTCTGGAACAAGCCTGACAGTATGCGGGAGGTTTGTGTCCGCCCTCCTCAAAGCTGAGTGGTGTCAAAGGAGTTCCCTGGCAGGGGGAATTCCGCTAATTCCCTACCCTGTCCAGGGAGAGGGAATAGATGCTACCTGCATTTCCAGCCCAACCCCCACCTTTCCCCGGCAGCCCGCAATGTGAGACACTCGGGGAAGACACGCGAATGGCTCCTAGGAAATCCAAGGTCCTGCAGACAGAAGACGGAACCTCCCCACACTCAGAATTCCGGAACACGGCTGACTGTGTGGGGGAGGTTGGGGGCCGACGTCCACGCAGCTGACTGGTGTCACAGGTGTTACCTGGCAGGGAAAACCGCTAATTAATACCCTGTTCAGGGAGAGGCACTAGATGCTACCTGCATTTCCAGCCCAACCCCCACCTTTCCCCGGCAGCCCGCAATGGTAGACACTCGGGGAAGACACGCGGATGGCTCCTAGGAAATCCAAGGTCCTGCAGACAGAAGACGGAACCTCCCCACACTCAGAATTCCGGAACACGGCTGACTGTGTGGGGGAGGTTTGGGGCCGCCGTCCACGCAGCTGACTGGTGTCACAGGTGTTACCTGGCAGGGAAAACCGCTAATTAATACCCTGTTCAGGGAGAGGCACTAGAAGCTACCTGCATTTCCAGCCCAATCCCAGGCTTTCTCCGGCAGCCCGCACAGTCAGACACTCGGGGAAGACACGCGAAGGGCTCCTAGGAGATCCGGGGTGCTGCAGACAGAAGACGGAACCTCCCCACACTCAGAATTCCGGAACACGGCTGACTGTGTGGGGGAGTTTTGGGTCCGCCCTCCTCAAAGCTGAGTGGTGTCAAAGGAGTTCCCTGGCAGGGGGAATTCCGCTAATTCCCTACCCTGTCCAGGGGGAGGCACTAGATGCTACCTGCATTTCCAGACCAACCCCAGCCTTTCCCCGGCAGCCCGCAATGGGAAACACTCGGGGAAGACACGTGAAGGGCTCCTAGGAGATCCCGGGTTCTGCAGACCGTATACGGAACCTCCCCACACTCAGAATTCCGGAACACGGCTGACTGTGTGTGGGAGGAATGGGGCCGCCGTCCACGAGGCTGACTGGTGTCACAGGTGTTCCCTGGCAGGGGTAATTCTGCTAAATACCTCCCATGTCCAGAGGGAGGCACTAGATGCTACCTGCATTTCCAGCCCAACCCCCGACTTTCCCCGGCAGCCCGCACTGGGAGACAATCGGGGAAGACACGCGAATGGCTCCTAGGGGATCCAAGGTTCTGCAGACAGAAGACGGAACCTCCCCACACTCACAATTCTGGAACAAGCCTGACAGTGTGCGGGAGGTTTGGGTCCGCCCTCCTCAAAGCTGAGTGGTGTCAAAGGAGTTCCCTGGCAGGGGGAATTCCGCTAATTCCCTACCCTGTCCAGGGGGAGGCACTAGATGCTACCTGCATTTCCAGACCAACCCCAGCCTTTCCCCGGCAGCCCGCAATGGGAAACACTCGGGGAAGACACGTGAAGGGCTCCTAGGAGATCCCGGGTTCTGCAGACCGAATACGGAACCTCCCCACACTCAGAATTCCGGAACACGGCCGACTGTGTGGGGGAGGAATGGGGCCGCCGTCCACGAGGCTGACTGGTGTCACAGGTGTTCCCTGGCAGGGGTAATTCTGCTAAATACCTCCCAAGTCCAGAGGGAGGCACTAGATGCTACCTGCATTTCCAGCCCAACCCCCGACTTTCCCCGGCAGCCCGCACTGGGAGACAATCGGGGAAGACACGCGAATGGCTCCTAGGGGATCCAAGGTTCTGCAGACAGAAGACGGAACCTCCCCACACTCACAATTCCGGATCAAGCCTGACTGTGTGGGGGAGGTTTGGGTCCGCCCTCCTCGCAGCTGAGTGGTGTCAAAGGAGTTCCCTGGCAGGGGGAATTCCGCTAATTCCCTACCCTGTCCAGGGGGAGGCACTAGATGCTACCTGCATTTCCAGACCAACCCCCGCATTTCCCCGGCAGACCGCAATGGGAGACACTCGGGGAAGACACGCGAAGGGCTCCTAGGAGATCCGGGGTGCTGCAGACAGAAGACGGAACCTCCCCACACTCAGAATTCCGGAACACGGCTGACTGTGTGGGGGAGGTTTGGGGCCGCCGTCCACGCAGCTGACTGGTGTCACAGGTGTTACCTGGCAGGGAAAACCGCTAATTAATACCCTGTTCAGGGAGAGGCACTAGATGCTACCTTCATTTCCAGCCCAAACCCAGGCTTTCCCCGGCAGCCCGCACAGTCAGACACTCGGGGAAGACACGCGAAGGGCTCCTAGGAGATCCGGGGTGCTGCAGACAGAAGACGGAACCTCCCCACACTCAGAATTCCGGAACACGGCTGACTGTGTGGGGGAGGAATGGGGCCGCCGTCTACGAGGCTGACTGGTGTCACAGGTGTTCCCTGGCAGGGGGAAGTCCGCTAATTACCTCCTATGATCAGGGGGAGGCACTAGATGCTACCTGCATTTCCAGCCCAACCCCCGCCTTTCCCTGGCAGCCCGCACTGGGAGACACTCGGGGAAGACACGCGAATGGCTACTACTGATCCAAGGTCCTGCACACAGAAGACGGAACCTCCCCACACTCACAATTCCGGAACAAGCATGACTGTGTGGGGGAGGTTTGGGGCCGCCGTCCACGCAGCTGACTGGTGTCACAGGTGTTACCTGGCAGGGGAAATCCGCTAACAAAATCCCCTGTCCCGGGAGAGGCAATAGATGCTACCTGCATTTCCAGCCCAACCCTTCACATTTCCCCGGCAGCCCGCAATGTGAGACACTCGGGGAAACACGCGAATGGCTCCTAGGAGATCCCGGGTGCCTCAGACAGAACACGGAACCTCCCCACACTCAGAATTCCGGAACACGGCTGACTGTGTGGGGGAGGTTTGGGGCCGTCTTCCACGCAGTTGACTGGTGTCAAAAGTGTTCCCCGGCAGGGGGAAGTCCGCTAATTGCCTACCCTGTCCAGGGGGAGGCACTAGATGCTACCTGCATTTCCAGCCCAACCCCCGCATTTCCCCGGCAGCCCGCAATGGGATACACTCGGGGAAGACACGCGAATGGCTCCTAGGAAATCCAAGGTCCTGCAGACAGAAGACGGAACCTCCCCACACTCAGAATTCCGGAACACGGCTGACTGTGTGGGGGAGGTTTGGGGCCGCCGTCCACGCAGCTGACTGGTGTCACAGGTGTTACCTGGCAGGGAATACCGCTAATTAATACCCTGTTCAGGGAGAGGCACTAGATGCTACCTTCATTTCCAGCCCAAACCCAGGCTTTCCCCGGCAGCCCGCACAGTCAGACACTCGGGGAAGACACGCGAAGGGCTCCTAGGAGATCCGGGGTGCTGCAGACAGAAGACGGAACCTCCCCACACTCAGAATTCCGCAACACGGCTGACTGTGTGGGGGAGGTTTGGGGCCGCCGTCCACTCAGCTGACTGGTGTCACAGGTGTTCCCTGGCAGGGGTAATTCTGCTAAATACCTCCCATGTCCAGAGGGAGGCACTAGATGCTACCTGCATTTCCAGCCCAACCCCCGCCTTTCCCTGGCAGCCCGCACTGGGATACACTCGGGGAAGACACGCGAATGGCTACTACAGATCCAAGGTCCTGCACACAGAAGACGGAACCTCCCCACACTCACAATTCCGGAACAAGCATGACTGTGTGGGGGAGGTTTGGGGCCGCCGTCCACTCAGCTGACTGGTGTCACAGGTGTTACCTGGCAGGGGAAATCCGCTAACAAAATCCCCTGTCCAGGGAGAGGCAATAGATGCTACCTGCATTTCCAGCCCAACCCCCACCTTTCCCCGGCAGCCCGCAATGTGAGACACTCGGGGAAGACACGCGGATGGCTCCTAGGAAATCCAAGGTCCTGCAGACAGAAGACGGAACCTCCCCACACTCACAATTCTGGAACAAGCCTGACAGTGTGCGGGAGGTTTGGGTCCGCCCTCCTCAAAGCTGAGTGGTGTCAAAGGAGTTCCCTGGCAGGGGGAATTCCGCTAATTCCCTACCCTGTCCAGGGGGAGGCACTAGATGCTACCTGCATTTCCAGACCAACCCCCGCATTTCCCCGGCAGCCCGCAATGGGATACACTCGGGGAAGACACGCGAATGGCTCCTAGGAAATCCAAGGTCCTGCAGACAGAGGACGGAACCTCCCCACACTCAGAATTCTGGAACACGGCTGACTGTGTGGGCGAGGTTTGGGGCCGCCGTCCACGCAGCTGACTGGTGTCACAGGTGTTACCTGGCAGGGAAAACCGCTAATTAATACCCTGTTCAGGGAGAGGCACTAGATGCTACCTTCATTTCCAGCCCAAACCCAGGCTTTCCCTGGCAGCCCGCACAGTCAGACACTCGGGGAAGACACGCGAAGTGCTCCTAGGAGATCCGGGGTGCTGCAGACAGAAGACGGAACCTCCCCACACTCACAATTCCGGAACAAGCATGACTGTGTGGGGGAGGTTTGGGGCCGCCGTCCACGCAGCTGACTGGTGTCACAGGTGTTACCTGGCAGGGGAAATCCGCTAACAAAATCCCCTGTCCAGGGAGAGGCAATAAATGCTACCTGCATTTCCAGCCCAACCCCCACCTTTCCCCGGCAGCCCGCAATGTGAGACACTCGGGGAAGACACGCGGATGGCTCCTAGGAAATCCAAGGTCCTGCAGACAGAAGACGGAACCTCCCCACACTCACAATTCTGGAACAAGCCTGACAGTGTGCGGGAGGTTTGGGTCCGCCCTCCTCAAAGCTGAGTGGTGTCAAAGGAGTTCCCTGGCAGGGGGAATTCCGCTAATTCCCTACCCTGTCCAGGGGGAGGCACTAGATGCTACCTGCATTTCCAGACCAACCCCAGCCTTTCCCCGGCAGCCCGCAATGGGAAACACTCGGGGAAGACACGTGAAGGGCTCCTAGGAGATCCCGGGTTCTGCAGACCGAATACGGAACCTCCCCACACTCAGAATTCCGGAACACGGCTGACTGTGTGGGGGAGGAATGGGGCCGCCGTCCACGAGGCTGACTGGTGTCACAGGTGTTCCCTGGCAGGGGTAATTCTGCTAAATACCTCCCATGTCCAGAGGGAGGCACTAGATGCTACCTGCATTTCCAGCCCAACCCCCGACTTTCCCCGGCAGCCCGCACTGGGAGACAATCGGGGAAGACACGCGAATGGCTCCTAGGGGATCCAAGGTTCTGCAGACAGAAGACGGAACCTCCCCACACTCACAATTCTGGAACAAGCCTGACAGTGTGCGGGAGGTTTGGGTCCGCCCTCCTCAAAGCTGAGTGGTGTCAAAGGAGTTCCCTGGCAGGGGGAATTCCGCTAATTCCCTACCCTGTCCAGGGGGAGGCACTAGATGCTACCTGCATTTCCAGACCAACCCCAGCCTTTCCCCGGCAGCCCGCAATGGGAAACACTCGGGGAAGACACGTGAAGGGCTCCTAGGAGATCCCGGGTTCTGCAGACCGAATACGGAACCTCCCCACACTCAGAATTCCGGAACACGGCCGACTGTGTGGGGGAGGAATGGGGCCGCCGTCCACGAGGCTGACTGGTGTCACAGGTGTTCCCTGGCAGGGGTAATTCTGCTAAATACCTCCCAAGTCCAGAGGGAGGCACTAGATGCTACCTGCATTTCCAGCCCAACCCCCGACTTTCCCCGGCAGCCCGCACTGGGAGACAATCGGGGAAGACACGCGAATGGCTCCTAGGGGATCCAAGGTTCTGCAGACAGAAGACGGAACCTCCCCACACTCACAATTCCGGATCAAGCCTGACTGTGTGGGGGAGGTTTGGGTCCGCCCTCCTCGCAGCTGAGTGGTGTCAAAGGAGTTCCCTGGCAGGGGGAATTCCGCTAATTCCCTACCCTGTCCAGGGGGAGGCACTAGATGCTGCCTGCATTTCCAGCCACACCACCGCATTTCCCCGGCAGACCGCAATGGGAGACACTCGGGGAAGACACGCGAAGGGCTCCTAGGAGATCCGGGGTGCTGCAGACAGAAGACGGAACCTCCCCACACTCAGAATTCCGGAACACGGCTGACTGTGTGGGGGAGGTTTGGGGCCGCAGTCCACTCAGCTGACTGGTGTCACAGGTGTTCCCTGGCAGGGGTAATTCCGCTAAATACCTCCCATGTCCAGGGGGAGGCACTAGATGCTACCTGCATTTCCAGCCCAACCCCCGCCTTTCCCTGGCAGCACGCACTGGGAGACACTCGGGGAAGACACGCGAAGGGCTCCTAGGAAATCCAAGGTCCTGCAGACAGAAGACGGAACCTCCACACACTCAGAATTCCGGAACACGGCTGACTGTGTGGGGGAGGTTTGGGGCCGCCGTCCACGCAGCTGACTGGTGTCACAGGTGTTACCTGGCAGGGAAAACCGCTAATTAATACCCTGTTCAGGGAGAGGCACTAGATGCTACCTGCATTTCCAGCCCAACCCCCACCTTTCCCCGGCAGCCCGCAATGGTAGACACTCGGGGAAGACACGCGGATGGCTCCTAGGAAATCCAAGGTCCTGCAGACAGAAGACGGAAACTCCCCACACTCACAATTCTGGAACAAGCCTGACAGTGTGCGGGAGGTTTGGGTCCGCCCTCCTCAAAGCTGAGTGGTGTCAAAGGAGTTCCCTGGCAGGGGGAATTCCGCTAATTCCCTACCCTGTCCAGGGGGAGGCACTAGATGCTAACTGCATTTCCAGACCAACCCCAGCCTTTCCCCGGCAGCCCGCAATGGGAAACACTCGGGGAAGACACGTGAAGGGCTCCTAGGAGATCCCGGGTTCTGCAGACCGAATACGGAACCTCCCCACACTCAGAATTCCGGAACACGGCTGACTGTGTGGGGGAGGAATGGGGCCGCCGTCCACGAGGCTGACTGGTGTCACAGGTGTTCCCTGGCAGGGGTAATTCTGCTAAATACCTCCCATGTCCAGAGGGAGGCACTAGATGCTACCTGCATTTCCAGCCCAACCCCCGACTTTCCCCGGCAGCCCGCACTGGGAGACAATCGGGGAAGACACGCGAATGGCTCCTAGGGGATCCAAGGTTCTGCAGACAGAAGACGGAACCTCCCCACACTCACAATTCTGGAACAAGCCTGACAGTGTGCGGGAGGTTTGGGTCCGCCCTCCTCAAAGCTGAGTGGTGTCAAAGGAGTTCCCTGGCAGGGGGAATTCCGCTAATTCCCTACCCTGTCCAGGGGGAGGCACTAGATGCTACCTGCATTTCCAGACCAACCCCAGCCTTTCCCCGGCAGCCCGCAATGGGAAACACTCGGGGAAGACACGTGAAGGGCTCCTAGGAGATCCCGGGTTCTGCAGACCGTATACGGAACCTCCCCACACTCAGAATTCCGGAACACGGCCGACTGTGTGGGGGAGGAATGGGGCCGCCGTCCACGAGGCTGACTGGTGTCACAGGTGTTCCCTGGCAGGGGTAATTCTGCTAAATACCTCCCAAGTCCAGAGGGAGGCACTAGATGCTACCTGCATTTCCAGCCCAACCCCCGACTTTCCCCGGCAGCCCGCACTGGGAGACAATCGGGGAAGACACGCGAATGGCTCCTAGGGGATCCAAGGTTCTGCAGACAGAAGACGGAACCTCCCCAAACTCACAATTCCGGATCAAGCCTGACTGTGTGGGGGAGGTTTGGGTCCGCCCTCCTCGCAGCTGAGTGGTGTCAAAGGAGTTCCCTGGCAGGGGGAATTCCGCTAATTCCCTACCCTGTCCAGGGGGAGGCACTAGATGCTACCTGCATTTCCAGACCAACCCCCGCATTTCCCCGGCAGACCGCAATGGGAGACACTCGGGGAAGACACGCGAAGGGCTCCTAGGAGATCCGGGGTGCTGCAGACAGAAGACGGAACCTCCCCACACTCAGAATTCCGGAACACGGCTGACTGTGTGGGGGAGGTTTGGGGCCGCCGTCCACGCAGCTGACTGGTGTCACAGGTGTTACCTGGCAGGGAAAACCGCTAATTAATACCCTGTTCAGGGAGAGGCACTAGATGCTACCTTCATTTCCAGCCCAAACCCAGGCTTTCCCCGGCAGCCCGCACAGTCAGACACTCGGGGAAGACACGCGAAGGGCTCCTAGGAGATCCGGGGTGCTGCAGACAGAAGACGGAACCTCCCCACACTCAGAATTCCGGAACACGGCTGACTGTGTGGGGGAGGAATGGGGCCGCCGTCTACGAGGCTGACTGGTGTCACAGGTGTTCCCTGGCAGGGGGAAGTCCGCTAATTACCTCCTATGATCAGGGGGAGGCACTAGATGCTACCTGCATTTCCAGCCCAACCGCCGCCTTTCCCTGGCAGCCCGCACTGGGAGACACTCGGGGAAGACACGCGAATGGCTACTACTGATCCAAGGTCCTGCACACAGAAGACGGAACCTCCCCACACTCACAATTCCGGAACAAGCATGACTGTGTGGGGGAGGTTTGGGGCCGCCGTCCACGCAGCTGACTGGTGTCACAGGTGTTACCTGGCAGGGGAAATCCGCTAACAAAATCCCCTGTCCAGGGAGAGGCAATAGATGCTACCTGCATTTCCAGCCCAACCCTTCACATTTCCCCGGCAGCCCGCAATGTGAGACACTCGGGGAAACACGCGAATGGCTCCTAGGAGATCCCGGGTGCCTCAGACAGAACACGGAACCTCCCCACACTCAGAATTCCGGAACACGGCTGACTGTGTGGGGGAGGTTTGGGGCCGTCGTCCACGCAGTTGACTGGTGTCAAATGTGTTCCCCGGCAGGGGGAAGTCCGCTAATTGCCTACCCTGTCCAGGGGGAGGCACTAGATGCTACCTGCATTTCCAGCCCAACCCCCGCATTTCCCCGGCAGCCCGCAATGGGATACACTCGGGGAAGACACGCGAATGGCTCCTAGGAAATCCAAGGTCCTGCAGACAGAAGACGGAACCTCCCCACACTCAGAATTCCGGAACACGGCTGACTGTGTGGGGGAGGTTTGGGGCCGCCGTCCACGCAGCTGACTGGTGTCACAGGTGTTACCTGGCAGGGAAAACCGCTAATTAATACCCTGTTCAGGGAGAGGCACTAGATGCTACCTTCATTTCCAGCCCAAACCCAGGCTTTCCCCGGCAGCCCGCACAGTCAGACACTCGGGGAAGACACGCGAAGGGCTCCTAGGAGATCCGGGGTGCTGCAGACAGAAGACGGAACCTCCCCACACTCAGAATTCCGCAACACGGCTGACTGTGTGGGGGAGGTTTGGGGCCGCCGTCCACTCAGCTGACTGGTGTCACAGGTGTTCCCTGGCAGGGGTAATTCTGCTAAATACCTCCCATGTCCAGAGGGAGGCACTAGATGCTACCTGCATTTCCAGCCCAACCCCCGCCTTTCCCTGGCAGCCCGCACTGGGATACACTCGGGGAAGACACGCGAATGGCTACTACAGATCCAAGGTCCTGCACACAGAAGACGGAACCTCCCCACACTCACAATTCCGGAACAAGCATGACTGTGTGGGGGAGGTTTGGGGCCGCCGTCCACTCAGCTGACTGGTGTCACAGGTGTTACCTGGCAGGGGAAATCCGCTAACAAAATCCCCTGTCCAGGGAGAGGCAATAGATGCTACCTGCATTTCCAGCCCAACCCCCACCTTTCCCCGGCAGCCCGCAATGTGAGACACTCGGGGAAGACACGCGGATGGCTCCTAGGAAATCCAAGGTCCTGCAGACAGAAGACGGAACCTCCCCACACTCACAATTCTGGAACAAGCCTGACAGTGTGCGGGAGGTTTGGGTCCGCCCTCCTCAAAGCTGAGTGGTGTCAAAGGAGTTCCCTGGCAGGGGGAATTCCGCTAATTCCCTACCCTGTCCAGGGGGAGGCACTAGATGCTACCTGCATTTCCAGACCAACCCCCGCATTTCCCCGGCAGCCCGCAATGGGATACACTCGGGGAAGACACGCGAATGGCTCCTAGGAAATCCAAGGTCCTGCAGACAGAGGACGGAACCTCCCCACACTCAGAATTCTGGAACACGGCTGACTGTGTGGGGGAGGTTTGGGGCCGCCGTCCACGCAGCTGACTGGTGTCACAGGTGTTACCTGGCAGGGAAAACCGCTAATTAATACCCTGTTCAGGGAGAGGCACTAGATGCTACCTTCATTTCCAGCCCAAACCCAGGCTTTCCCTGGCAGCCCGCACAGTCAGACACTCGGGGAAGACACGCGAAGGGCTCCTAGGAGATCCGGGGTGCTGCAGACAGAAGACGGAACCTCCCCACACTCAGAATTCCGCAACACGGCTGACTGTGTGGGGGAGGTTTGGGGCCGCCGTCCACTCAGCTGACTGGTGTCACAGGTGTTCCCTGGCAGGGGTAATTCTGCTAAATACCTCCCATGTCCAGAGGGAGGCACTAGATGCTACCTGCATTTCCAGCCCAACCCCCGCCTTTCCCTGGCAGCCCGCACTGGGATACACTCGGGGAAGACACGCGAATGGCTACTACAGATCCAAGGTCCTGCACACAGAAGACGGAACCTCCCCACACTCACAATTCCGGAACAAGCATGACTGTGTGGGGGAGGTTTGGGGCCGCCGTCCACGCAGCTGACTGGTGTCACAGGTGTTACCTGGCAGGGGAAATCCGCTAACAAAATCCCCTGTCCAGGGAGAGGCAATAAATGCTACCTGCATTTCCAGCCCAACCCCCACCTTTCCCCGGCAGCCCGCAATGTGAGACACTCGGGGAAGACACGCGGATGGCTCCTAGGAAATCCAAGGTCCTGCAGACAGAAGACGGAACCTCCCCACACTCACAATTCTGGAACAAGCCTGACAGTGTGCGGGAGGTTTGGGTCCGCCCTCCTCAAAGCTGAGTGGTGTCAAAGGAGTTCCCTGGCAGGGGGAATTCCGCTAATTCCCTACCCTGTCCAGGGGGAGGCACTAGATGCTACCTGCATTTCCAGACCAACCCCAGCCTTTCCCCGTCAGCCCGCAATGGGAAACACTCGGGGAAGACACGTGAAGGGCTCCTAGGAGATCCCGGGTTCTGCAGACCGAATACGGAACCTCCCCACACTCAGAATTCCGGAACACGGCTGACTGTGTGGGGGAGGAATGGGGCCGCCGTCCACGAGGCTGACTGGTGTCACAGGTGTTCCCTGGCAGGGGTAATTCTGCTAAATACCTCCCATGTCCAGAGGGAGGCACTAGATGCTACCTGCATTTCCAGCCCAACCCCCGACTTTCCCCGGCAGCCCGCACTGGGAGACAATCGGGGAAGACACGCGAATGGCTCCTAGGGGATCCAAGGTTCTGCAGACAGAAGACGGAACCTCCCCACACTCACAATTCTGGAACAAGCCTGACAGTGTGCGGGAGGTTTGGGTCCGCCCTCCTCAAAGCTGAGTGGTGTCAAAGGAGTTCCCTGGCAGGGGGAATTCCGCTAATTCCCTACCCTGTCCAGGGGGAGGCACTAGATGCTACCTGCATTTCCAGACCAACCCCAGCCTTTCCCCGGCAGCCCGCAATGGGAAACACTCGGGGAAGACACGTGAAGGGCTCCTAGGAGATCCCGGGTTCTGCAGACCGAATACGGAACCTCCCCACACTCAGAATTCCGGAACACGGCCGACTGTGTGTGGGAGGAATGGGGCCGCCGTCCACTCAGCTGACTGGTGTCACAGGTGTTCCCTGGCAGGGGTAATTCTGCTAAATACCTCCCAAGTCCAGAGGGAGGCACTAGATGCTACCTGCATTTCCAGCCCAACCCCCGACTTTCCCCGGCAGCCCGCACTGGGAGACAATCGGGGAAGACACGCGAATGGCTCCTAGGGGATCCAAGGTTCTGCAGACAGAAGACGGAACCTCCCCACACTCACAATTCCGGATCAAGCCTGACTGTGTGGGGGAGGTTTGGGTCCGCCCTCCTCGCAGCTGAGTGGTGTCAAAGGAGTTCCCTGGCAGGGGGAATTCCGCTAATTCCCTACCCTGTCCAGGGGGAGGCACTAGATGCTGCCTGCATTTCCAGCCAAACCACCGCATTTCCCCGGCAGACCGCAATGGGAGACACTCGGGGAAGACACGCGAAGGGCTCCTAGGAGATCCGGGGTGCTGCAGACAGAAGACGGAACCTCCCCACACTCAGAATTCCGGAACACGGCTGACTGTGTGGGGGAGGTTTGGGGCCGCAGTCCACTCAGCTGACTGGTGTCACAGGTGTTCCCTGGCAGGGGTAATTCCGCTAAATACCTCCCATGTCCAGGGGGAGGCACTAGATGCTACCTGCATTTCCAGCCCAACCCCCGCCTTTCCCTGGCAGCACGCACTGGGAGACACTCGGGGAAGACACGCGAAGGGCTCCTAGGAAATCCAAGGTCCTGCAGACAGAAGACGGAACCTCCACACACTCAGAATTCCGGAACACGGCTGACTGTGTGGGGGAGGTTTGGGGCCGCCGTCCACGCAGCTGACTGGTGTCACAGGTGTTACCTGGCAGGGAAAACCGCTAATTAATACCCTGTTCAGGGAGAGGCACTAGATGCTACCTGCATTTCCAGCCCAACCCCCACCTTTCCCCGGCAGCCCGCAATGGTAGACACTCGGGGAAGACACGCGGATGGCTCCTAGGAAATCCAAGGTCCTGCAGACAGAAGACGGAACCTCCCCACACTCAGAATTCCGGAACACGGCTGACTGTGTGGGGGAGGTTTGGGGCCGCCGTCCACGCAGCTGACTGGTGTCACAGGTGTTACCTGGCAGGGAAAACCGCTAATTAATACCCTGTTCAGGGAGAGGCACTAGAAGCTACCTGCATTTCCAGCCCAAACCCAGGCTTTCTCCGGCAGCCCGCACAGTCAGACACTCGGGGAAGACACGCGAAGGGCTCCTAGGAGATCCGGGGTGCTGCAGACAGAAGACGGAACCTCCCCACACTCAGAATTCCGGAACACGGCTGACTGTGTGGGGGAGGTTTGGGGCCGCAGTCCACTCAGCTGACTGGTGTCACAGGTGTTCCCTGGCAGGGGTAATTCCGCTAAATACCTCCCATGTCCAGGGGGAGGCACTAGATGCTACCTGCATTTCCAGCCCAACCCCCGCCTTTCCCCGGCAGCCCGCAATGTGAGACACTCGGGGAAGACACGCGAATGGCTCCTAGGAAATCCAAGGTCCTGCAGACAGAAGACGGAACCTCCCCACACTCAGAATTCCGGAACACGGCTGACTGTGTGGGGGAGGTTTGGGGCCGCCGTCCACGCAGCTGACTGGTGTCACAGGTGTTACCTGGCAGGGAAAACCGCTAATTAATACCCTGTTCAGGGAGAGGCACTAGATGCTACCTGCATTTCCAGCCCAACCCCCACCTTTCCCCGGCAGCCCGCAATGGGAGACACTCGGGGAAGACACGCGGATGGCTCCTAGGAAATCCAAGGTCCTGCAGACAGAAGACGGAACCTCCCCACACTCAGAATTCCGGAACACGGCTGACTGTGTGGGGGAGGAATGGGGCCGCCGTCCACGAGGCTGACTGGTGTCACAGGTGTTCCCTGGCAGGGGTAATTCTGCTAAATACCTCCCATGTCCAGAGGGAGGCACTAGATGCTACCTGCATTTCCAGCCCAACCCCCGACTTTCCCCGGCAGCCCGCACTGGGAGACAATCGGGGAAGACACGCGAATGGCTCCTAGGGGATCCAAGGTTCTGCAGACAGAAGACGGAACCTCCCCACACTCACAATTCTGGAACAAGCCTGACAGTGTGCGGGAGGTTTGGGTCCGCCCTCCTCGCAGCTGAGTGGTGTCAAAGAGTTCCCTGGCAGGGGGAATTCCGCTAATTCCCTACCCTGTCCAGGGGGAGGCAC
The DNA here is from genome assembly GCF_036321535.1 of Camelus dromedarius. Taxonomy (NCBI): domain Eukaryota; kingdom Metazoa; phylum Chordata; class Mammalia; order Artiodactyla; family Camelidae; genus Camelus; species Camelus dromedarius. The sequence goes on from NW_026989804.1 coordinate 2,142,408, forward strand.
TAGATGCTACCTGCATTTCCAGCCACACCCCCGCATTTCCCCGGCAGACCGCAATGGGAGACACTCGGGGAAGACACGCGAAGGGCTCCTAGGAGATCCGGGGTGCTGCAGACAGAAGACGGAACCTCCCCACACTCAGAATTCCGGAACAAGGCTGACTGTGTGGGGGAGGTTTGGGGCCGCAGTCCACTCAGCTGACTGGTGTCACAGGTGTTCCCTGGCAGGGGTAATTCCGCTAAATACCTCCCATGTCCAGGGGGAGGCACTAGATGCTACCTGCATTTCCAGCCCAACCCCCGCCTTTCCCTGGCAGCACGCACTGGGAGACACTCGGGGAAGACACGCGAAGGGCTCCTAGGAAATCCAAGGTCCTGCAGACAGAAGACGGAACCTCCACACACTCAGAATTCCGGAACACGGCTGACTGTGTGGGGGAGGTTTGGGGCCGCCGTCCACGCAGCTGACTGGTGTCACAGGTGTTACCTGGCAGGGAAAACCGCTAATTAATACCCTGTTCAGGGAGAGGCACTAGATGCTACCTGCATTTCCAGCCCAACCCCCACCTTTCCCCGGCAGCCCGCAATGGTAGACACTCGGGGAAGACACGCGGATGGCTCCTAGGAAATCCAAGGTCCTGCAGACAGAAGACGGAACCTCCCCACACTCAGAATTCCGGAACACGGCTGACTGTGTGGGGGAGGTTTGGGGCCGCCGTCCACGCAGCTGACTGGTGTCACAGGTGTTACCTGGCAGGGAAAACCGCTAATTAATACCCTGTTCAGGGAGAGGCACTAGAAGCTACCTGCATTTCCAGCCCAAACCCAGGCTTTCTCCGGCAGCCCGCACAGTCAGACACTCGGGGAAGACACGCGAAGGGCTCCTAGGAGATCCGGGGTGCTGCAGACAGAAGACGGAACCTCCCCACACTCAGAATTCCGGAACACGGCTGACTGTGTGGGGGAGGTTTGGGGCCGCAGTCCACTCAGCTGACTGGTGTCACAGGTGTTCCCTGGCAGGGGTAATTCCGCTAAATACCTCCCATGTCCAGGGGGAGGCACTAGATGCTACCTGCATTTCCAGCCCAACCCCCGCCTTTCCCCGGCAGCCCGCAAAGGGAGACACTCGGGGAAGACACGCGAATGGCTCCTAGGAAATCCAAGGTCCTGCAGACAGAAGACGGAACCTCCCCACACTCAGAATTCCGGAACACGGCTGACTGTGTGGGGGAGGTATGGGGCCGCCGTCCACGCAGCTGACTGGTGTCACAGGTGTTACCTGGCAGGGAAAACCGCTAATTAATACCCTGTTCAGGGAGAGGCACTAGATGCTACCTGCATTTCCAGCCTAACCCCCACCTTTCCCCGGCAGCCCGCAATGGGAGACACTCGGGGAAGACACGCGGATGGCTCCTAGGAAATCCAAGGTCCTGCAGACAGAAGACGGAACCTCCCCACACTCACAATTCTGGAACAAGCCTGACAGTGTGCGGGAGGTTTGGGTACGCCCTCCTCACAGCTGAGTGGTGTCAAAGGTTTTCCCTGGCAGGGGGAATTCCGCTAATTCCCTACCCTGTCCAGGGGGAGGCACTAGATGCTACCTGCATTTCCAGACCAACCCCAGCCTTTCCCCGGCAGCCCGCAATGGGAAACACTCGGGGAAGACACGTGAAGGGCTCCTAGGAGATCCCGGGTTCTGCAGACCGAATACGGAACCTCCCCACACTCAGAATTCCGGAACACGGCTGACTGTGTGGGGGAGGAATGGGGCCGCCGTCCACGAGGCTGACTGGTGTCACAGGTGTTCCCTGGCAGGGGTAATTCTGCTAAATACCTCCCATGTCCAGAGGGAGGCACTAGATGCTACCTGCATTTCCAGCCCAACCCCCGCATTTCCCCGGCAGCCCGCACTGGGAGACAATCGGGGAAGACACGTGAATGGCTCCTAGGGGATCCAAGGTTCTGCAGACAGAAGACGGAACCTCCCCACACTCACAATTCCGGAACACGGCTGACTGTGTGGGGGAGGTTTGGGGCCGCCGTCCACGCAGCTGACTGGTGTCACAGGTGTTACCTGGCAGGGAAAACCGCTAATTAATACCCTGTTCAGGGAGAGGCACTAGATGCTACCTTCATTTCCAGCCCAAACCCAGGCTTTCCCCGGCAGCCCGCACAGTCAGACACTCGGGGAAGACACGCGAAGGGCTCCTAGGAGATCCGGGGTGCTGCAGACAGAAGACGGAACCTCCCCACACTCAGAATTCCGCAACACGGCTGACTGTGTGGGGGAGGTTTGGGGCCGCCGTCCACTCAGCTGACTGGTGTCACAGGTGTTCCCTGGCAGGGGTAATTCTGCTAAATACCTCCCATGTCCAGAGGGAGGCACTAGATGCTACCTGCATTTCCAGCCCAACCCCCGCCTTTCCCTGGCAGCCCGCACTGGGATACACTCGGGGAAGACACGCGAATGGCTACTACAGATCCAAGGTCCTGCACACAGAAGACGGAACCTCCCCACACTCACAATTCCGGAACAAGCATGACTGTGTGGGGGAGGTTTGGGGCCGCCGTCCACGCAGCTGACTGGTGTCACAGGTGTTACCTGGCAGGGGAAATCCGCTAACAAAATCCCCTGTCCAGGGAGAGGCAATAGATGCTACCTGCATTTCCAGCCCAACCCCCACCTTTCCCCGGCAGCCCGCAATGTGAGACACTCGGGGAAGACACGCGGATGGCTCCTAGGAAATCCAAGGTCCTGCAGACAGAAGACGGAACCTCCCCACACTCACAATTCTGGAACAAGCCTGACAGTGTGCGGGAGGTTTGGGTCCGCCCTCCTCAAAGCTGAGTGGTGTCAAAGGAGTTCCCTGGCAGGGGGAATTCCGCTAATTCCCTACCCTGTCCAGGGAGAGGGAATAGATGCTACCTGCATTTCCAGACCAACCCCCACCTTTCCCCGGCAGCCCGCAAAGTGAGACACTCGGGGAAGACACGCGAATGGCTCCTAGGAAATCCAAGGTCCTGCAGACAGAAGACGGAACCTCCCCACACTCAGAATTCCGGAACACGGCTGACTGTGTGGGGGAGGTTTGGGGCCGCCGTCCACGCAGCTGACTGGTGTCACAGGTGTTACCTGGCAGGGAAAACCGCTAATTAATACCCTGTTCAGGGAGAGGCACTAGATGCTACCTGCATTTCCAGCCCAACCCCCACCTTTCCCCGGCAGCCCGCAATGGTAGACACTCGGGGAAGACACGCGGATGGCTCCTAGGAAATCCAAGGTCCTGCAGACAGAAGACGGAACCTCCCCACACTCAGAATTCTGGAACACGGCTGACTGTGTGGGGGAGGTTTGGGGCCGCCGTCCACGCAGCTGACTGGTGTCACAGGTGTTACCTGGCAGGGAAAACCGCTAATTAATACCCTGTTCAGGGAGAGGCACTAGAAGCTACCTGCATTTCCAGCCCAAACCCAGGCTTTCTCCGGCAGCCCGCACAGTCAGACACTCGGGGAAGACACGAGAAGGGCTCCTAGGAGATCCGGGGTGCTGCAGACAGAAGACGGAACCTCCCCACACTCAGAATTCCGGAACACGGCTGACTGTGTGGGGGAGGTTTGGGTCCGCCCTCCTCAAAGCTGAGTGGTGTCAAAGGAGTTCCCTGGCAGGGGGAATTCCGCTAATTCCCTACCCTGTCCAGGGGGAGGCACTAGATGCTACCTGCATTTCCAGACCAACCCCAGCCTTTCCCCGGCAGCCCGCAATGGGAAACACTCGGGGAAGACACGTGAAGGGCTCCTAGGAGATCCCGGGTTCTGCAGACCGAATACGGAACCTCCCCACACTCAGAATTCCGGAACACGGCTGACTGTGTGGGGGAGGAATGGGGCCGCCGTCCACGAGGCTGACTGGTGTCACAGGTGTTCCCTGGCAGGGGTAATTCTGCTAAATACCTCCCATGTCCAGAGGGAGGCACTAGATGCTACCTGCATTTCCAGCCCAACCCCCGACTTTCCCCGGCAGCCCGCACTGGGAGACAATCGGGGAAGACACGCGAATGGCTCCTAGGGGATCCAAGGTTCTGCAGACAGAAGACGGAACCTCCCCACACTCACAATTCTGGAACAAGCCTGACAGTGTGCGGGAGGTTTGGGTCCGCCCTCCTCAAAGCTGAGTGGTGTCAAAGGAGTTCCCTGGCAGGGGGAATTCCGCTAATTCCCTACCCTGTCCAGGGGGAGGCACTAGATGCTACCTGCATTTCCAGACCAACCCCAGCCTTTCCCCGGCAGCCCGCAATGGGAAACACTCGGGGAAGACACGTGAAGGGCTCCTAGGAGATCCCGGGTTCTGCAGACCGAATACGGAACCTCCCCACACTCAGAATTCCGGAACACGGCCGACTGTGTGGGGGAGGAATGGGGCCGCCGTCCACGAGGCTGACTGGTGTCACAGGTGTTCCCTGGCAGGGGTAATTCTGCTAAATACCTCCCAAGTCCAGAGGGAGGCACTAGATGCTACCTGCATTTCCAGCCCAACCCCCGACTTTCCCCGGCAGCCCGCACTGGGAGACAATCGGGGAAGACACGCGAATGGCTCCTAGGGGATCCAAGGTTCTGCAGACAGAAGACGGAACCTCCCCACACTCACAATTCCGGATCAAGCCTGACTGTGTGGGGGAGGTTTGGGTCCGCCCTCCTCGCAGCTGAGTGGTGTCAAAGGAGTTCCCTGGCAGGGGGAATTCCGCTAATTCCCTACCCTGTCCAGGGGGAGGCACTAGATGCTACCTGCATTTCCAGCCACACCCCCGCATTTCCCCGGCAGACCGCAATGGGAGACACTCGGGGAAGACACGCGAAGGGCTCCTAGGAGATCCGGGGTGCTGCAGACAGAAGACGGAACCTCCCCACACTCAGAATTCCGGAACACGGCTGACTGTGTGGGGGAGGTTTGGGGCCGCCGTCCACGCAGCTGACTGGTGTCACAGGTGTTACCTGGCAGGGAAAACCGCTAATTAATACCCTGTTCAGGGAGAGGCACTAGATGCTACCTTCATTTCCAGCCCAAACCCAGGCTTTCCCCGGCAGCCCGCACAGTCAGACACTCGGGGAAGACACGCGAAGGGCTCCTAGGAGATCCGGGGTGCTGCAGACAGAAGACGGAACCTCCCCACACTCAGAATTCCGGAACACGGCTGACTGTGTGGGGGAGGAATGGGGCCGCCGTCTACGAGGCTGACTGGTGTCACAGGTGTTCCCTGGCAGGGGGAAGTCCGCTAATTACCTCCTATGATCAGGGGGAGGCACTAGATGCTACCTGCATTTCCAGCCCAACCCCCGCCTTTCCCTGGCAGCCCGCACTGGGAGACACTCGGGGAAGACACGCGAATGGCTACTACTGATCCAAGGTCCTGCACACAGAAGACGGAAACTCCCCACACTCACAATTCCGGAACAAGCATGACTGTGTGGGGGAGGTTTGGGGCCGCCGTCCACGCAGCTAACTGGTGTCACAGGTGTTACCTGGCAGGGGAAATCCGCTAACAAAATCCCCTGTCCAGGGAGAGGCAATAGATGCTACCTGCATTTCCAGCCCAACCCTTCACATTTCCCCGGCAGCCCGCAATGTGAGACACTCGGGGAAACACGCGAATGGCTCCTAGGAGATCCCGGGTGCCTCAGACAGAACACGGAACCTCCCCACACTCAGAATTCCGGAACACGGCTGACTGTGTGGGGGAGGTTTGGGGCCGTCGTCCACGCAGTTGACTGGTGTCAAATGTGTTCCCCGGCAGGGGGAAGTCCGCTAATTGCCTACCCTTTCCAGGGGGAGGCACTAGATGCTACCTGCATTTCCAGCCCAACCCCCGCATTTCCCCGGCAGCCCGCAATGGGATACACTCGGGGAAGACACGCGAATGGCTCCTAGGAAATCCAAGGTCCTGCAGACAGAAGACGGAACCTCCCCACACTCAGAATTCCGGAACACGGCTGACTGTGTGGGGGAGGTTTGGGGCCGCCGTCCACGCAGCTGACTGGTGTCACAGGTGTTACCTGGCAGGGAAAACCGCTAATTAATACCCTGTTCAGGCAGAGGCACTAGATGCTACCTTCATTTCCAGCCCAAACCCAGGCTTTCCCCGGCAGCCCGCACAGTCAGACACTCGGGGAAGACACGCGAAGGGCTCCTAGGAGATCCCGGGTGCTGCAGACAGAAGACGGAACCTCCCCACACTCAGAATTCCGCAACACGGCTGACTGTGTGGGGGAGGTTTGGGGCCGCCGTCCACTCAGCTGACTGGTGTCACAGGTGTTCCCTGGCAGGGGTAATTCTGCTAAATACCTCCCATGTCCAGAGGGAGGCACTAGATGCTACCTGCATTTCCAGCCCAACCCCCGCCTTTCCCTGGCAGCCCGCACTGGGATACACTCGGGGAAGACACGCGAATGGCTACTACAGATCCAAGGTCCTGCACACAGAAGACGGAACCTCCCCACACTCACAATTCCGGAACAAGCATGACTGTGTGGGGGAGGTTTGGGGCCGCCGTCCACGCAGCTGACTGGTGTCACAGGTGTTACCTGGCAGGGGAAATCCGCTAACAAAATCCCCTGTCCAGGGAGAGGCAATAGATGCTACCTGCATTTCCAGCCCAACCCCCACCTTTCCCCGGCAGCCCGCAATGTGAGACACTCGGGGAAGACACGCGGATGGCTCCTACGAAATCCAAGGTCCTGCAGACAGAAGACGGAACCTCCCCACACTCACAATTCTGGAACAAGCCTGACAGTGTGCGGGAGGTTTGGGTCCGCCCTCCTCAAAGCTGAGTGGTGTCAAAGGAGTTCCCTGGCAGGGGGAATTCCGCTAATTCCCTACCCTGTCCAGGGGGAGGCACTAGATGCTACCTGCATTTCCAGACCAACCCCCGCATTTCCCCGGCAGCCCGCAATGGGATACACTCGGGGAAGACACGCGAATGGCTCCTAGGAAATCCAAGGTCCTGCAGACAGAGGACGGAACCTCCCCACACTCAGAATTCTGGAACACGGCTGACTGTGTGGGGGAGGTTTGGGGCCGCCGTCCACGCAGCTGACTGGTGTCACAGGTGTTACCTGGCAGGGAAAACCGCTAATTAATACCCTGTTCAGGGAGAGGCACTAGATGGTACCTTCATTTCCAGCCCAAACCCAGGCTTTCCCTGGCAGCCCGCACAGTCAGACACTCGGGGAAGACACACGAAGGGCTCCTAGGAGATCCGGGGTGCTGCAGACAGAAGACGGAACCTCCCCACACTCAGAATTCCGCAACACGGCTGACTGTGTGGGGGAGGTTTGGGGCCGCCGTCCTCTCAGCTGACTGGTGTCACAGGTGTTCCCTGGCAGGGGTAATTCTGCTAAATACCTCCCATGTCCAGAGGGAGGCACTAGATGCTACCTGCATTTCCAGCCCAACCCCCGCCTTTCACTGGCAGCCCGCACTGGGATACACTCGGGGAAGACACGCGAATGGCTACTACAGATCCAAGGTCCTGCACACAGAAGACGGAACCTCCCCACACTCACAATTCCGGAACAAGCATGACTGTGTGGGGGAGGTTTGGGGCCGCCGTCCACGCAGCTGACTGGTGTCACAGGTGTTACCTGGCAGGGGAAATCCGCTAACAAAATCCCCTGTCCAGGGAAAGGCAATAAATGCTACCTGCATTTCCAGCCCAACCCCCACCTTTCCCCGGCAGCCCGCAATGTGAGACACTCGGGGAAGACACGCGGATGGCTCCTAGGAAATCCAAGGTCCTGCAGACAGAAGACGGAACCTCCCCACACTCACAATTCTGGAACAAGCCTGACAGTGTGCGGGAGGTTTGGGTCCGCCCTCCTCAAAGCTGAGTGGTGTCAAAGGAGTTCCCTGGCAGGGGGAATTCCGCTAATTCCCTACCCTGTCCAGGGGGAGGCACTAGATGCTACCTGCATTTCCAGACCAACCCCAGCCTTTCCCCGGCAGCCCGCAATGGGAAACACTCGGGGAAGACACGTGAAGGGCTCCTAGGAGATCCCGGGTTCTGCAGACCGAATACGGAACCTCCCCACACTCAGAATTCCGGAACACGGCTGACTGTGTGGGGGAGGAATGGGGCCGCCGTCCACGAGGCTGACTGGTGTCACAGGTGTTCCCTGGCAGGGGTAATTCTGCTAAATACCTCCCATGTCCAGAGGGAGGCACTAGATGCTACCTGCATTTCCAGCCCAACCCCCGACTTTCCCCGGCAGCCCGCACTGGGAGACAATCGGGGAAGACACGCGAATGGCTCCTAGGGGATCCAAGGTTCTGCAGACAGAAGACGGAACCTCCCCACACTCACAATTCTGGAACAAGCCTGACAGTGTGCGGGAGGTTTGGGTCCGCCCTCCTCAAAGCTGAGTGGTGTCAAAGGAGTTCCCTGGCAGGGGGAATTCCGCTAATTCCCTACCCTGTCCAGGGGGAGGCACTAGATGCTACCTGCATTTCCAGACCAACCCCAGCCTTTCCCCGGCAGCCCGCAATGGGAAACACTCGGGGAAGACACGTGAAGGGCTCCTAGGAGATCCCGGGTTCTGCAGACCGAATACGGAACCTCCCCACACTCAGAATTCCGGAACACGGCCGACTGTGTGGGGGAGGAATGGGGCCGCCGTCCACTCAGCTGACTGGTGTCACAGGTGTTACCTGGCAGGGAAAACCGCTAATTAATACCCTGTTCAGGGAGAGGCACAAGATGCTACCTTCATTTCCAGCCCAAACCCAGGCTTTCCCCGGCAGCCCGCACAGTCAGACACTCGGGGAAGACACGCGAAGGGCTCCTAGGAGATCCGGGGTGCTGCAGACAGAAGACGGAACCTCCCCACACTCAGAATTCCGGAACACGGCTGACTGTGTGGGGGAGGTTTGGGGCCGCCGTCCACTCAGCTGACTGGTGTCAAAGGTGTTACCTGGCAGGGGAAATCCGCTAACAAAATCCCCTGTCCAGGGAGAGGCAATAGATGCTACCTGCATTTCCAGCCCAACCCTTCACATTTCCCCGGCAGCCCGCAATGTGAGACACTCGGGGAAACACGCGAATGGCTCCTAGGAGATCCCGGGTGCCTCAGACAGAACACGGAACCTCCCCACACTCAGAATTCCGGAACACGGCTGACTGTGTGGGGGAGGTTTGGGGCCGCCGTCCACGCAGCTGACTGGTGTCACAGGTGTTACCTGGCAGGGAAAACCGCTAATTAATACCCTGTTCAGGGAGAGGCACTAGATGCTACCTTCATTTCCAGCCCAAACCCAGGCTTTCCCCGGCAGCCCGCACAGTCAGACACTCGGGGAAGACACGCGAAGGGCTCCTAGGAGATCCGGGGTGCTGCAGACAGAAGACGGAACCTCCCCACACTCAGATTTCCGCAACACGGCTGACTGTGTGGGGGAGGTTTGGGGCCGCCGTCCACTCAGCTGACTGGTGTCACAGGTGTTCCCTGGCAGGGGTAATTCTGCTAAATACCTCCCATGTCCAGAGGGAGGCACTAGATGCTACCTGCATTTCCAGCCCAACCCCCGCCTTTCCCTGGCAGCCCGCACTGGGATACACTCGGGGAAGACACGCGAATGGCTACTACAGATCCAAGGTCCTGCACACAGAAGACGGAACCTCCCCACACTCACAATTCCGGAACAAGCATGACTGTGTGGGGGAGGTTTGGGGCCGCCGTCCACGCAGCTGACTGGTGTCACAGGTGTTACCTGGCAGGGGAAATCCGCTAACAAAATCCCCTGTCCAGGGAGAGGCAATAGATGCTACCTGCATTTCCAGCCCAACCCCCACCTTTCCCCGGCAGCCCGCAATGTGAGACACTCGGGGAAGACACGCGGATGGCTCCTACGAAATCCAAGGTCCTGCAGACTGAAGACGGAACCTCCCCACACTCACAATTCTGGAACAAGCCTGACAGTGTGCGGGAGGTTTGGGTCCGCCCTCCTCAAAGCTGAGTGGTGTCAAAGGAGTTCCCTGGCAGGGGGAATTCCGCTAATTCCCTACCCTGTCCAGGGGGAGGCACTAGATGCTACCTGCATTTCCAGACCAACCCCCGCATTTCCCCGGCAGCCCGCAATGGGATACACTCGGGGAAGACACGCGAATGGCTCCTAGGAAATCCAAGGTCCTGCAGACAGAGGACGGAACCTCCCCACACTCAGAATTCTGGAACACGGCTGACTGTGTGGGGGAGGTTTGGGGCCGCCGTCCACGCAGCTGACTGGTGTCACAGGTGTTACCTGGCAGGGAAAACCGCTAATTAATACCCTGTTCAGGGAGAGGCACTAGATGCTACCTTCATTTCCAGCCAAAACCCAGGCTTTCCCTGGCAGCCCGCACAGTCAGACACTCGGGGAAGACACACGAAGGGCTCCTAGGAGATCCGGGGTGCTGCAGACAGAAGACGGAACCTCCCCACACTCAGAATTCCGCAACACGGCTGACTGTGTGGGGGAGGTTTGGGGCCGCCGTCCTCTCAGCTGACTGGTGTCACAGGTGTTCCCTGGCAGGGGTAATTCTGCTAAATACCTCCCATGTCCAGAGGGAGGCACTAGATGCTACCTGCATTTCCAGCCCAACCCCCACCTTTCCCTGGCAGCCCGCACTGGGATACACTCGGGGAAGACACGCGAATGGCTACTACAGATCCAAGGTCCTGCACACAGAAGACGGAACCTCCCCACACTCACAGTTCCGGAACAAGCATGACTGTGTGGGGGAGGTTTGGGGCCGCCGTCCACGCAGCTGACTGGTGTCACAGGTGTTACCTGGCAGGGGAAATCCGCTAACAAAATCCCCTGTCCAGGGAGAGGCAATAAATGCTACCTGCATTTCCAGCCCAACCCCCACCTTTCCCCGGCAGCCCGCAATGTGAGACACTCGGGGAAGACACGCGGATGGCTCCTAGGAAATCCAAGGTCCTGCAGACAGAAGACGGAACCTCCCCACACTCACAATTCTGGAACAAGCCTGACAGTGTGCGGGAGGTTTGGGTCCGCCCTCCTCAAAGCTGAGTGGTGTCAAAGGAGTTCCCTGGCAGGGGGAATTCCGCTAATTCCCTACCCTGTCCAGGGGGAGGCACTAGATGCTACCTGCATTTCCAGACCAACCCCAGCCTTTCCCCGGCAGCCCGCAATGGGAAACACTCGGGGAAGACACGTGAAGGGCTCCTAGGAGATCCCGGGTTCTGCAGACCGAATACGGAACCTCCCCACACTCAGAATTCCGGAACACGGCTGACTGTGTGGGGGAGGAATGGGGCCGCCGTCCACGAGGCTGACTGGTGTCACAGGTGTTCCCTGGCAGGGGTAATTCTGCTAAATACCTCCCATGTCCAGAGGGAGGCACTAGATGCTACCTGCATTTCCAGCCCAACCCCCGACTTTCCCCGGCAGCCCGCACTGGGAGACAATCGGGGAAGACACGCGAATGGCTCCTAGGGGATCCAAGGTTCTGCAGACAGAAGACGGAACCTCCCCACACTCACAATTCTGGAACAAGCCTGACAGTGTGCGGGAGGTTTGGGTCCGCCCTCCTCAAAGCTGAGTGGTGTCAAAGGAGTTCCCTGGCAGGGGGAATTCCGCTAATTCCCTACCCTGTCCAGGGGGAGGCACTAGATGCTACCTGCATTTCCAGACCAACCCCAGCCTTTCCCCGGCAGCCCGCAATGGGAAACACTCGGGGAAGACACGTGAAGGGCTCCTAGGAGATCCCGGGTTCTGCAGACCGAATACGGAACCTCCCCACACTCAGAATTCCGGAACACGGCCGACTGTGTGGGGGAGGAATGGGGCCGCCGTCCACTCAGCTGACTGGTGTCACAGGTGTTACCTGGCAGGGAAAACCGCTAATTAATACCCTGTTCAGGGAGAGGCACTAGATGCTACCTTCATTTCCAGCCCAAACCCAGGCTTTCCCCGGCAGCCCGCACAGTCAGACACTCGGGGAAGACACGCGAAGGGCTCCTAGGAGATCCGGGGTGCTGCAGACAGAAGACGGAACCTCCCCACACTCAGAATTCCGCAACACGGCTGACTGTGTGGGGGAGGTTTGGGGCCGCCGTCCACTCAGCTGACTGGTGTCACAGGTGTTCCCTGGCAGGGGTAATTCTGCTAAATACCTCCCATGTCCAGAGGGAGGCACTAGATGCTACCTGCATTTCCAGCCCAACCCCCGCCTTTCCCTGGCAGCCCGCACTGGGAGACACTCGGGGAAGACACGCGAATGGCTACTACAGATCCAAGGTTCTGCAGACAGAAGACGGAACCTCCCCACACTCACAATTCCGGAACAAGCCTGACTGTGTGGGGGAGGTTTGGGTCCGCCGTCCTCGCAGCTGAGTTGTGTCAAAGGAGTTCCCTGGCAAGAGGAATTCCGCTAAATCCCTACCCTGTCCAGGGGGAGGCACTAGATGCTACCTGCATTTCCAGACCAACCCCCACCTTTCCCCGGCAGCCCGCAATGGTAGACACTCGGGGAAGACACGCGGATGGCTCCTAGGAAATCCAAGGTCCTGCAGACAGAAGACGGAACCTCCCCACACTCAGAATTCCGGAACACGGCTGACTGTGTGGGGGAGGTTTGGGGCCGCCGTCCACGCAGCTGACTGGTGTCACAGGTGTTACCTGGCAGGGAAAACCGCTAATTAATACCCTGTTCAGGGAGAGGCACTAGATGCTACCTGCATTTCCAGCCCAACCCCCACCTTTCCCCGGCAGCCCGCAATGGTAGACACTCGGGGAAGACACGCGGATGGCTCCTAGGAAATCCAAGGTCCTGCAGACAGAAGACGGAACCTCCCCACACTCAGAATTCCGGAACACGGCTGACTGTGTGGGGGAGGTTTGGGGCCGCCGTCCACGCAGCTGACTGGTGTCACAGGTGTTACCTGGCAGGGAAAACCGCTAATTAATACCCTGTTCAGGGAGAGGCACTAGAAGCTACCTGCATTTCCAGCCCAAACCCAGGCTTTCTCCGGCAGCCCGCACAGTCAGACACTCGGGGAAGACACGCGAAGGGCTCCTAGGAGATCCGGGGTGCTGCAGACAGAAGACGGAACCTCCCCACACTCAGAATTCCGGAACACGGCTGACTGTGTGGGGGAGGTTTGGGTCCGCCCTCCTCAAAGCTGAGTGGTGTCAAAGGAGTTCCCTGGCAGGGGGAATTCCGCTAATTCCCTACCCTGTCCAGGGGGAGGCACTAGATGCTACCTGCATTTCCAGACCAACCCCAGCCTTTCCCCGGCAGCCCGCAATGGGAAACACTCGGGGAAGACACGTGAAGGGCTCCTAGGAGATCCCGGGTTCTGCAGACCGAATACGGAACCTCCCCACACTCAGAATTCCGGAACACGGCTGACTGTGTGGGGGAGGAATGGGGCCGCCGTCCACGAGGCTGACTGGTGTCACAGGTGTTCCCTGGCAGGGGTAATTCTGCTAAATACCTCCCATGTCCAGAGGGAGGCACTAGATGCTACCTGCATTTCCAGCCCAACCCCCGACTTTCCCCGGCAGCCCGCACTGGGAGACAATCGGGGAAGACACGCGAATGGCTCCTAGGGGATCCAAGGTTCTGCAGACAGAAGACGGAACCTCCCCACACTCACAATTCTGGAACAAGCCTGACAGTGTGCGGGAGGTTTGGGTCCGCCCTCCTCAAAGCTGAGTGGTGTCAAAGGAGTTCCCTGGCAGGGGGAATTCCGCTAATTCCCTACCCTGTCCAGGGGGAGGCACTAGATGCTACCTGCATTTCCAGACCAACCCCAGCCTTTCCCCGGCAGCCCGCAATGGGAAACACTCGGGGAAGACACGTGAAGGGCTCCTAGGAGATCCCGGGTTCTGCAGACCGAATACGGAACCTCCCCACACTCAGAATTCCGGAACACGGCCGACTGTGTGGGGGAGGAATGGGGCCGCCGTCCACGAGGCTGACTGGTGTCACAGGTGTTCCCTGGCAGGGGTAATTCTGCTAAATACCTCCCAAGTCCAGAGGGAGGCACTACATGCTACCTGCATTTCCAGCCCAACCCCCGACTTTCCCCGGCAGCCCGCACTGGGAGACAATCGGGGAAGACACGCGAATGGCTCCTAGGGGATCCAAGGTTCTGCAGACAGAAGACGGAACCTCCCCACACTCACAATTCCGGATCAAGCCTGACTGTGTGGGGGAGGTTTGGGTCCGCCCTCCTCGCAGCTGAGTGGTGTCAAAGGAGTTCCCTGGCAGGGGGAATTCCGCTAATTCCCTACCCTGTCCAGGGGGAGGCACTAGATGCTACCTGCATTTCCAGCCACACCCCCGCATTTCCCCGGCAGACCGCAATGGGAGACACTCGGGGAAGACACGCGAAGGGCTCCTAGGAGATCCGGGGTGCTGCAGACAGAAGACGGAACCTCCCCACACTCAGAATTCCGGAACACGGCTGACTGTGTGGGGGAGGTTTGGGGCCGCCGTCCACGCAGCTGACTGGTGTCACAGGTGTTACCTGGCAGGGAAAACCGCTAATTAATACCCTGTTCAGGGAGAGGCACTAGATGCTACCTTCATTTCCAGCCCAAACCCAGGCTTTCCCCGGCAGCCCGCACAGTCAGACACTCGGGGAAGACACGCGAAGGGCTCCTAGGAGATCCGGGGTGCTGCAGACAGAAGACGGAACCTCCCCACACTCAGAATTCCGGAACACGGCTGACTGTGTGGGGGAGGAATGGGGCCGCCGTCTACGAGGCTGACTGGTGTCACAGGTGTTCCCTGGCAGGGGGAAGTCCGCTAATTACCTCCTATGATCAGGGGGAGGCACTAGATGCTACCTGCATTTCCAGCCCAACCCCCGCCTTTCCCTGGCAGCCCGCACTGGGAGACACTCGGGGAAGACACGCGAATGGCTACTACTGATCCAAGGTCCTGCACACAGAAGACGGAACCTCCCCACACTCACAATTCCGGAACAAGCATGACTGTGTGGGGGAGGTTTGGGGCCGCCGTCCACGCAGCTGACTGGTGTCACAGGTGTTACCTGGCAGGGGAAATCCGCTAACAAAATCCCCTGTCCAGGGAGAGGCAATAGATGCTACCTGCATTTCCAGCCCAACCCTTCACATTTCCCCGGCAGCCCGCAATGTGAGACACTCGGGGAAACACGCGAATGGCTCCTAGGAGATCCCGGGTGCCTCAGACAGAACACGGAACCTCCCCACACTCAGAATTCCGGAACACGGCTGACTGTGTGGGGGAGGTTTGGGGCCGTCGTCCACGCAGTTGACTGGTGTCAAATGTGTTCCCCGGCAGGGGGAAGTCCGCTAATTGCCTACCCTGTCCAGGGGGAGGCACTAGATGCTACCTGCATTTCCAGCCCAACCCCCGCATTTCCCCGGCAGCCCGCAATGTGATACACTCGGGGAAGACACGCGAATGGCTCCTAGGAAATCCAAGGTCCTGCAGACAGAAGACGGAACCTCCCCACACTCAGAATTCCGGAACACGGCTGACTGTGTGGGGGAGGTTTGGGGCCGCCGTCCACGCAGCTGACTGGTGTCACAGGTGTTACCTGGCAGGGAAAACCGCTAATTAATACCCTGTTCAGGGAGAGGCACTAGATGCTACCTTCATTTCCAGCCCAAACCCAGGCTTTCCCCGGCAGCCCGCACAGTCAGACACTCGGGGAAGACACGCGAAGGGCTCCTAGGAGATCCGGGGTGCTGCAGACAGAAGACGGAACCTCCCCACACTCAGAATTCCGCAACACGGCTGACTGTGTGGGGGAGGTTTGGGGCCGCCGTCCACTCAGCTGACTGGTGTCACAGGTGTTCCCTGGCAGGGGTAATTCTGCTAAATACCTCCCATGTCCAGAGGGAGGCACTAGATGCTACCTGCATTTCCAGCCCAACCCCCGCCTTTCCCTGGCAGCCCGCACTGGGATACACTCGGGGAAGACACGCGAATGGCTACTACAGATCTAAGGTCCTGCACACAGAAGACGGAACCTCCCCACACTCACAATTCCGGAACAAGCATGACTGTGTGGGGGAGGTTTGGGGCCGCCGTCCACGCAGCTGACTGGTGTCACAGGTGTTACCTGGCAGGGGAAATCCGCTAACAAAATCCCCTGTCCAGGGAGAGGCAATAGATGCTACCTGCATTTCCAGCCCAACCCCCACCTTTCCCCGGCAGCCCGCAATGTGAGACACTCGGGGAAGACACGCGGATGGCTCCTACGAAATCCAAGGTCCTGCAGACAGAAGACGGAACCTCCCCACACTCACAATTCTGGAACAAGCCTGACAGTGTGCGGGAGGTTTGGGTCCGCCCTCCTCAAAGCTGAGTGGTGTCAAAGGAGTTCCCTGGCAGGGGGAATTCCGCTAATTCCCTACCCTGTCCAGGGGGAGGCACTAGATGCTACCTGCATTTCCAGACAAACCCCCGCATTTCCCCGGCAGCCCGCAATGGGATACACTCGGGGAAGACACGCGAATGGCTCCTAGGAAATCCAAGGTCCTGCAGACAGAGGACGGAACCTCCCCACACTCAGAATTCTGGAACACGGCTGACTGTGTGGGGGAGGTTTGGGGCCGCCGTCCACGCAGCTGACTGGTGTCACAGGTGTTACCTGGCAGGGAAAACCGCTAATTAATACCCTGTTCAGGGAGAGGCACTAGATGCTACCTTCATTTCCAGCCCAAACCCAGGCTTTCCCTGGCAGCCCGCACAGTCAGACACTCGGGGAAGACACACGAAGGGCTCCTAGGAGATCCGGGGTGCTGCAGACAGAAGACGGAACCTCCCCACACTCAGAATTCCGCAACACGGCTGACTGTGTGGGGGAGGTTTGGGGCCGCCGTCCTCTCAGCTGACTGGTGTCACAGGTGTTCCCTGGCAGGGGTAATTCTGCTAAATACCTCCCATGTCCAGAGGGAGGCACTAGATGCTACCTGCATTTCCAGCCCAACCCCCGCCTTTCCCTGGCAGCCCGCACTGGGATACACTCGGGGAAGACACGCGAATGGCTACTACAGATCCAAGGTCCTGCACACAGAAGACGGAACCTCCCCACACTCACAATTCCGGAACAAGCATGACTGTGTGGGGGAGGTTTGGGGCCGCCGTCCACGCAGCTGACTGGTGTCACAGGTGTTACCTGGCAGGGGAAATCCGCTAACAAAATCCCCTGTCCAGGGAGAGGCAATAAATGCTACCTGCATTTCCAGCCCAACCCCCACCTTTCCCCGGCAGCCCGCAATGTGAGACACTCGGGGAAGACACGCGGATGGCTCCTAGGAAATCCAAGGTCCTGCAGACAGAAGACGGAACCTCCCCACACTCACAATTCTGGAACAAGCCTGACAGTGTGCGGGAGGTTTGGGTCCGCCCTCCTCAAAGCTGAGTGGTGTCAAAGGAGTTCCCTGGCAGGGGGAATTCCGCTAATTCCCTACCCTGTCCAGGGGGAGGCACTAGATGCTACCTGCATTTCCAGACCAACCCCAGCCTTTCCCCGGCAGCCCGCAATGGGAAACACTCGGGGAAGACACGTGAAGGGCTCCTAGGAGATCCCGGGTTCTGCAGACCGAATACGGAACCTCCCCACACTCAGAATTCCGGAACACGGCTGACTGTGTGGGGGAGGAATGGGGCCGCCGTCCACGAGGCTGACTGGTGTCACAGGTGTTCCCTGGCAGGGGTAATTCTGCTAAATACCTCCCATGTCCAGAGGGAGGCACTAGATGCTACCTGCATTTCCAGCCCAACCCCCGACTTTCCCCGGCAGCCCGCACTGGGAGACAATCGGGGAAGACACGCGAATGGCTCCTAGGGGATCCAAGGTTCTGCAGACAGAAGACGGAACCTCCCCACACTCACAATTCTGGAACAAGCCTGACAGTGTGCGGGAGGTTTGGGTCCGCCCTCCTCAAAGCTGAGTGGTGTCAAAGGAGTTCCCTGGCAGGGGGAATTCCGCTAATTCCCTACCCTGTCCAGGGGGAGGCACTAGATGCTACCTGCATTTCCAGACCAACCCCAGCCTTTCCCCGGCAGCCCGCAATGGGAAACACTCGGGGAAGACACGTGAAGGGCTCCTAGGAGATCCCGGGTTCTGCAGACCGAATACGGAACCTCCCCACACTCAGAATTCCGGAACACGGCCGACTGTGTGGGGGAGGAATGGGGCCGCCGTCCACTCAGCTGACTGGTGTCACAGGTGTTCCCTGGCAGGGGTAATTCTGCTAAATACCTCCCAAGTCCAGAGGGAGGCACTAGATGCTACCTGCATTTCCAGCCCAACCCCCGACTTTCCCCGGCAGCCCGCACTGGGAGACAATCGGGGAAGACACGCGAATGGCTCCTAGGGGATCCAAGGTTCTGCAGACAGAAGACGGAACCTCCCCACACTCACAATTCCGGATCAAGCCTGACTGTGTGGGGGAGGTTTGGGTCCGCCCTCCTCGCAGCTGAGTGGTGTCAAAGGAGTTCCCTGGCAGGGGGAATTCCGCTAAATACCTCCCATGTCCAGGGGGAGGCACTAGATGCTACCTGCATTTCCAGCCCAACCCCCGCCTTTCCCTGGCAGCACGCACTGGGAGACACTCGGGGAAGACACGCGAAGGGCTCCTAGGAAATCCAAGGTCCTGCAGACAGAAGACGGAACCTCCACACACTCAGAATTCCGGAACACGGCTGACTGTGTGGGGGAGGTTTGGGGCCGCCGTCCACGCAGCTGACTGGTGTCACAGGTGTTACCTGGCAGGGAAAACCGCTAATTAATACCCTGTTCAGGGAGAGGCACTAGATGCTACCTGCATTTCCAGCCCAACCCCCACCTTTCCCCGGCAGCCCGCAATGGTAGACACTCGGGGAAGACACGCGGATGGCTCCTAGGAAATCCAAGGTCCTGCAGACAGAAGACGGAACCTCCCCACACTCAGAATTCCGGAACACGGCTGACTGTGTGGGGGAGGTTTGGGGCCGCCGTCCACGCAGCTGACTGGTGTCACAGGTGTTACCTGGCAGGGAAAACCGCTAATTAATACCCTGTTCAGGGAGAGGCACTAGAAGCTACCTGCATTTCCAGCCCAAACCCAGGCTTTCTCCGGCAGCCCGCACAGTCAGACACTCGGGGAAGACACGCGAAGGGCTCCTAGGAGATCCGGGGTGCTGCAGACAGAAGACGGAACCTCCCCACACTCAGAATTCCGGAACACGGCTGACTGTGTGGGGGAGGTTTGGGGCCGCAGTCCACTCAGCTGACTGGTGTCACAGGTGTTCCCTGGCAGGGGTAATTCCGCTAAATACCTCCCATGTCCAGGGGGAGGCACTAGATGCTACCTGCATTTCCAGCCCAACCCCCGCCTTTCCCCGGCAGCCCGCAATGGGAGACACTCGGGGAAGACACGCGAATGGCTCCTAGGAAATCCAAGGTCCTGCAGACAGAAGACGGAACCTCCCCACACTCAGAATTCCGGAACACGGCTGACTGTGTGGGGGAGGTTTGGGGCCGCCGTCCACGCAGCTGACTGGTGTCACAGGTGTTACCTGGCAGGGAAAACCGCTAATTAATACCCTGTTCAGGGAGAGGCACTAGATGCTACCTGCATTTCCAGCCCAACCCCCACCTTTCCCCGGCAGCCCGCAATGGGAGACACTCGGGGAAGACACGCGGATGGCTCCTAGGAAATCCAAGGTCCTGCAGACAGAAGACGGAACCTCCCCACACTCAGAATTCCGGAACACGCCTGACTGTGTGGGGGAGGTTTGGGGCCGCCGTCCACGCAGCTGACTGGTGTCACAGGTGTTACCTGGCAGGGAAAACCGCTAATTAATACCCTGTTCAGGGAGAGGCACTAGAAGCTACCTGCATTTCCAGGCCAAACCCAGGCTTTCTCCGGCAGCCCGCACAGTCAGACACTCGGGGAAGACACGCGAAGGGCTCCTAGGAGATCCGGGGTGCTGCAGACAGAAGACGGAACCTCCCCACACTCAGAATTCCTGAACACGGCTGACTGTGTGGGGGAGGTTTGGGTCCGCCCTCCTCAAAGCTGAGTGGTGTCAAAGGAGTTCCCTGGCAGGGGGAATTCCGCTAATTCCCTACCCTGTCCAGGGGGAGGCACTAGATGCTACCTGCATTTCCAGACCAACCCCAGCCTTTCCCCGGCAGCCCGCAATGGGAAACACTCGGGGAAGACACGTGAAGGGCTCCTAGGAGATCCCGGGTTCTGCAGACCGAATACGGAACCTCCCCACACTCAGAATTCCGGAACACGGCTGACTGTGTGGGGGAGGAATGGGGCCGCCGTCCACGAGGCTGACTGGTGTCACAGGTGTTCCCTGGTAGGGGTAATTCTGCTAAATACCTCCCATGTCCAGAGGGAGGCACTAGATGCTACCTGCATTTCCAGCCCAACCCCCGACTTTCCCCGGCAGCCCGCACTGGGAGACAATCGGGGAAGACACGCGAATGGCTCCTAGGGGATCCAAGGTTCTGCAGACAGAAGACGGAACCTCCCCACACTCACAATTCTGGAACAAGCCTGACAGTGTGCGGGAGGTTTGGGTCCGCCCTCCTCAAAGCTGAGTGGTGTCAAAGGAGTTCCCTGGCAGGGGGAATTCCGCTAATTCCCTACCCTGTCCAGGGGGAGGCACTAGATGCTACCTGCATTTCCAGACCAACCCCAGCCTTTCCCCGGCAGCCCGCAATGGGAAACACTCGGGGAAGACACGTGAAGGGCTCCTAGGAGATCCCGGGTTCTGCAGACCGAATACGGAACCTCCCCACACTCAGAATTCCGGAACACGGCCGACTGTGTGGGGGAGGAATGGGGCCGCCGTCCACGAGGCTGACTGGTGTCACAGGTGTTCCCTGGCAGGGGTAATTCTGCTAAATACCTCCCAAGTCAAGAGGGAGGCACTAGATGCTACCTGCATTTCCAGCCCAACCCCCGACTTTCCCCGGCAGCCCGCACTGGGAGACAATCGGGGAAGACACGCGAATGGCTCCTAGGGGATCCAAGGTTCTGCAGACAGAAGACGGAACCTCCCCACACTCAGAATTCCGGAACACGGCTGACTGTGTGGGGGAGGTTTGGGGCCGCCATCCACGCAGCTGACTGGTGTCACAGGTGTTACCTGGCAGGGAAAACCGCTAATTAATACCCTGTTCAGGGAGAGGCACTAGAAGCTACCTGCATTTCCAGCCCAAACCCAGGCTTTCTCCGGCAGCCCGCACAGTCAGACACTCGGGGAAGACACGCGAAGGGCTCCTAGGAGATCCGGGGTGCTGCAGACAGAAGACGGAACCTCCCCACACTCAGAATTCCGGAACACGGCTGACTGTGTGGGGGAGGTTTGG
This sequence comes from Camelus dromedarius, assembly GCF_036321535.1. Lineage (NCBI taxonomy): Eukaryota > Metazoa > Chordata > Mammalia > Artiodactyla > Camelidae > Camelus > Camelus dromedarius. The sequence goes on from NW_026989804.1 coordinate 2,163,776, forward strand.
GGCCGCCGTCCACGCAGCTGACTGGTGTCACAGGTGTTACCTGGCAGGGAAAACCGCTAATTAATACCCTGTTCAGGGAGAGGCACTAGATGCTACCTGCATTTCCAGCCCAACCCCCACCTTTCCCCGGCAGCCCGCAATGGTAGACACTCGGGGAAGACACGCGGATGGCTCCTAGGAAATCCAAGGTCCTGCAGACAGAAGACGGAACCTCCCCACACTCAGAATTCCGGAACACGGCTGACTGTGTGGGGGAGGTTTGGGGCCGCCGTCCACGCAGCTGACTGGTGTCACAGGTGTTACCTGGCAGGGAAAACCGCTAATTAATACCCTGTTCAGGGAGAGGCACTAGAAGCTACCTGCATTTCCAGGCCAAACCCAGGCTTTCTCCGGCAGCCCGCACAGTCAGACACTCGGGGAAGACACGCGAAGGGCTCCTAGGAGATCCGGGGTGCTGCAGACAGAAGACGGAACCTCCCCACACTCAGAATTCCTGAACACGGCTGACTGTGTGGGGGAGGTTTGGGTCCGCCCTCCTCAAAGCTGAGTGGTGTCAAAGGAGTTCCCTGGCAGGGGGAATTCCGCTAATTCCCTACCCTGTCCAGGGGGAGGCACTAGATGCTACCTGCATTTCCAGACCAACCCCAGCCTTTCCCCGGCAGCCCGCAATGGGAAACACTCGGGGAAGACACGTGAAGGGCTCCTAGGAGATCCCGGGTTCTGCAGACCGAATACGGAACCTCCCCACACTCAGAATTCCGGAACACGGCTGACTGTGTGGGGGAGGAATGGGGCCGCCGTCCACGAGGCTGACTGGTGTCACAGGTGTTCCCTGGTAGGGGTAATTCTGCTAAATACCTCCCATGTCCAGAGGGAGGCACTAGATGCTACCTGCATTTCCAGCCCAACCCCCGACTTTCCCCGGCAGCCCGCACTGGGAGACAATCGGGGAAGACACGCGAATGGCTCCTAGGGGATCCAAGGTTCTGCAGACAGAAGACGGAACCTCCCCACACTCACAATTCTGGAACAAGCCTGACAGTGTGCGGGAGGTTTGGGTCCGCCCTCCTCAAAGCTGAGTGGTGTCAAAGGAGTTCCCTGGCAGGGGGAATTCCGCTAATTCCCTACCCTGTCCAGGGGGAGGCACTAGATGCTACCTGCATTTCCAGACCAACCCCAGCCTTTCCCCGGCAGCCCGCAATGGGAAACACTCGGGGAAGACACGTGAAGGGCTCCTAGGAGATCCCGGGTTCTGCAGACCGAATACGGAACCTCCCCACACTCAGAATTCCGGAACACGGCCGACTGTGTGGGGGAGGAATGGGGCCGCCGTCCACGAGGCTGACTGGTGTCACAGGTGTTCCCTGGCAGGGGTAATTCTGCTAAATACCTCCCAAGTCCAGAGGGAGGCACTAGATGCTACCTGCATTTCCAGCCCAACCCCCGACTTTCCCCGGCAGCCCGCACTGGGAGACAATCGGGGAAGACACGCGAATTGCTCCTAGGGGATCCAAGGTTCTGCAGACAGAAGACGGAACCTCCCCACACTCAGAATTCCGGAACACGGCTGACTGTGTGGGGGAGGTTTGGGGCCGCCGTCCACGCAGCTGACTGGTGTCACAGGTGTTACCTGGCAGGGAAAACCGCTAATTAATACCCTGTTCAGGGAGAGGCACTAGAAGCTACCTGCATTTCCAGCCCAAACCCAGGCTTTCTCCGGCAGCCCGCACAGTCAGACACTCGGGGAAGACACGCGAAGGGCTCCTAGGAGATCCGGGGTGCTGCAGACAGAAGACGGAACCTCCCCACACTCAGAATTCCGGAACACGGCTGACTGTGTGGGGGAGGTTTGGGGCCGCAGTCCACTCAGCTGACTGGTGTCACAGGTGTTCCCTGGCAGGGGTAATTCCGCTAAATACCTCCCATGTCCAGGGGGAGGCACTAGATGCTACCTGCATTTCCAGCCCAACCCCCGCATTTCCCCGGCAGCCCGCAATGGGAGACACTCGGGGAAGACACGCGAATGGCTCCTAGGAAATCCAAGGTCCTGCAGACAGAAGACGGAACCTCCCCACACTCAGAATTCCGGATCAAGCCTGACTGTGTGGGGGAGGTTTGGGTCCGCCCTCCTCGCAGCTGAGTGGTGTCAAAGGAGTTCCCTGGCAGGGGGAATTCCGCTAATTCCCTACCCTGTCCAGGGGGAGGCACTAGATGCTACCTGCATTTCCAGCCACACCCCCGCATTTCCCCGGCAGACCGCAATGGGAGACACTCGGGGAAGACACGCGAAGGGCTCCTAGGAGATCCGGGGTGCTGCAGACAGAAGACGGAACCTCCCCACACTCAGAATTCCGGAACACGGCTGACTGTGTGGGGGAGGTTTGGGGCCGCAGTCCACTCAGCTGACTGGTGTCACAGGTGTTCCCTGGCAGGGGTAATTCTGCTAAATACCTCCCATGTCCAGAGGGAGGCACTAGATGCTACCTGCATTTCCAGCCCAACCCCCGCATTTCCCCGGCAGCCCGCACTGGGAGACAATCGGCGAAGACACGTGAATGGCTCCTAGGGGATCCAAGGTTCTGCAGACAGAAGACGGAACCTCCCCACACTCACAATTCCGGAACACGGCTGACTGTGTGGGGGACGTTTGGGGCCGCCGTCCACGCAGCTGACTGGTGTCACAGGTGTTACCTGGCAGGGAAAACCGCTAATTAATACCCTGTTCAGGGAGAGGCACTAGATGCTACCTTCATTTCCAGCCCAAACCCAGGCTTTCCCCGGCAGCCCGCACAGTCAGACACTCGGGGAAGACACGCGAAGCGCTCCTAGGAGATCCGGGGTGCTGCAGACAGAAGACGGAACCTCCCCACACTCAGAATTCCGGAACACGGCTGACTGTGTGGGGGAGGTTTGGGGCCGCCGTCCACTCAGCTGACTGGTGTCACAGGTGTTCCCTGGCAGGGGTAATTCTGCTAAATACCTCCCATGTCCAGAGGGAGGCACTAGATGCTACCTGCATTTCCAGCCCAACCCCCGCCTTTCCCTGGCAGCCCGCACTGGGAGACACTCGGGGAAGACACGCGAATGGCTACTACAGATCCAAGGTTCTGCAGACAGAAGACGGAACCTCCCCACACTCACAATTCCGGAACAAGCCTGACTGTGTGGGGGAGGTTTGGGTCCGCCGTCCTCGCAGCTGAGTTGTGTCAAAGGAGTTCCCTGGCAAGAGGAATTCCGCTAAATCCCTACCCTGTCCAGGGGGAGGCACTAGATGCTACCTGCATTTCCAGCCCAACCCCCGCATTTCCCCGGCAGCCCTCAATGGGAGACACTCGGGGAAGACACGCGAATGGCTTCTAGGAAATCCAAGGTCCTGCAGACAGAAGACGGAACCTCCCCACACTCAGAATTCCGCAACACGGCTGACTGTGTGGGGGAGGTTTGGGGCCGCCGTCCACTCAGCTGACTGGTGTCACAGGTGTTACCTGGCAGGGAAAACCGCTAATTAATACCCTGTTCAGGGAGAGGCACTAGATGCTACCTTCATTTCCAGCCCAAACCCAGGCTTTCCCCGGCAGCCCGCACAGTCAGACACTCGGGGAAGACACGCGAAGGGCTCCTAGGAGATCCGGGGTGCTGCAGACAGAAGACGGAACCTCCCCACAATCAGAATTCCGGAACACGGCTGACTGTGTCGGGGAGGAATGGGGCCGCCGTCTATGAGGCTGCCTGGTGTCACAGGTGTTCCCTGGCAGGGGGAAGTCCGCTAATTACCTCCTATGATCAGGGGGAGGCACTAGATGCTACCTGCATTTCCAGCCCAACCCCCACCTTTCCCCGGCAGCCCGCAATGTGAGACACTCGGGGAAGACACGCGGATGGCTCCTAGGAAATCCAAGGTCCTGCAGACAGAAGACGGAACCTCCCCACACTCACAATTCTGGAACAAGCCTGACAGTGTGCGGGAGGTTTGGGTCCGCCCTCCTCAAAGCTGAGTGGTGTCAAAGGAGTTCCCTGGCAGGGGGAATTCCGCTAATTCCCTACCCTGTCCAGGGGGAGGCACTAGATGCTACCTGCATTTCCAGACCAACCCCAGCCTTTCCCCGGCAGCCCGCAATGGGAAACACTCGGGGAAGACACGTGAAGGGCTCCTAGGAGATCCCGGGTTCTGCAGACCGAATACGGAACCTCCCCACACTCAGAATTCCGGAACACGGCTGACTGTGTGGGGGAGGAATGGGGCCGCCGTCCACGAGGCTGACTGGTGTCACAGGTGTTCCCTGGCAGGGGTAATTCTGCTAAATACCTCCCATGTCCAGAGGGAGGCACTAGATGCTACCTGCATTTCCAGCCCAACCCCCGACTTTCCCCGGCAGCCCGCACTGGGAGACAATCGGGGAAGACACGCGAATGGCTCCTAGGGGATCCAAGGTTCTGCAGACAGAAGACGGAACCTCCCCACACTCACAATTCTGGAACAAGCCTGACAGTGTGCGGGAGGTTTGGGTCCGCACTCCTCGCAGCTGAGTGGTGTCAAAGGAGTTCCCTGGCAGGGGGAATTCCGCTAATTCCCTACCCTGTCCAGGGGGAGGCACTAGATGCTACCTGCATTTCCAGACCAACCCCAGCCTTTCCCCGGCAGCCCGCAATGGGAAACACTCGGGGAAGACACGTGAAGGGCTCCTAGGAGATCCCGGGTTCTGCAGACCGAATACGGAACCTCCCCACACTCAGAATTCTGGAACACGGCTGACTGTGTGGGGGAGGTTTGGGGCCGCCGTCCACGCAGCTGACTGGTGTCACAGGTGTTACCTGGCAGGGAAAACCGCTAATTAATACCCTGTTCAGGGAGAGGCACTAGATGCTACCTTCATTTCCAGCCCAAACCCAGGCTTTCCCTGGCAGCCCGCACAGTCAGACACTCGGGGAAGACACACGAAGGGCTCCTAGGAGATCCGGGGTGCTGCAGACAGAAGACGGAACCTCCCCACACTCAGAATTCCGCAACACGGCTGACTGTGTGGGGGAGGTTTGGGGCCGCCGTCCTCTCAGCTGACTGGTGTCACAGGTGTTCCCTGGCAGGGGTAATTCTGCTAAATACCTCCCATGTCCAGAGGGAGGCACTAGATGCTACCTGCATTTCCAGCCCAACCCCCGCCTTTCCCTGGCAGCCCGCACTGGGATACACTCGGGGAAGACACGCGAATGGCTACTACAGATCCAAGGTCCTGCACACAGAAGACGGAACCTCCCCACACTCACTATTCCGGAACAAGCATGACTGTGTGGGGGAGGTTTGGGGCCGCCGTCCACGCAGCTGACTGGTGTCACAGGTGTTACCTGGCAGGGGAAATCCGCTAACAAAATCCCCTGTCCAGGGAGAGGCAATAAATGCTACCTGCATTTCCAGCCCAACCCCCACCTTTCCCCGGCAGCCCGCAATGTGAGACACTCGGGGAAGACACGCGGATGGCTCCTAGGAAATCCAAGGTCCTGCAGACAGAAGACGGAACCTCCCCACACTCACAATTCTGGAACAAGCCTGACAGTGTGCGGGAGGTTTGGGTCCGCCCTCCTCAAAGCTGAGTGGTGTCAAAGGAGTTCCCTGGCAGGGGGAATTCCGCTAATTCCCTACCCTGTCCAGGGGGAGGCACTAGATGCTACCTGCATTTCCAGACCAACCCCAGCCTTTCCCCGGCAGCCCGCAATGGGAAACACTCGGGGAAGACACGTGAAGGGCTCCTAGGAGATCCCGGGTTCTGCAGACCGAATACGGAACCTCCCCACACTCAGAATTCCGGAACACGGCTGACTGTGTGGGGGAGGAATGGGGCCGCCGTCCACGAGGCTGACTGGTGTCACAGGTGTTCCCTGGCAGGGGTAATTCTGCTAAATAACTCCCATGTCCAGAGGGAGGCACTAGATGCTACCTGCATTTCCAGCCCAACCCCCGACTTTCCCCGGCAGCCCACACTGGGAGACAATCGGGGAAGACACGCGAATGGCTCCTAGGGGATCCAAGGTTCTGCAGACAGAAGACGGAACCTCCCCACACTCACAATTCTGGAACAAGCCTGACAGTGTGCGGGAGGTTTGGGTCCGCCCTCCTCAAAGCTGAGTGGTGTCAAAGGAGTTCCCTGGCAGGGGGAATTCCGCTAATTCCCTACCCTGTCCAGGGGGAGGCACTAGATGCTACCTGCATTTCCAGACCAACCCCAGCCTTTCCCCGGCAGCCCGCAATGGGAAACACTCGGGGAAGACACGTGAAGGGCTCCTAGGAGATCCCGGGTTCTGCAGACCGAATACGGAACCTCCCCACACTCAGAATTCCGGAACACGGCCGACTGTGTGGGGGAGGAATGGGGCCGCCGTCCACTCAGCTGACTGGTGTCACAGGTGTTACCTGGCAGGGAAAACCGCTAATTAATACCCTGTTCAGGGAGAGGCACTAGATGCTACCTTCATTTCCAGCCCAAACCCAGGCTTTCCCCGGCAGCCCGCACAGTCAGACACTCGGGGAAGACACGCGAAGGGCTCCTAGGAGATCCGGGGTGCTGCAGACAGAAGACGGAACCTCCCCACACTCAGAATTCCGGAACACGGCTGACTGTGTGGGGGAGGTTTGGGGCCGCCGTCCACTCAGCTGACTGGTGTCACAGGTGTTACCTGGCAGGGGAAATCCGCTAACAAAATCCCCTGTCCAGGGAGAGGCAATAGATGCTACCTGCATTTCCAGCCCAACCCTTCACATTTCCCCGGCAGCCCGCAATGTGAGACACTCGGGGAAACACGCGAATGGCTCCTAGGAGATCCCGGGTGCCTCAGACAGAACACGGAACCTCCCCACACTCAGAATTCCGGAACACGGCTGACTGTATGGGGGAGGTTTGGGGCCGTCGTCCACGCAGTTGACTGGTGTCAAATGTGTTCCCCGGCAGGGGGAAGTCCGCTAATTGCCTACCCTGTCCAGGGGGAGGCACTAGATGCTACCTGCATTTCCAGCCCAACCCCCGCATTTCCCCGGCAGCCCGCAATGGGATACACTCGGGGAAGACACGCGAATGGCTCCTAGGAAATCCAAGGTCCTGCAGACAGAAGACGGAACCTCCCCACACTCAGAATTCCGGAACACGGCTGACTGTGTGGGGGAGGTTTGGGGCCGCCGTCCACGCAGCTGACTGGTGTCACAGGTGTTACCTGGCAGGGAAAACCGCTAATTAATACCCTGTTCAGGGAGAGGCACTAGATGCTACCTTCATTTCCAGCCCAAACCCAGGCTTTCCCCGGCAGCCCGCACAGTCAGACACTCGGGGAAGACACGCGAAGGGCTCCTAGGAGATCCGGGGTGCTGCAGACAGAAGACGGAACCTCCCCACACTCAGAATTCCGCAACACGGCTGACTGTGTGGGGGAGGTTTGGGGCCGCCGTCCACTCAGCTGACTGGTGTCACAGGTGTTCCCTGGCAGGGGTAATTCTGCTAAATACCTCCCATGTCCAGAGGGAGGCACTAGATGCTACCTGAATTTCCAGCCCAACCCCCGCCTTTCCCTGGCAGCCCGCACTGGGATACACTCGGGGAAGACACGCGAATGGCTACTACAGATCCAAGGTCCTGCACACAGAAGACGGAACCTCCCCACACTCACAATTCCGGAACAAGCATGACTGTGTGGGGGAGGTTTGGGGCCGCCGTCCACGCAGCTGACTGGTGTCACAGGTGTTACCTGGCAGGGGAAATCCGCTAACAAAATCCCCTGTCCAGGGAGAGGCAATAGATGCTACCTGCATTTCCAGCCCAACCCCCACCTTTCCCCGGCAGCCCGCAATGTGAGACACTCGGGGAAGACACGCGGATGGCTCCTACGAAATCCAAGGTCCTGCAGACAGAAGACGGAACCTCCCCACACTCACAATTCTGGAACAAGCCTGACAGTGTGCGGGAGGTTTGGGTCCGCCCTCCTCAAAGCTGAGTGGTGTCAAAGGAGTTCCCTGGCAGGGGGAATTCCGCTAATTCCCTACCCTGTCCAGGGGGAGGCACTAGATGCTACCTGCATTTCCAGACCAACCCCCGCATTTCCCCGGCAGCCCGCAATGGGATACACTCGGGGAAGACACGCGAATGGCTCCTAGGAAATCCAAGGTCCTGCAGACAGAGGACGGAACCTCCCCACACTCAGAATTCTGGAACACGGCTGACTGTGTGGGGGAGGTTTGGGGCCGCCGTCCACGCAGCTGACTGGTGTCACAGGTGTTACCTGGCAGGGAAAACCGCTAATTAATACCCTGTTCAGGGAGAGGCACTAGATGCTACCTTCATTTCCAGCCCAAACCCAGGCTTTCCCTGGCAGCCCGCACAGTCAGACACTCGGGGAAGACACACGAAGGGCTCCTAGGAGATCCGGGGTGCTGCAGACAGAAGACGGAACCTCCCCACACTCAGAATTCCGCAACACGGCTGACTGTGTGGGGGAGGTTTGGGGCCGCCGTCCTCTCAGCTGACTGGTGTCACAGGTGTTCCCTGGCAGGGGTAATTCTGCTAAATACCTCCCATGTCCAGAGGGAGGCACTAGATGCTACCTGCATTTCCAGCCCAACCCCCGCCTTTCCCTGGCAGCCCGCACTGGGATACACTCGGGGAAGACACGCGAATGGCTACTACAGATCCAAGGTCCTGCACACAGAAGACGGAACCTCCCCACACTCACAATTCCGGAACAAGCATGACTGTGTGGGGGAGGTTTGGGGCCGCCGTCCACGCAGCTGACTGGTGTCACAGGTGTTACCTGGCAGGGGAAATCCGCTAACAAAATCCCCTGTCCAGGGAGAGGCAATAAATGCTACCTGCATTTCCAGCCCAACCCCCACCTTTCCCCGGCAGCCCGCAATGTGAGACACTCGGGGAAGACACGCGGATGGCTCCTAGGAAATCCAAGGTCCTGCAGACAGAAGACGGAACCTCCCCACACTCACAATTCTGGAACAAGCCTGACAGTGTGCGGGAGGTTTGGGTCCGCCCTCCTCAAAGCTGAGTGGTGTCAAAGGAGTTCCCTGGCAGGGGGAATTCCGCTAATTCCCTACCCTGTCCAGGGGGAGGCACTAGATGCTACCTGCATTTCCAGACCAACCCCAGCCTTTCCCCGGCAGCCCGCAATGGGAAACACTCGGGGAAGACAGGTGAAGGGCTCCTAGGAGATCCCGGGTTCTGCAGACCGAATACGGAACCTCCCCACACTCAGAATTCCGGAACACGGCTGACTGTGTGGGGGAGGAATGGGGCCGCCGTCCACGAGGCTGACTGGTGTCACAGGTGTTCCCTGGCAGGGGTAATTCTGCTAAATACCTCCCATGTCCAGAGGGAGGCACTAGATGCTACCTGCATTTCCAGCCCAACCCCCGACTTTCCCTGGCAGCCCGCACTGGGAGACAATCGGGGAAGACACGCGAATGGCTCCTAGGGGATCCAAGGTTCTGCAGACAGAAGACGGAACCTCCCCACACTCACAATTCTGGAACAAGCCTGACAGTGTGCGGGAGGTTTGGGTCCGCCCTCCTCAAAGCTGAGTGGTGTCAAAGGAGTTCCCTGGCAGGGGGAATTCCGCTAATTCCCTACCCTGTCCAGGGGGAGGCACTAGATGCTACCTGCATTTCCAGACCAACCCCAGCCTTTCCCCGGCAGCCCGCAATGGGAAACACTCGGGGAAGACACGTGAAGGGCTCCTAGGAGATCCCGGGTTCTGCAGACCGAATACGGAACCTCCCCACACTCAGAATTCCGGAACACGGCCGACTGTGTGGGGGAGGAATGGGGCCGCCGTCCACTCAGCTGACTGGTGTCACAGGTGTTACCTGGCAGGGAAAACCGCTAATTAATACCCTGTTCAGGGAGAGGCACTAGATGCTACCTTCATTTCCAGCCCAAACCCAGGCTTTCCCCGGCAGCCCGCACAGTCAGACACTCGGGGAAGACACGCGAAGGGCTCCTAGGAGATCCGGGGTGCTGCAGACAGAAGACGGAACCTCCCCACACTCAGAATTCCGCAACACGGCTGACTGTGTGGGGGAGGTTTGGGGCCGCCGTCCACTCAGCTGACTGGTGTCACAGGTGTTCCCTGGCAGGGGTAATTCTGCTAAATACCTCCCATGTCCAGAGGGAGGCACTAGATGCTACCTGCATTTCCAGCCCAACCCCCGCCTTTCCCTGGCAGCCTGCACTGGGAGACACTCGGGGAAGACACGCGAATGGCTACTACAGATCCAAGGTTCTGCAGACAGAAGACGGAACCTCCCCACACTCACAATTCCGGAACAAGCCTGACTGTGTGGGGGAGGTTTGGGTCCGCCGTCCTCGCAGCTGAGTTGTGTCAAAGGAGTTCCCTGGCAAGAGGAATTCCGCTAAATCCCTACCCTGTCCAGGGGGAGGCACTAGATGCTACCTGCATTTCCAGCCCAACCCCCACCTTTCCCCGGCAGCCCGCAATGGTAGACACTCGGGGAAGACACGCGGATGGCTCCTAGGAAATCCAAGGTCCTGCAGACAGAAGACGGAACCTCCCCACACTCAGAATTCCGGAACACGGCTGACTGTGTGGGGGAGGTTTGGGGCCGCCGTCCACGCAGCTGACTGGTGTCACAGGTGTTACCTGGCAGGGAAAACCGCTAATTAATACCCTGTTCAGGGAGAGGCACTAGATGCTACCTGCATTTCCAGCCCAACCCCCACCTTTCCCCGGCAGCCCGCAATGGTAGACACTCGGGGAAGACACGCGGATGGCTCCTAGGAAATCCAAGGTCCTGCAGACAGAAGACGGAACCTCCCCACACTCAGAATTCCGGAACACGGCTGACTGTGTGGGGGATGTTTGGGGCCGCCGTCCACGCAGCTGACTGGTGTCACAGGTGTTACCTGGCAGGGAAAACCGCTAATTAATACCCTGTTCAGGGAGAGGCACTAGAAGCTACCTGCATTTCCAGCCCAAACCCAGGCTTTCTCCGGCAGCCCGCACAGTCAGACACTCGGGGAAGACACGCGAAGGGCTCCTAGGAGATCCGGGGTGCTGCAGACAGAAGACGGAACCTCCCCACACTCAGAATTCCGGAACACGGCTGACTGTGTGGGGGAGGTTTGTGTCCGCCCTCCTCAAAGCTGAGTGGTGTCAAAGGAGTTCCCTGGCAGGGGGAATTCCGCTAATTCCCTACCCTGTCCAGGGGGAGGCACTAGATGCTACCTGCATTTCCAGACCAACCCCAGCCTTTCCCCGGCAGCCCGCAATGGGAAACACTCGGGGAAGACACGTGAAGGGCTCCTAGGAGATCCCGGGTTCTGCAGACCGAATACGGAACCTCCCCACACTCAGAATTCCGGAACACGGCTGACTGTGTGGGGGAGGAATGGGGCCGCCGTCCACGAGGCTGACTGTTGTCACAGGTGTTCCCTGGCAGGGGTAATTCTGCTAAATACCACCCATGTCCAGAGGGAGGCACTAGATGCTACCTGCATTTCCAGCCCAACCCCCGACTTTCCCCGGCAGCCCGCACTGGGAGACAATCGGGGAAGACACGCGAATGGCTCCTAGGGGATCCAAGGTTCTGCAGACAGAAGACGGAACCTCCCCACACTCACAATTCTGGAACAAGCCTGACAGTGTGCGGGAGGTTTGGGTCCGCCCTCCTCAAAGCTGAGTGGTGTCAAAGGAGTTCCCTGGCAGGGGGAATTCCGCTAATTCCCTACCCTGTCCAGGGGGAGGCACTAGATGCTACCTGCATTTCCAGACCAACCCCAGCCTTTCCCCGGCAGCCCGCAATGGGAAACACTCGGGGAAGACACGTGAAGGGCTCCTAGGAGATCCCGGGTTCTGCAGACCGAATACGGAACCTCCCCACACTCAGAATTCCGGAACACGGCCGACTGTGTGGGGGAGGAATGGGGCCGCCGTCCACGAGGCTGACTGGTGTCACAGGTGTTCCCTGGCAGGGGTAATTCTGCTAAATACCTCCCAAGTCCAGAGGGAGGCACTAGATGCTACCTGCATTTCCAGCCCAACCCCCGACTTTCCCCGGCAGCCCGCACTGGGAGACAATCGGGGAAGACACGCGAATGGCTCCTAGGGGATCCAAGGTTCTGCAGACAGAAGACGGAACCTCCCCACACTCACAATTCCGGATCAAGCCTGACTGTGTGGGGGAGGTTTGGGTCCGCCCTCCTCGCAGCTGAGTGGTGTCAAAGGAGTTCCCTGGCAGGGGGAATTCCGCTAATTCCCTACCCTGTCCAGGGGGAGGCACTAGATGCTACCTGCATTTCCAGCCACACCCCCGCATTTCCCCGGCAGACCGCAATGGGAGACACTCGGGGAAGACACGCGAAGGGCTCCTAGGAGATCCGGGGTGCTGCAGACAGAAGACGGAACCTCCCCACACTCAGAATTCCGGAACACGGCTGACTGTGTGGGGGAGGTTTGGGGCCGCCGTCCACGCAGCTGACTGGTGTCACAGGTGTTACCTGGCAGGGAAAACCGCTAATTAATACCCTGTTCAGGGAGAGGCACTAGATGCTACCTTCATTTCCAGCCCAAACCCAGGCTTTCCCCGGCAGCCCGCACAGTCAGACACTCGGGGAAGACACGCGAAGGGCTCCTAGGAGATCCGGGGTGCTGCAGACAGAAGACGGAACCTCCCCACACTCAGAATTCCGGAACACGGCTGACTGTGTGGGGGAGGAATGGGGCCGCCGTCTACGAGGCTGACTGGTGTCACAGGTGTTCCCTGGCAGGGGGAAGTCCGCTAATTACCTCCTATGATCAGGGGGAGGCACTAGATGCTACCTGCATTTCCAGCCCAACCCCCGCCTTTCCCTGGCAGCCCGCACTGGGAGACACTCGGGGAAGACACGCGAATGGCTACTACTGATCCAAGGTCCTGCACACAGAAGACGGAACCTCCCCACACTCACAATTCCGGAACAAGCATGACTGTGTGGGGGAGGTTTGGGGCCGCCGTCCACGCAGCTGACTGGTGTCACAGGTGTTACCTGGCAGGGGAAATCCGCTAACAAAATCCCCTGTCCAGGGAGAGGCAATAGATGCTACCTGCATTTCCAGCCCAACCCTTCACATTTCCCCGGCAGCCCGCAATGTGAGACACTCGGGGAAACACGCGAATGGCTCCTAGTAGATCCCGGGTGCCTCAGACAGAACACGGAACCTCCCCACACTCAGAATTCCGGAACACGGCTGACTGTGTGGGGGAGGTTTGGGGCCGTCGTCCACGCAGTTGACTGGTGTCAAAGGAGTTCCCTGGCAGGGGGAATTCCGCTAATTCCCTACCCTGTCCAGGGGGAGGCACTAGATGCTACCTGCATTTCCAGACCAACCCCCGCATTTCCCCGGCAGCCCGCAATGGGATACACTCGGGGAAGACACGCGAATGGCTCCTAGGAAATCCAAGGTCCTGCAGACAGAGGACGGAACCTCCCCACACTCAGAATTCTGGAACACGGCTGACTGTGTGGGGGAGGTTTGGGGCCGCCGTCCACGCAGCTGACTGGTGTCACAGGTGTTACCTGGCAGGGAAAACCGCTAATTAATACCCTGTTCAGGGAGAGGCACTAGATGCTACCTTCATTTCCAGCCCAAACCCAGGCTTTCCCTGGCAGCCCGCACAGTCAGACACTCGGGGAAGACACACGAAGGGCTCCTAGGAGATCCGGGGTGCTGCAGACAGAAGACGGAACCTCCCCACACTCAGAATTCCGCAACACGGCTGACTGTGTGGGGGAGGTTTGGGGCCGCCGTCCTCTCAGCTGACTGGTGTCACAGGTGTTCCCTGGCAGGGGTAATTCTGCTAAATACCTCCCATGTCCAGAGGGAGGCACTAGATGCTACCTGCATTTCCAGCCACACCCCCGCATTTCCCTGGCAGCCCGCACTGGGATACACTCGGGGAAGACACGCGAATGGCTACTACAGATCCAAGGTCCTGCACACAGAAGACGGAACCTCCCCACACTCACAATTCCGGAACAAGCATGACTGTGTGGGGGAGGTTTGGGGCCGCCGTCCACGCAGCTGACTGGTGTCACAGGTGTTACCTGGCAGGGGAAATCCGCTAACAAAATCCCCTGTCCAGGGAGAGGCAATAAATGCTACCTGCATTTCCAGCCCAACCCCCACCTTTCCCCGGCAGCCAGCAATGTGAGACACTCGGGGAAGACACGCGGATGGCTCCTAGGAAATCCAAGGTCCTGCAGACAGAAGACGGAACCTCCGCACACTCACAATTCTGGAACAAGCCTGACAGTGTGCGGGAGGTTTGGGTCCGCCCTCCTCAAAGCTGAGTGGTGTCAAAGGAGTTCCCTGGCAGGGGGAATTCCGCTAATTCCCTACCCTGTCCAGGGGGAGGCACTAGATGCTACCTGCATTTCCAGACCAACCCCAGCCTTTCCCCGGCAGCCCGCAATGGGAAACACTCGGGGAAGACACGTGAAGGGCTCCTAGGAGATCCCGGGTTCTGCAGACCGAATACGGAACCTCCCCACACTCAGAATTCCGGAACACGGCTGACTGTGTGGGGGAGGAATGGGGCCGCCGTCCACGAGGCTGACTGGTGTCACAGGTGTTCCCTGGCAGGGGTAATTCTGCTAAATACCTCCCATGTCCAGAGGGAGGCACTAGATGCTACCTGCATTTCCAGCCCAACCCCCGACTTTTCCCGGCAGCCCGCACTGGGAGACAATCGGGGAAGACACGCGAATGGCTCCTAGGGGATCCAAGGTTCTGCAGACAGAAGACGGAACCTCCCCACACTCACAATTCTGGAACAAGCCTGACAGTGTGCGGGAGGTTTGGGTCCGCCCTCCTCAAAGCTGAGTGGTGTCAAAGGAGTTCCCTGGCAGGGGGAATTCCGCTAATTCCCTACCCTGTCCAGGGGGAGGCACTAGATGCTACCTGCATTTCCAGACCAACCCCAGCCTTTCCCCGGCAGCCCGCAATGGGAAACACTCGGGGAAGACACGTGAAGGGCTCCTAGGAGATCCCGGGTTCTGCAGACCGAATACGGAACCTCCCCACACTCAGAATTCCGGAACACGGCCGACTGTGTGGGGGAGGAATGGGGCCGCCGTCCACTCAGCTGACTGGTGTCACAGGTGTTCCCTGGCAGGGGTAATTCTGCTAAATACCTCCCAAGTCCAGAGGGAGGCACTAGATGCTACCTGCATTTCCAGCCCAACCCCCGACTTTCCCCGGCAGCCCGCACTGGGAGACAATCGGGGAAGACACGCGAATGGCTCCTAGGGGATCCAAGGTTCTGCAGACAGAAGACGGAACCTCCCCACACTCACAATTCCGGATCAAGCCTGACTGTGTGGGGGAGGTTTGGGTCCGCCCTCCTCGCAGCTGAGTGGTGTCAAAGGAGTTCCCTGGCAGGGGGAATTCCGCTAATTCCCTACCCTGTCCAGGGGGAGGCACTAGATGCTACCTGCATTTCCAGCCACACCCCCGCATTTCCCCGGCAGACCGCAATGGGAGACACTCGGGGAAGACACGCGAAGGGCTCCTAGGAGATCCGGGGTGCTGCAGACAGAAGACGGAACCTCCCCACACTCAGAATTCCGGAACACGGCTGACTGTGTGGGGGAGGTTTGGGGCCGCAGTCCACTCAGCTGACTGGTGTCACAGGTGTTCCCTGGCAGGGGTAATTCCGCTAAATACCTCCCATGTCCAGGGGGAGGCACTAGATGCTACCTGCATTTCCAGCCCAACCCCCGCCTTTCCCTGGCAGCACGCACTGGGAGACACTCGGGGAAGACACGCGAAGGGCTCCTAGGAAATCCAAGGTCCTGCAGACAGAAGACGGAACCTCCACACACTCAGAATTCCGGAACACGGCTGACTGTGTGGGGGAGGTTTGGGGCCGCCGTCCACGCAGCTGACTGGTGTCACAGGTGTTACCTGGCAGGGAAAACCGCTAATTAATACCCTGTTCAGGGAGAGGCACTAGATGCTACCTGCATTTCCAGCCCAACCCCCACCTTTCCCCGGCAGCCCGCAATGGTAGACACTCGGGGAAGACACGCGGATGGCTCCTAGGAAATCCAAGGTCCTGCAGACAGAAGACGGAACCTCCCCACACTCAGAATTCCGGAACACGGCTGACTGTGTGGGGGAGGTTTGGGGCCGCCGTCCACGCAGCTGACTGGTGTCACAGGTGTTACCTGGCAGGGAAAACCGCTAATTAATACCCTGTTCAGGGAGAGGCACTAGAAGCTACCTGCATTTCCAGCCCAAACCCAGGCTTTCTCCGGCAGCCCGCACAGTCAGACACTCGGGGAAGACACGCGAAGGGCTCCTAGGAGATCCGGGGTGCTGCAGACAGAAGACGGAACCTCCCCACACTCAGAATTCCGGAACACGGCTGACTGTGTGGGGGAGGTTTGGGGCCGCAGTCCACTCAGCTGACTGGTGTCACAGGTGTTCCCTGGCAGGGGTAATTCCGCTAAATACCTCCCATGTCCAGGGGGAGGCACTAGATGCTACCTGCATTTCCAGCCCAACCCCCGCCTTTCCCCGGCAGCCCGCAATTGGAGACACTCGGGGAAGACACGCGAATGGCTCCTAGGAAATCCAAGGTCCTGCAGACAGAAGACGGAACCTCCCCACACTCAGAATTCCGGAACACGGCTGACTGTGTGGGGGAGGTTTGGGGCCGCCGTCCACGCAGCTGACTGGTGTCACAGGTGTTACCTGGCAGGGAAAACCGCTAATTAATACCCTGTTCAGGGAGAGGCACTAGATGCTACCTGCATTTCCAGCCCAACCCCCACCTTTCCCCGGCAGCCCGCAATGGGAGACACTCGGGGAAGACACGCGAATGGCTACTACAGATCCAAGGTTCTGCAGACAGAAGACGGAACCTCCCCACACTCACAATTCCGGAACAAGCCTGACTGTGTGGGGGAGGTTTGGGTCCGCCGTCCTCGCAGCTGAGTTGTGTCAAAGGAGTTCCCTGGCAAGAGGAATTCCGCTAAATCCCTACCCTGTCCAGGGGGAGGCACTAGATGCTACCTGCATTTCCAGCCCAACCCCCGCATTTCCCCGGCAGCCCTCAATGGGAGACACTCGGGGAAGACACGCGAATGGCTTCTAGGAAATCCAAGGTCCTGCAGACAGAAGACGGAACCTCCCCACACTCAGAATTCCGCAACACGGCTGACTGTGTGGGGGAGGTTTGGGGCCGCCGTCCACTCAGCTGACTGGTGTCACAGGTGTTACCTGGCAGGGAAAACCGCTAATTAATACCCTGTTCAGGGAGAGGCACTAGATGCTACCTTCATTTCCAGCCCAAACCCAGGCTTTCCCCGGCAGCCCGCACAGTCAGACACTCGGGGAAGACACGCGAAGGGCTCCTAGGAGATCCGGGGTGCTGCAGACAGAAGACGGAACCTCCCCACAATCAGAATTCCGGAACACGGCTGACTGTGTCGGGGAGGAATGGGGCCGCCGTCTATGAGGCTGCCTGGTGTCACAGGTGTTCCCTGGCAGGGGGAAGTCCGCTAATTACCTCCTATGATCAGGGGGAGGCACTAGATGCTACCTGCATTTCCAGCCCAACCCCCACCTTTCCCCGGCAGCCCGCAATGTGAGACACTCGGGGAAGACACGCGGATGGCTCCTAGGAAATCCAAGGTCCTGCAGACAGAAGACGGAACCTCCCCACACTCACAATTCTGGAACAAGCCTGACAGTGTGCGGGAGTTTTGGGTCCGCCCTCCTCAAAGCTGAGTGGTGTCAAAGGAGTTCCCTGGCAGGGGGAATTCCGCTAATTCCCTACCCTGTCCAGGGGGAGGCACTAGATGCTACCTGCATTTCCAGACCAACCCCAGCCTTTCCCCGGCAGCCCGCAATGGGAAACACTCGGGGAAGACACGTGAAGGGCTCCTAGGAGATCCCGGGTTCTGCAGACCGAATACGGAACCTCCCCACACTCAGAATTCCGGAACACGGCTGACTGTGTGGGGGAGGAATGGGGCCGCCGTCCACGAGGCTGACTGGTGTCACAGGTGTTCCCTGGCAGGGGTAATTCTGCTAAATACCTCCCATGTCCAGAGGGAGGCACTAGATGCTACCTGCATTTCCAGCCCAACCCCCGACTTTCCCCGGCAGCCCGCACTGGGAGACAATCGGGGAAGACACGCGAATGGCTCCTAGGGGATCCAAGGTTCTGCAGACAGAAGACGGAACCTCCCCACACTCACAATTCTGGAACAAGCCTGACAGTGTGCGGGAGGTTTGGGTCCGCACTCCTCGCAGCTGAGTGGTGTCAAAGGAGTTCCCTGGCAGGGGGAATTCCGCTAATTCCCTACCCTGTCCAGGGGGAGGCACTAGATGCTACCTGCATTTCCAGACCAACCCCAGCCTTTCCCCGGCAGCCCGCAATGGGAAACACTCGGGGAAGACACGTGAAGGGCTCCTAGGAGATCCCGGGTTCTGCAGACCGAATACGGAACCTCCCCACACTCAGAATTCTGGAACACGGCTGACTGTGTGGGGGAGGTTTGGGGCCGCCGTCCACGCAGCTGACTGGTGTCACAGGTGTTACCTGGCAGGGAAAACCGCTAATTAATACCCTGTTCAGGGAGAGGCACTAGATGCTACCTTCATTTCCAGCCCAAACCCAGGCTTTCCCTGGCAGCCCGCACAGTCAGACACTCGGGGAAGACACACGAAGGGCTCCTAGGAGATCCGGGGTGCTGCAGACAGAAGACGGAACCTCCCCACACTCAGAATTCCGCAACACGGCTGACTGTGTGGGGGAGGTTTGGGGCCGCCGTCCTCTCAGCTGACTGGTGTCACAGGTGTTCCCTGGCAGGGGTAATTCTGCTAAATACCTCCCATGTCCAGAGGGAGGCACTAGATGCTACCTGCATTTCCAGCCCAACCCCCGCCTTTCCCTGGCAGCCCGCACTGGGATACACTCGGGGAAGACACGCGAATGGCTACTACAGATCCAAGGTCCTGCACACAGAAGACGGAACCTCCCCACACTCACTATTCCGGAACAAGCATGACCGTGTGGGGGAGGTTTGGGGCCGCCGTCCACGCAGCTGACTGGTGTCACAGGTGTTACCTGGCAGGGGAAATCCGCTAACAAAATCCCCTGTCCAGGGAGAGGCAATAAATGCTACCTGCATTTCCAGCCCAACCCCCACCTTTCCCCGGCAGCCCGCAATGTGAGACACTCGGGGAAGACACGCGGATGGCTCCTAGGAAATCCAAGGTCCTGCAGACAGAAGACGGAACCTCCCCACACTCACAATTCTGGAACAAGCCTGACAGTGTGCGGGAGGTTTGGGTCCGCCCTCCTCAAAGCTGAGTGGTGTCAAAGGAGTTCCCTGGCAGGGGGAATTCCGCTAATTCCCTACCCTGTCCAGGGGGAGGCACTAGATGCTACCTGCATTTCCAGACCAACCCCAGCCTTTCCCCGGCAGCCCGCAATGGGAAACACTCGGGGAAGACACGTGAAGGGCTCCTAGGAGATCCCGGGTTCTGCAGACCGAATACGGAACCTCCCCACACTCAGAATTCCGGAACACGGCTGACTGTGTGGGGGAGGAATGGGGCCGCCGTCCACGAGGCTGACTGGTGTCACAGGTGTTCCCTGGCAGGGGTAATTCTGCTAAATACCTCCCATGTCCAGAGGGAGGCACTAGATGCTACCTGCATTTCCAGCCCAACCCCCGACTTTCCCCGGCAGCCCGCACTGGGAGACAATCGGGGAAGACACGCGAATGGCTCCTAGGGGATCCAAGGTTCTGCAGACAGAAGACGGAACCTCCCCACACTCACAATTCTGGAACAAGCCTGACAGTGTGCGGGAGGTTTGGGTCCGCCCTCCTCAAAGCTGAGTGGTGTCAAAGGAGTTCCCTGGCAGGAGGAATTCCGCTAATTCCCTACCCTGTCCAGGGGGAGGCACTAGATGCTACCTGCATTTCCAGACCAACCCCAGCCTTTCCCCGGCAGCCCGCAATGGGAAACACTCGGGGAAGACACGTGAAGGGCTCCTAGGAGATCCCGGGTTCTGCAGACCGAATACGGAACCTCCCCACACTCAGAATTCCGGAACACGGCCGACTGTGTGGGGGAGGAATGGGGCCGCCGTCCACTCAGCTGACTGGTGTCACAGGTGTTACCTGGCAGGGAAAACCGCTAATTAATACCCTGTTCAGGGAGAGGCACTAGATGCTACCTTCATTTCCAGCCCAAACCCAGGCTTTCCCCGGCAGCCCGCACAGTCAGACACTCGGGGAAGACACGCGAAGGGCTCCTAGGAGATCCGGGGTGCTGCAGACAGAAGACGGAACCTCCCCACACTCAGAATTCCGGAACACGGCTGACTGTGTGGGGGAGGTTTGGGGCCGCCGTCCACTCAGCTGACTGGTGTCACAGGTGTTACCTGGCAGGGGAAATCCGCTAACAAAATCCCCTGTCCAGGGAGAGGCAATAGATGCTACCTGCATTTCCAGCAGAACCCTTCACATTTCCCCGGCAGCCCGCAATGTGAGACACTCGGGGAAACACGCGAATGGCTCCTAGGAGATCCCGGGTGCCTCAGACAGAACACGGAACCTCCCCACACTCAGAATTCCGGAACACGGCTGACTGTATGGGGGAGGTTTGGGGCCGTCGTCCACGCAGTTGACTGGTGTCAAATGTGTTCCCCGGCAGGGGGAAGTCCGCTAATTGCCTACCCTGTCCAGGGGGAGGCACTAGATGCTACCTGCATTTCCAGCCCAACCCCCGCATTTCCCCGGCAGCCCGCAATGGGATACACTCGGGGAAGACACGCGAATGGCTCCTAGGAAATCCAAGGTCCTGCAGACAGAAGACGGAACCTCCCCACACTCAGAATTCCGGAACACGGCTGACTGTGTGGGGGAGGTTTGGGGCCGCCGTCCACGCAGCTGACTGGTGTCACAGGTGTTACCTGGCAGGGAAAACCGCTAATTAATACCCTGTTCAGGGAGAGGCACTAGATGCTACCTTCATTTCCAGCCCAAACCCAGGCTTTCCCCGGCAGCCCGCACAGTCAGACACTCGGGGAAGACACGCGAAGGGCTCCTAGGAGATCCGGGGTGCTGCAGACAGAAGACGGAACCTCCCCACACTCAGAATTCCGCAACACGGCTGACTGTGTGGGGGAGGTTTGGGGCCGCCGTCCACTCAGCTGACTGGTGTCACAGGTGTTCCCTGGCAGGGGTAATTCTGCTAAATACCTCCCATGTCCAGAGGGAGGCACTAGATGCTACCTGCATTTCCAGCCCAACCCCCGCCTTTCCCTGGCAGCCCGCACTGGGATACACTCGGGGAAGACACGCGAATGGCTACTACAGATCCAAGGTCCTGCACACAGAAGACGGAACCTCCCCACACTCACAATTCCGGAACAAGCATGACTGTGTGGGGGAGGTTTGGGGCCGCCGTCCACGCAGCTGACTGGTGTCACAGGTGTTACCTGGCAGGGGAAATCCGCTAACAAAATCCCCTGTCCAGGGAGAGGCAATAGATGCTACCTGCATTTCCAGCCCAACCCCCACCTTTCCCCGGCAGCCCGCAATGTGAGACACTCGGGGAAGACACGCGGATGGCTCCTACGAAATCCAAGGTCCTGCAGACAGAAGACGGAACCTCCCCACACTCACAATTCTGGAACAAGCCTGACAGTGTGCGGGAGGTTTGGGTCCGCCCTCCTCAAAGCTGAGTGGTGTCAAAGGAGTTCCCTGGCAGGGGGAATTCCGCTAATTCCCTACCCTGTCCAGGGGGAGGCACTAGATGCTACCTGCATTTCCAGACCAACCCCCGCATTTCCCCGGCAGCCCGCAATGGGATACACTCGGGGAAGACACGCGAATGGCTCCTAGGAAATCCAAGGTCCTGCAGACAGAGGACGGAACCTCCCCACACTCAGAATTCTGGAACACGGCTGACTGTGTGGGGGAGGTTTGGGGCCGCCGTCCACGCAGCTGACTGGTGTCACAGGTGTTACCTGGCAGGGAAAACCGCTAATTAATACCCTGTTCAGGGAGAGGCACTAGATGCTACTTTCATTTCCAGCCCAAACCCAGGCTTTCCCTGGCAGCCCGCACAGTCAGACACTCGGGGAAGACACACGAAGGGCTCCTAGGAGATCCGGGGTGCTGCAGACAGAAGACGGAACCTCCCCACACTCAGAATTCCGCAACACGGCTGACTGTGTGGGGGAGGTTTGGGGCCGCCGTCCTCTCAGCTGACTGGTGTCACAGGTGTTCCCTGGCAGGGGTAATTCTGCTAAATACCTCCCATGTCCAGAGGGAGGCACTAGATGCTACCTGCATTTCCAGCCCAACCCCCGCCTTTCCCTGGCAGCCCGCACTGGGATACACTCGGGGAAGACACGCGAATGGCTACTACAGATCCAAGGTCCTGCACACAGAAGACGGAACCTCCCCACACTCACAGTTCCGGAACAAGCATGACTGTGTGGGGGAGGTTTGGGGCCGCCGTCCACGCAGCTGACTGGTGTCACAGGTGTTACCTGGCAGGGGAAATCCGCTAACAAAATCCCCTGTCCAGGGAGAGGCAATAAATGCTACCTGCATTTCCAGCCCAACCCCCACCTTTCCCCGGCAGCCCGCAATGTGAGACACTCGGGGAAGACACGCGGATGGCTCCTAGGAAATCCAAGGTCCTGCAGACAGAAGACGGAACCTCCCCACACTCACAATTCTGGAACAAGCCTGACAGTGTGCGGGAGGTTTGGGTCCGCCCTCCTCAAAGCTGAGTGGTGTCAAAGGAGTTCCCTGGCAGGGGGAATTCCGCTAATTCCCTACCCTGTCCAGGGGGAGGCACTAGATGCTACCTGCATTTCCAGACCAACCCCAGCCTTTCCCCGGCAGCCCGCAATGGGAAACACTCGGGGAAGACACGTGAAGGGCTCCTAGGAGATCCCGGGTTCTGCAGACCGAATACGGAACCTCCCCACACTCAGAATTCCGGAACACGGCTGACTGTGTGGGGGAGGAATGGGGCCGCCGTCCACGAGGCTGACTGGTGTCACAGGTGTTCCCTGGCAGGGGTAATTCTGCTAAATACCTCCCATGTCCAGAGGGAGGCACTAGATGCTACCTGCATTTCCAGCCCAACCCCCGACTTTCCCCGGCAGCCCGCACTGGGAGACAATCGGGGAAGACACGCGAATGGCTCCTAGGGGATCCAAGGTTCTGCAGACAGAAGACGGAACCTCCCCACACTCACAATTCTGGAACAAGCCTGACAGTGTGCGGGAGGTTTGGGTCCGCCCTCCTCAAAGCTGAGTGGTGTCAAAGGAGTTCCCTGGCAGGGGGAATTCCGCTAATTCCCTACCCTGTCCAGGGGGAGGCACTAGATGCTACCTGCATTTCCAGACCAACCCCAGCCTTTCCCCGGCAGCCCGCAATGGGAAACACTCGGGGAAGACACGTGAAGGGCTCCTAGGAGATCCCGGGTTCTGCAGACCGAATACGGAACCTCCCCACACTCAGAATTCCGGAACACGGCCGACTGTGTGGGGGAGGAATGGGGCCGCCGTCCACTCAGCTGACTGGTGTCACAGGTGTTACCTGGCAGGGAAAACCGCTAATTAATACCCTGTTCAGGGAGAGGCACTAGATGCTACCTTCATTTCCAGCCCAAACCCAGGCTTTCCCCGGCAGCCCGCACAGTCAGACACTCGGGGAAGACACGCGAAGGGCTCCTAGGAGATCCGGGGTGCTGCAGACAGAAGACGGAACCTCCCCACACTCAGAATTCCGCAACACGGCTGACTGTGTGGGGGAGGTTTGGGGCCGCCGTCCACTCAGCTGACTGGTGTCACAGGTGTTCCCTGGCAGGGGTAATTCTGCTAAATACCTCCCATGTCCAGAGGGAGGCACTAGATGCTACCTGCATTTCCAGCCCAACCCCCGCCTTTCCCTGGCAGCCCGCACTGGGAGACACTCGGGGAAGACACGCGAATGGCTACTACAGATCCAAGGTTCTGCAGACAGAAGACGGAACCTCCCCACACTCACAATTCCGGAACAAGCCTGACTGTGTGGGGGAGGTTTGGGTCCGCCGTCCTCGCAGCTGAGTTGTGTCAAAGGAGTTCCCTGGCAAGAGGAATTCCGCTAAATCCCTACCCTGTCCAGGGGGAGGCACTAGATGCTACCTGCATTTCCAGACCAACCCCCACCTTTCCCCGGCAGCCCGCAATGGTAGACACTCGGGGAAGACACGCGGATGGCTCCTAGGAAATCCAAGGTCCTGCAGACAGAAGACGGAACCTCCCCACACTCAGAATTCCGGAACACGGCTGACTGTGTGGGGGAGGTTTGGGGCCGCCGTCCACGCAGCTGACTGGTGTCACAGGTGTTACCTGGCAGGGAAAACCGCTAATTAATACCCTGTTCAGGGAGAGGCACTAGATGCTACCTGCATTTCCAGCCCAACCCCCACCTTTCCCCGGCAGCCCGCAATGGTAGACACTCGGGGAAGACACGCGGATGGCTCCTAGGAAATCCAAGGTCCTGCAGACAGAAGACGGAACCTCCCCACACTCAGAATTCCGGAACACGGCTGACTGTGTGGGGGAGGTTTGGGGCCGCCGTCCACGCAGCTGACTGGTGTCACAGGTGTTACCTGGCAGGGAAAACCGCTAATTAATACCCTGTTCAGGGAGAGGCACTAGAAGCTACCTGCATTTCCAGCCCAAACCCAGGCTTTCTCCGGCAGCCCGCACAGTCAGACACTCGGGGAAGACACGCGAAGGGCTCCTAGGAGATCCGGGGTGCTGCAGACAGAAGACGGAACCTCCCCACACTCAGAATTCCGGAACACGGCTGACTGTGTGGGGGAGGTTTGGGTCCGCCCTCCTCAAAGCTGAGTGGTGTCAAAGGAGTTCCCTGGCAGGGGGAATTCCGCTAATTCCCTACCCTGTCCAGGGGGAGGCACTAGATGCTACCTGCATTTCCAGACCAACCCCAGCCTTTCCCCGGCAGCCCGCAATGGGAAACACTCGGGGAAGACACGTGAAGGGCTCCTAGGAGATCCCGGGTTCTGCAGACCGAATACGGAACCTCCCCACACTCAGAATTCCGGAACACGGCTGACTGTGTGGGGGAGGAATGGGGCCGCCGTCCACGAGGCTGACTGGTGTCACAGGTGTTCCCTGGCAGGGGTAATTCTGCTAAATACCTCCCATGTCCAGAGGGAGGCACTAGATGCTACCTGCATTTCCAGCCCAACCCCCGACTTTCCCCGGCAGCCCGCACTGGGAGACAATCGGGGAAGACACGCGAATGGCTCCTAGGGGATCCAAGGTTCTGCAGACAGAAGACGGAACCTCCCCACACTCACAATTCTGGAACAAGCCTGACAGTGTGCGGGAGGTTTGGGTCCGCCCTCCTCAAAGCTGAGTGGTGTCAAAGGAGTTCCCTGGCAGGGGGAATTCCGCTAATTCCCTACCCTGTCCAGGGGGAGGCACTAGATGCTACCTGCATTTCCAGACCAACCCCAGCCTTTCCCCGGCAGCCCGCAATGGGAAACACTCGGGGAAGACACGTGAAGGGCTCCTAGGAGATCCCGGGTTCTGCAGACCGAATACGGAACCTCCCCACACTCAGAATTCCGGAACACGGCCGACTGTGTGGGGGAGGAATGGGGCCGCCGTCCACGAGGCTGACTGGTGTCACAGGTGTTCCCTGGCAGGGGTAATTCTGCTAAATACCTCCCAAGTCCAGAGGGAGGCACTAGATGCTACCTGCATTTCCAGCCCAACCCCCGACTTTCCCCGGCAGCCCGCACTGGGAGACAATCGGGGAAGACACGCGAATGGCTCCTAGGGGATCCAAGGTTCTGCAGACAGAAGACGGAACCTCCCCACACTCACAATTCCGGATCAAGCCTGACTGTGTGGGGGAGGTTTGGGTCCGCCCTCCTCGCAGCTGAGTGGTGTCAAAGGAGTTCCCTGGCAGGGGGAATTCCGCTAATTCCCTACCCTGTCCAGGGGGAGGCACTAGATGCTACCTGCATTTCCAGCCACACCCCCGCATTTCCCCGGCAGACCGCAATGGGAGACACTCGGGGAAGACACGCGAAGGGCTCCTAGGAGATCCGGGGTGCTGCAGACAGAAGACGGAACCTCCCCACACTCAGAATTCCGGAACACGGCTGACTGTGTGGGGGAGGTTTGGGGCCGCCGTCCACGCAGCTGACTGGTGTCACAGGTGTTACCTGGCAGGGAAAACCGCTAATTAATACCCTGTTCAGGGAGAGGCACTAGATGCTACCTTCATTTCCAGCCCAAACCCAGGCTTTCCCCGGCAGCCCGCACAGTCAGACACTCGGGGAAGACACGCGAAGGGCTCCTAGGAGATCCGGGGTGCTGCAGACAGAAGACGGAACCTCCCCACACTCAGAATTCCGGAACACGGCTGACTGTGTGGGGGAGGAATGGGGCCGCCGTCTACGAGGCTGACTGGTGTCACAGGTGTTCCCTGGCAGGGGGAAGTCCGCTAATTACCTCCTATGATCAGGGGGAGGCACTAGATGCTACCTGCATTTCCAGCCCAACCCCCGCCTTTCCCTGGCAGCCCGCACTGGGAGACACTCGGGGAAGACACGCGAATGGCTACTACTGATCCAAGGTCCTGCACACAGAAGACGGAACCTCCCCACACTCACAATTCCGGAACAAGCATGACTGTGTGGGGGAGGTTTGGGGCCGCCGTCCACGCAGCTGACTGGTGTCACAGGTGTTACCTGGCAGGGGAAATCCGCTAACAAAATCCCCTGTCCAGGGAGAGGCAATAGATGCTACCTGCATTTCCAGCCCAACCCTTCACATTTCCCCGGCAGCCCGCAATGTGAGACACTCGGGGAAACACGCGAATGGCTCCTAGTAGATCCCGGGTGCCTCAGACAGAACACGGAACCTCCCCACACTCAGAATTCCGGAACACGGCTGACTGTGTGGGGGAGGTTTGGGGCCGTCGTCCACGCAGTTGACTGGTGTCAAATGTGTTCCCCGGCAGGGGGAAGTCCGCTAATTGCCTACCCTGTCCAGGGGGAGGCACTAGATGCTACCTGCATTTCCAGCCCAACCCCCGCATTTCCCCGGCAGCCCGCAATGGGATACACTCGGGGAAGACACGCGAATGGCTCCTAGGAAATCCAAGGTCCTGCAGACAGAAGACGGAACCTCCCCACACTCAGAATTCCGGAACACGGCTGACTGTGTGGGGGAGGTTTGGGGCCGCCGTCCACGCAGCTGACTGGTGTCACAGGTGTTACCTGGCAGGGAAAACCGCTAATTAATACCCTGTTCAGGGAGAGGCACTAGATGCTACCTTCATTTCCAGCCCAAACCCAGGCTTTCCCCGGCAGCCCGCACAGTCAGACACTCGGGGAAGACACGCGAAGGGCTCCTAGGAGATCCGGGGTGCTGCAGACAGAAGACGGAACCTCCCCACACTCAGAATTCCGCAACACGGCTGACTGTGTGGGGGAGGTTTGGGGCCGCCGTCCACTCAGCTGACTGGTGTCACAGGTGTTCCCTGGCAGGGGTAATTCTGCTAAATACCTCCCATGTCCAGAGGGAGGCACTAGATGCTACCTGCATTTCCAGCCCAACCCCCGCCTTTCCCTGGCAGCCCGCACTGGGATACACTCGGGGAAGACACGCGAATGGCTACTACAGATCCAAGGTCCTGCACACAGAAGACGGAACCTCCCCACACTCACAATTCCGGAACAAGCATGACTGTGTGGGGGAGGTTTGGGGCCGCCGTCCACGCAGCTGACTGGTGTCACAGGTGTTACCTGGCAGGGGAAATCCGCTAACAAAATCCCCTGTCCAGGGAGAGGCAATAGATGCTACCTGCATTTCCAGCCCAACCCCCACCTTTCCCCGGCAGCCCGCAATGTGAGACACTCGGGGAAGACACGCGGATGGCTCCTACGAAATCCAAGGTCCTGCAGACAGAAGACGGAACCTCCCCACACTCACAATTCTGGAACAAGCCTGACAGTGTGCGGGAGGTTTGGGTCCGCCCTCCTCAAAGCTGAGTGGTGTCAAAGGAGTTCCCTGGCAGGGGGAATTCCGCTAATTCCCTACCCTGTCCAGGGGGAGGCACTAGATGCTACCTGCATTTCCAGACCAACCCCCGCATTTCCCCGGCAGCCCGCAATGGGATACACTCGGGGAAGACACGCGAATGGCTCCTAGGAAATCCAAGGTCCTGCAGACAGAGGACGGAACCTCCCCACACTCAGAATTCTGGAACACGGCTGACTGTGTGGGGGAGGTTTGGGGCCGCCGTCCACGCAGCTGACTGGTGTCACAGGTGTTACCTGGCAGGGAAAACCGCTAATTAATACCCTGTTCAGGGAGAGGCACTAGATGCTACCTTCATTTCCAGCCCAAACCCAGGCTTTCCCTGGCAGCCCGCACAGTCAGACACTCGGGGAAGACACACGAAGGGCTCCTAGGAGATCCGGGGTGCTGCAGACAGAAGACGGAACCTCCCCACACTCAGAATTCCGCAACACGGCTGACTGTGTGGGGGAGGTTTGGGGCCGCCGTCCTCTCAGCTGACTGGTGTCACAGGTGTTCCCTGGCAGGGGTAATTCTGCTAAATACCTCCCATGTCCAGAGGGAGGCACTAGATGCTACCTGCATTTCCAGCCACACCCCCGCATTTCCCTGGCAGCCCGCACTGGGATACACTCGGGGAAGACACGCGAATGGCTACTACAGATCCAAGGTCCTGCACACAGAAGACGGAACCTCCCCACACTCACAATTCCGGAACAAGCATGACTGTGTGGGGGAGGTTTGGGGCCGCCGTCCACGCAGCTGACTGGTGTCACAGGTGTTACCTGGCAGGGGAAATCCGCTAACAAAATCCCCTGTCCAGGGAGAGGCAATAAATGCTACCTGCATTTCCAGCCCAACCCCCACCTTTCCCCGGCAGCCCGCAATGTGAGACACTCGGGGAAGACACGCGGATGGCTCCTAGGAAATCCAAGGTCCTGCAGACAGAAGACGGAACCTCCGCACACTCACAATTCTGGAACAAGCCTGACAGTGTGCGGGAGGTTTGGGTCCGCCCTCCTCAAAGCTGAGTGGTGTCAAAGGAGTTCCCTGGCAGGGGGAATTCCGCTAATTCCCTACCCTGTCCAGGGGGAGGCACTAGATGCTACCTGCATTTCCAGACCAACCCCAGCCTTTCCCCGGCAGCCCGCAATGGGAAACACTCGGGGAAGACACGTGAAGGGCTCCTAGGAGATCCCGGGTTCTGCAGACCGAATACGGAACCTCCCCACACTCAGAATTCCGGAACACGGCTGACTGTGTGGGGGAGGAATGGGGCCGCCGTCCACGAGGCTGAATGGTGTCACAGGTGTTCCCTGGCAGGGGTAATTCTGCTAAATACCTCCCATGTCCAGAGGGAGGCACTAGATGCTACCTGCATTTCCAGCCCAACCCCCGACTTTCCCCGGCAGCCCGCACTGGGAGACAATCGGGGAAGACACGCGAATGGCTCCTAGGGGATCCAAGGTTCTGCAGACATAAGACGGAACCTCCCCACACTCACAATTCTGGAACAAGCCTGACAGTGTGCGGGAGGTTTGGGTCCGCCCTCCTCAAAGCTGAGTGGTGTCAAAGGAGTTCCCTGGCAGGGGGAATTCCGCTAATTCCCTACCCTGTCCAGGGGGAGGCACTAGATGCTACCTGCATTTCCAGACCAACCCCAGCCTTTCCCCGGCAGCCCGCAATGGGAAACACTCGGGGAAGACACGTGAAGGGCTCCTAGGAGATTACGGGTTCTGCAGACCGAATACGGAACCTCCCCACACTCAGAATTCCGGAACACGGCCGACTGTGTGGGGGAGGAATGGGGCCGCCGTCCACTCAGCTGACTGGTGTCACAGGTGTTCCCTGGCAGGGGTAATTCTGCTAAATACCTCCCAAGTCCAGAGGGAGGCACTAGATGCTACCTGCATTTCCAGCCCAACCCCCGACTTTCCCCGGCAGCCCGCACTGGGAGACAATCGGGGAAGACACGCGAATGGCTCCTAGGGGATCCAAGGTTCTGCAGACAGAAGACGGAACCTCCCCACACTCACAATTCCGGATCAAGCCTGACTGTGTGGGGGAGGTTTGGGTCCGCCCTCCTCGCAGCTGAGTGGTGTCAAAGGAGTTCCCTGGCAGGGGGAATTCCGCTAATTCCCTACCCTGTCCAGGGGGAGGCACTAGATGCTACCTGCATTTCCAGCCACACCCCCGCATTTCCCCGGCAGACCGCAATGGGAGACACTCGGGGAAGACACGCGAAGGGCTCCTAGGAGATCCGGGGTGCTGCAGACAGAAGACGGAACCTCCCCACACTCAGAATTCCGGAACACGGCTGACTGTGTGGGGGAGGTTTGGGGCCGCAGTCCACTCAGCTGACTGGTGTCACAGGTGTTCCCTGGCAGGGGTAATTCCGCTAAATACCTCCCATGTCCAGGGGGAGGCACTAGATGCTACCTGCATTTCCAGCCCAACCCCCGCCTTTCCCTGGCAGCACGCACTGGGAGACACTCGGGGAAGACACGCGAAGGGCTCCTAGGAAATCCAAGGTCCTGCAGACAGAAGACGGAACCTCCACACACTCAGAATTCCGGAACACGGCTGACTGTGTGGGGGAGGTTTGGGGCCGCCGTCCACGCAGCTGACTGGTGTCACAGGTGTTACCTGGCAGGGAAAACCGCTAATTAATACCCTGTTCAGGGAGAGGCACTAGAAGCTACCTGCATTTCCAGCCCAAACCCAGGCTTTCTCCGGCAGCCCGCACAGTCAGACACTCGGGGAAGACACGCGAAGGGCTCCTAGGAGATCCGGGGTGCTGCAGACAGAAGACGGAACCTCCCCACACTCAGAATTCCGGAACACGGCTGACTGTGTGGGGGAGGTTTGGGGCCGCAGTCCACTCAGCTGACTGGTGTCACAGGTGTTCCCTGGCAGGGGTAATTCCGCTAAATACCTCCCATGTCCAGGGGGAGGCACTAGATGCTACCTGCATTTCCAGCCCAACCCCCGCCTTTCCCCGGCAGCCCGCAATTGGAGACACTCGGGGAAGACACGCGAATGGCTCCTAGGAAATCCAAGGTCCTGCAGACAGAAGACGGAACCTCCCCACACTCAGAATTCCGGAACACGGCTGACTGTGTGGGGGAGGTTTGGGGCCGCCGTCCACGCAGCTGACTGGTGTCACAGGTGTTACCTGGCAGGGAAAACCGCTAATTAATACCCTGTTCAGGGAGAGGCACTAGATGCTACCTGCATTTCCAGCCCAACCCCCACCTTTCCCCGGCAGCCCGCAATGGGAGACACTCGGGGAAGACACGCGGATGGCTCCTAGGAAATCCAAGGTCCTGCAGACAGAAGACGGAACCTCCCCACACTCAGAATTCCGGAACACGGCTGACTGTGTGGGGGAGGTTTGGGGCCGCCGTCCACGCAGCTGACTGGTGTCACAGGTGTTACCTGGCAGGGAAAACCGCTAATTAATACCCTGTTCAGGGAGAGGCACTAGAAGCTACCTGCATTTCCAGGCCAAACCCAGGCTTTCTCCGGCAGCCCGCACAGTCAGACACTCGGGGAAGACACGCGAAGGGCTCCTAGGAGATCCGGGGTGCTGCAGACAGAAGACGGAACCTCCCCACACTCAGAATTCCTGAACACGGCTGACTGTGTGGGGGAGGTTTGGGTCCGCCCTCCTCAAAGCTGAGTGGTGTCAAAGGAGTTCCCTGGCAGGGGGAATTCCGCTAATTCCCTACCCTGTCCAGGGGGAGGCACTAGATGCTACCTGCATTTCCAGACCAACCCCAGCCTTTCCCCGGCAGCCCGCAATGGGAAACACTCGGGGAAGACACGTGAAGGGCTCCTAGGAGATCCCGGGTTCTGCAGACCGAATACGGAACCTCCCCACACTCAGAATTCCGGAACACGGCTGACTGTGTGGGGGAGGAATGGGGCCGCCGTCCACGAGGCTGACTGGTGTCACAGGTGTTCCCTGGTAGGGGTAATTCTGCTAAATACCTCCCATGTCCAGAGGGAGGCACTAGATGCTACCTGCATTTCCAGCCCAACCCCCGACTTTCCCCGGCAGCCCGCACTGGGAGACAATCGGGGAAGACACGCGAATGGCTCCTAGGGGATCCAAGGTTCTGCAGACAGAAGACGGAACCTCCCCACACTCACAATTCTGGAACAAGCCTGACAGTGTGCGGGAGGTTTGGGTCCGCCCTCCTCAAAGCTGAGTGGTGTCAAAGGAGTTCCCTGGCAGGGGGAATTCCGCTAATTCCCTACCCTGTCCAGGGGGAGGCACTAGATGCTACCTGCATTTCCAGACCAACCCCAGCCTTTCCCCGGCAGCCCGCAATGGGAAACACTCGGGGAAGACACGTGAAGGGCTCCTAGGAGATCCCGGGTTCTGCAGACCGAATACGGAACCTCCCCACACTCAGAATTCCGGAACACGGCCGACTGTGTGGGGGAGGAATGGGGCCGCCGTCCACGAGGCTGACTGGTGTCACAGGTGTTCCCTGGCAGGGGTAATTCTGCTAAATACCTCCCAAGTCCAGAGGGAGGCACTAGATGCTACCTGCATTTCCAGCCCAACCCCCGACTTTCCCCGGCAGCCCGCACTGGGAGACAATCGGGGAAGACACGCGAATGGCTCCTAGGGGATCCAAGGTTCTGCAGACATAAGACGGAACCTCCCCACACTCAGAATTCCGGAACACGGCTGACTGTGTGGGGGAGGTTTGGGGCCGCCGTCCACGCAGCTGACTGGTGTCACAGGTGTTACCTGGCAGGGAAAACCGCTAATTAATACCCTGTTCAGGGAGAGGCACTAGAAGCTACCTGCATTTCCAGCCCAAACCCAGGCTTTCTCCGGCAGCCCGCACAGTCAGACACTCGGGGAAGACACGCGAAGGGCTCCTAGGAGATCCGGGGTGCTGCAGACAGAAGACGGAACCTCCCCACACTCAGAATTCCGGAACACGGCTGACTGTGTGGGGGAGGTTTGGGGCCGCCGTCCACGCAGCTGACTGGTGTCACAGGTGTTACCTGGCAGGGAAAACCGCTAATTAATACCCTGTTCAGGGAGAGGCACTAGATGCTACCTGCATTTCCAGCCCAACCCCCACCTTTCCCCGGCAGCCCGCAATGGTAGACACTCGGGGAAGACACGCGGATGGCTCCTAGGAAATCCAAGGTCCTGCAGACAGAAGACGGAACCTCCCCACACTCAGAATTCCGGAACACGGCTGACTGTGTGGGGGAGGTTTGGGGCCGCCGTCCACGCAGCTGACTGGTGTCACAGGTGTTACCTGGCAGGGAAAACCGCTAATTAATACCCTGTTCAGGGAGAGGCACTAGAAGCTACCTGCATTTCCAGCCCAAACCCAGGCTTTCTCCGGCAGCCCGCACAGTCAGACACTCGGGGAAGACACGCGAAGGGCTCCTAGGAGATCCGGGGTGCTGCAGACAGAAGACGGAACCTCCCCACACTCAGAATTCCGGAACACGGCTGACTGTGTGGGGGAGGTTTGGGGCCGCAGTCCACTCAGCTGACTGGTGTCACAGGTGTTCCCTGGCAGGGGTAATTCCGCTAAATACCTCCCATGTCCAGGGGGAGGCACTAGATGCTACCTGCATTTCCAGCCCAACCCCCGCCTTTCCCCGGCAGCCCGCAATGGGAGACACTCGGGGAAGACACGCGAATGGCTCCTAGGAAATCCAAGGTCCTGCAGACAGAAGACGGAACCTCCCCACACTCAGAATTCCGGAACACGGCTGACTGTGTGGGGGAGGTTTGGGGCCGCCGTCCACGCAGCTGACTGGTGTCACAGGTGTTACCTGGCAGGGAAAACCGCTAATTAATACCCTGTTCAGGGAGAGGCACTAGATGCTACCTTCATTTCCAGCCCAAACCCAGGCTTTCCCCGGCAGCCCGCACAGTCAGACACTCGGGGAAGACACGCGAAGGGCTCCTAGGAGATCCGGGGTGCTGCAGACAGAAGACGGAACCTCCCCACACTCAGAATTCCGGAACACGGCTGACTGTGTGGGGGAGGTTTGGGGCCGCCGTCCACTCAGCTGACTGGTGTCACAGGTGTTCCCTGGCAGGGGTAATTCTGCTAAATACCTCCCATGTCCAGAGGGAGGCACTAGATGCTACCTGCATTTCCAGCCCAACCCCCGCCTTTCCCTGGCAGCCCGCACTGGGAGACACTCGGGGAAGACACGCGAATGGCTACTACAGATCCAAGGTTCTGCAGACAGAAGACGGAACCTCCCCACACTCACAATTCCGGAAAAAGCCTGACTGTGTGGGGGAGGTTTGGGTCCGCCGTCCTCGCAGCTGAGTTGTGTCAAAGGAGTTCCCTGGCAAGAGGAATTCCGCTAAATCCCTACCCTGTCCAGGGGGAGGCACTAGATGCTACCTGCATTTCCAGCCCAACCCCCGCATTTCCCCGGCAGCACTCAATGGGAGACACTCGGGGAAGACACGCGAATGGCTTCTAGGAAATCCAAGGTCCTGCAGACAGAAGACGGAACCTCCCCACACTCAGAATTCCGCAACACGGCTGACTGTGTGGGGGAGGTTTGGGGCCGCCGTCCACTCAGCTGACTGGTGTCACAGGTGTTACCTGGCAGGGAAAACCGCTAATTAATACCCTGTTCAGGGAGAGGCACTAGATGCTACCTTCATTTCCAGCCCAAACCCAGGCTTTCCCCGGCAGCCCGCACAGTCAGACACTCGGGGAAGACACGCGAAGGGCTCCTAGGAGATCCGGGGTGCTGCAGACAGAAGACGGAACCTCCCCACAATCAGAATTCCGGAACACGGCTGACTGTGTCGGGGAGGAATGGGGCCGCCGTCTATGAGGCTGCCTGGTGTCACAGGTGTTCCCTGGCAGGGGGAAGTCCGCTAATTACCTCCTATGATCAGGGGGAGGCACTAGATGCTACCTGCATTTCCAGCCCAACCCCCACCTTTCCCCGGCAGCCCGCAATGTGAGACACTCGGGGAAGACACGCGGATGGCTCCTAGGAAATCCAAGGTCCTGCAGACAGAAGACGGAACCTCCCCACACTCACAATTCTGGAACAAGCCTGACAGTGTGCGGGAGGTTTGGGTCCGCCCTCCTCAAAGCTGAGTGGTGTCAAAGGAGTTCCCTGGCAGGGGGAAT
This sequence comes from Camelus dromedarius, assembly GCF_036321535.1. Lineage (NCBI taxonomy): Eukaryota > Metazoa > Chordata > Mammalia > Artiodactyla > Camelidae > Camelus > Camelus dromedarius. The sequence goes on from NW_026989804.1 coordinate 2,199,071, forward strand.
TCCGCTAATTCCCTACCCTGTCCAGGGGGAGGCACTAGATGCTACCTGCATTTCCAGACCAACCCCAGCCTTTCCCCGGCAGCCCGCAATGGGAAACACTCGGGGAAGACACGTGAAGGGCTCCTAGGAGATCCCGGGTTCTGCAGACCGAATACGGAACCTCCCCACACTCAGAATTCCGGAACACGGCTGACTGTGTGGGGGAGGAATGGGGCCGCCGTCCACGAGGCTGACTGGTGTCACAGGTGTTCCCTGGCAGGGGTAATTCTGCTAAATACCTCCCATGTCCAGAGGGAGGCACTAGATGCTACCTGCATTTCCAGCCCAACCCCCGACTTTCCCCGGCAGCCCGCACTGGGAGACAATCGGGGAAGACACGCGAATGGCTCCTAGGGGATCCAAGGTTCTGCAGACAGAAGACGGAACCTCCCCACACTCACAATTCTGGAACAAGCCTGACAGTGTGCGGGAGGTTTGGGTCCGCCCTCCTCAAAGCTGAGTGGTGTCAAAGGAGTTCCCTGGCAGGGGGAATTCCGCTAATTCCCTACCCTGTCCAGGGGGAGGCACTAGATGCTACCTGCATTTCCAGACCAACCCCAGCCTTTCCCCGGCAGCCCGCAATGGGAAACACTCGGGGAAGACACGTGAAGGGCTCCTAGGAGATCCCGGGTTCTGCAGACCGAATACGGAACCTCCCCACACTCAGAATTCCGGAACACGGCCGACTGTGTGGGGGAGGAATGGGGCCGCCGTCCACGAGACTGACTGGTGTCACAGGTGTTCCCTGGCAGGGGTAATTCTGCTAAATACCTCCCAAGTCCAGAGGGAGGCACTAGATGCTACCTGCATTTCCAGCCCAACCCCCGACTTTCCCCGGCAGCCCGCACTGGGAGACAATCGGGGAAGACACGCGAATGGCTCCTAGGGGATCCAAGGTTCTGCAGACAGAAGACGGAACCTCCCCACACTCACAATTCCGGATCAAGCCTGACTGTGTGGGGGAGGTTTGGGTCCGCCCTCCTCGCAGCTGAGTGGTGTCAAAGGAGTTCCCTGGCAGGGGGAATTCCGCTAATTCCCTACCCTGTCCAGGGGGAGGCACTAGATGCTACCTGCATTTCCAGCCACACCCCCGCATTTCCCCGGCAGACCGCAATGGGAGACACTGGGGGAAGACACGCGAAGGGCTCCTAGGAGATCCGGGGTGCTGCAGACAGAAGACGGAACCTCCCCACACTCAGAATTCCGGAACACGGCTGACTGTGTGGGGGAGGTTTGGGGCCGCAGTCCACTCAGCTGACTGGTGTCACAGGTGTTCCCTGGCAGGGGTAATTCCGCTAAATACCTCCCATGTCCAGGGGGAGGCACTAGATGCTACCTGCATTTCCAGCCCAACCCCCGCCTTTCCCTGGCAGCACGCACTGGGAGACACTCGGGGAAGACACGCGAAAGGCTCCTAGGAAATCCAAGGTCCTGCAGACAGAAGACGGAACCTCCCCACACTCAGAATTCCGGAACACGGCTGACTGTGTGGGGGAGGTTTGGGGCCGCCGTCCACGCAGCTGACTGGTGTCACAGGTGTTACCTGGCAGGGAAAACCGCTAATTAATACCCTGTTCAGGGAGAGGCACTAGATGCTACCTGCATTTCCAGCCCAACCCCCACCTTTCCCCGGCAGCCCGCAATGGGAGACACTCGGGGAAGACACGCGGATGGCTCCTAGGAAATCCAAGGTCCTGCAGACAGAAGACGGAACCTCCCCACACTCAGAATTCCGGAACACGGCTGACTGTGTGGGGGAGGTTTGGGGCCGCCGTCCACGCAGCTGACTGGTGTCACAGGTGTTACCTGGCAGGGAAAACCGCTAATTAATACCCTGTTCAGGGAGAGGCACTAGAAGCTACCTGCATTTCCAGCCCAAACCCAGGCTTTCTCCGGCAGCCCGCACAGTCAGACACTCGGGGAAGACACGCGAAGGGCTCCTAGGAGATCCGGGGTGCTGCAGACAGAAGACGGAACCTCCCCACACTCAGAATTCCGGAACACGGCTGACTGTGTGGGGGAGGTTTGGGGCCGCAGTCCACTCAGCTGACTGGTGTCACAGGTGTTCCCTGGCAGGGGTAATTCCGCTAAATACCTCCCATGTCCAGGGGGAGGCACTAGATGCTACCTGCATTTCCAGCCCAACCCCCGCCTTTCCCCGGCAGCCCGCAATGGGAGACACTCGGGGAAGACACGCGAATGGCTCCTAGGAAATCCAAGGTCCTGCAGACAGAAGACGGAACCTCCCCACACTCAGAATTCCGGAACACGGCTGACTGTGTGGGGGAGGTTTGGGGCCGCCGTCCACGCAGCTGACTGGTGTCACAGGTGTTACCTGGCAGGGAAAACCGCTAATTAATACCCTGTTCAGGGAGAGGCACTAGATGCTACCTTCATTTCCAGCCCATACCCAGGATTTCCCCGGCAGCCCGCACAGTCAGACACTCGGGGAAGACACGCGAAGGGCTCCTAGGAGATCCGGGGTGCTGCAGACAGAAGACGGAACCTCCCCACACTCAGAATTCCGCAACACGGCTGACTGTGTGGGGGAGGTTTGGGGCCGCCGTCCACTCAGCTGACTGGTGTCACAGGTGTTCCCTGGCAGGGGTAATTCTGCTAAATACCTCCCATGTCCAGAGGGAGGCACTAGATGCTACCTGCATTTCCAGCCCAACCCCCGCCTTTCCCTGGCAGCCCGCACTTGGATACACTCGGGGAAGACACGCGAATGGCTACTACAGATCCAAGGTCCTGCACACAGAAGACGGAACCTCCCCACACTCACAATTCCGGAACAAGAATGACTGTGTGGGGGAGGTTTGGGGCCGCCGTCCACGCAGCTGACTGGTGTCACAGGTGTTACCTGGCAGGGGAAATCCGCTAACAAAATCCCCTGTCCAGGGAGAGGCAATAGATGCTACCTGCATTTCCAGCCCAACCCCCACCTTTCCCCGGCAGCCCGCAATGTGAGACACTCGGGGAAGACACGCGGATGGCTCCTAGGAAATCCAAGGTCCTGCAGACAGAAGACGGAACCTCCCCACACTCACAATTCTGGAACAAGCCTGACAGTGTGCGGGAGGTTTGGGTCCGCCCTCCTCAAAGCTGAGTGGTGTCAAAGGAGTTCCCTGGCAGGGGGAATTCCGCTAATTCCCTACCCTGTCCAGGGAGAGGGAATAGATGCTACCTGCATTTCCAGACCAACCTCCACCTTTCCCCGGCAGCCCGCAATGTGAGACACTCGGGGAAGACACGCGGATGGCTCCTAGGAAATCCAAGGTATTGCAGACAGGAGACGGAACCTCCCCACACTCACAATTCTGGAACAAGCCTGACTGTGTGGGGGAGGTTTGGGTCCGCCCTCCTCGCAGCTGAGTTGTGTCAAAGGAGTTCCCTGGCAAGAGGAATTCCGCTAAATCCCTACCCTGTCCAGGGGGAGGCACTAGATGCTACCTGCATTTCCAGCCCAACCCCCGCATTTCCCCGGCAGCCCGCAATGGGAGACACTCGGGGAAGACACGCGAATGGCTCCTAGGAAATCCAAGGTCCTACAGACAGGAGCCGGAACCTCCCCACACTCACAATTCTGGAACAAGCCTGACAGTGTGCGGGAGGTTTGGGTCCGCCCTCCTCGCAGCTGAGTTGTGTCAAAGGAGTTCCCTGGCAAGAGGAATTCCGCTAAATCCCTACCCTGTCCAGGGGGAGGCACTAGATGCTACCTGCATTTCCAGCCCAACCCCCGCATTTCCCCGGCAGCCCGCAATGGGAGACACTCGGGGAAGACACGCGAAGGGCTCCTAGTAGATCCGGGGTGCTGCAGACAGAAGACGGAACCTCCCCACACTCAGAATTCCGCAACACGGCTGACTGTGTGGGGGAGGTTTGGGGCCGCCGTCCACTCAGCTGACTGGTGTCACAGGTGTTCCCTGGCAGGGGTAATTCTGCTAAATACCTCCCATGTCCAGAGGGAGGCACTAGATGCTACCTGCATTTCCAGCCCAACCCCCGCCTTTCCCTGGCAGCCCGCACTGGGATACACTCGGGGAAGACACGCGAATGGCTACTACAGATCCAAGGTCCTGCACACAGAAGACGGAACCTCCCCACACTCACAATTCCGGAACAAGCATGACTGTGTGGGGGAGGTTTGGGGCCGCCGTCCACGCAGCTGACTGGTGTCACAGGTGTTACCTGGCAGGGGAAATCCGCTAACAAAATCCCCTGTCCAGGGAGAGGCAATAGATGCTACCTGCATTTCCAGCCCAACCCCCACCTTTCCCCGGCAGCCCGCAATGTGAGACACTCGGGGAAGACACGCGGATGGCTCCTACGAAATCCAAGGTCCTGCAGACAGAAGACGGAACCTCCCCACACTCACAATTCTGGAACAAGCCTGACAGTGTGCGGGAGGTTTGGGTCCGCCCTCCTCAAAGCTGAGTGGTGTCAAAGGAGTTCCCTGGCAGGGGGAATTCCGCTAATTCCCTACCCTGTCCAGGGGGAGGCACTAGATGCTACCTGCATTTCCAGACCAACCCCCGCATTTCCCCGGCAGCCCGCAATGGGATACACTCGGGGAAGACACGCGAATGGCTCCTAGGAAATCCAAGGTCCTGCAGACAGAGGACGGAACCTCCCCACACTCAGAATTCTGGAACACGGCTGACTGTGTGGGGGAGGTTTGGGGCCGCCGTCCACGCAGCTGACTGGTGTCACAGGTGTTACCTGGCAGGGAAAACCGCTAATTAATACCCTGTTCAGGGAGAGGCACTAGATGCTACCTTCATTTCCAGCCCAAACCCAGGCTTTCCCTGGCAGCCCGCACAGTCAGACACTCGGGGAAGACACACGAAGGGCTCCTAGGAGATCCGGGGTGCTGCAGACAGAAGACGGAACCTCCCCACACTCAGAATTCCGCAACACGGCTGACTGTGTGGGGGAGGTTTGGGGCCGCCGTCCACTCAGCTGACTGGTGTCACAGGTGTTCCCTGGCAGGGGTAATTCTGCTAAATACCTCCCATGTCCAGAGGGAGGCACTAGATGCTACCTGCATTTCCAGCCCAACCCCCGCCTTTCCCTGGCAGCCCGCACTGGGATACACTCGGGGAAGACACGCGAATGGCTACTACAGATCCAAGGTCCTGCACACAGAAGACGGAACCTCCCCACACTCACAATTCCGGAACAAGCATGACTGTGTGGGGGAGGTTTGGGGCCGCCGTCCACGCAGCTGACTGGTGTCACAGGTGTTACCTGGCAGGGGAAATCCGCTAACAAAATCCCCTGTCCAGGGAGAGGCAATAAATGCTACCTGCATTTCCAGCCCAACCCCCACCTTTCCCCGGCAGCCCGCAATGTGAGACACTCGGGGAAGACACGCGGATGGCTCCTAGGAAATCCAAGGTCCTGCAGACAGAAGACGGAACCTCCCCACACTCACAATTCTGGAACAAGCCTGACAGTGTGCGGGAGGTTTGGGTCCGCCCTCCTCAAAGCTGAGTGGTGTCAAAGGAGTTCCCTGGCAGGGGGAATTCCGCTAATTCCCTACCCTGTCCAGGGGGAGGCACTAGATGCTACCTGCATTTCCAGACCAACCCCAGCCTTTCCCCGGCAGCCCGCAATGGGAAACACTCGGGGAAGACACGTGAAGGGCTCCTAGGAGATCCCGGGTTCTGCAGACCGAATACGGAACCTCCCCACACTCAGAATTCCGGAACACGGCTGACTGTGTGGGGGAGGAATGGGGCCGCCGTCCACTCAGCTGACTGGTGTCACAGGTGTTCCCTGGCAGGGGTAATTCTGCTAAATACCTCCCATGTCCAGAGGGAGGCACTAGATGCTACCTGCATTTCCAGCCCAACCCCCGACTTTCCCCGGCAGCCCGCACTGGGAGACAATCGGGGAAGACACGCGAATGGCTCCTAGGGGATCCAAGGTTCTGCAGACAGAAGACGGAACCTCCCCACACTCACAATTCTGGAACAAGCCTGACAGTGTGCGGGAGGTTTGGGTCCGCCCTCCTCAAAGCTGAGTGGTGTCAAAGGAGTTCCCTGGCAGGGGGAATTCCGCTAATTCCCTACCCTGTCCAGGGGGAGGCACTAGATGCTACCTGCATTTCCAGACCAACCCCAGCCTTTCCCCGGCAGCCCGCAATGGGAAACACTCGGGGAAGACACGTGAAGGGCTCCTAGGAGATCCCGGGTTCTGCAGACCGAATACGGAACCTCCCCACACTCAGAATTCCGGAACACGGCTGACTGTGTCGGGGAGGAATGGGGCCGCCGTCTATGAGGCTGCCTGGTGTCACAGGTGTTCCCTGGCAGGGGGAAGTCCGCTAATTACCTCCTATGATCAGGGGGAGGCACTAGATGCTACCTGCATTTCCAGCCCAACCCCCACCTTTCCCCGGCAGCCCGCAATGTGAGACACTCGGGGAAGACACGCGGATGGCTCCTAGGAAATCCAAGGTCCTGCAGACAGAAGACGGAACCTCCCCACACTCACAATTCTGGAACAAGCCTGACAGTGTGCGGGAGGTTTGGGTCCGCCCTCCTCAAAGCTGAGTGGTGTCAAAGGAGTTCCCTGGCAGGGGGAATTCCGCTAATTCCCTACCCTGTCCAGGGGGAGGCACTAGATGCTACCTGCATTTCCAGACCAACCCCAGCCTTTCCCCGGCAGCCCGCAATGGGAAACACTCGGGGAAGACACGTGAAGGGCTCCTAGGAGATCCCGGGTTCTGCAGACCGAATACGGAACCTCCCCACACTCAGAATTCCGGAACACGGCTGACTGTGTGGGGGAGGAATGGGGCCGCCGTCCACGAGGCTGACTGGTGTCACAGGTGTTCCCTGGCAGGGGTAATTCTGCTAAATACCTCCCATGTCCAGAGGGAGGCACTAGATGCTACCTGCATTTCCAGCCCAACCCCCGACTTTCCCCGGCAGCCCGCACTGGGAGACAATCGGGGAAGACACGCGAATGGCTCCTAGGGGATCCAAGGTTCTGCAGACAGAAGACGGAACCTCCCCACACTCACAATTCTGGAACAAGCCTGACAGTGTGCGGGAGGTTTGGGTCCGCACTCCTCGCAGCTGAGTGGTGTCAAAGGAGTTCCCTGGCAGGGGGAATTCCGCTAATTCCCTACCCTGTCCAGGGGGAGGCACTAGATGCTACCTGCATTTCCAGACCAACCCCAGCCTTTCCCCGGCAGCCCGCAATGGGAAACACTCGGGGAAGACACGTGAAGGGCTCCTAGGAGATCCCGGGTTCTGCAGACCGAATACGGAACCTCCCCACACTCAGAATTCCGGAACACGGCCGACTGTGTGGGGGAGGAATGGGGCCGCCGTCCACGAGACTGACTGGTGTCACAGGTGTTCCCTGGCAGGGGTAATTCTGCTAAATACCTCCCAAGTCCAGAGGGAGGCACTAGATGCTACCTGCATTTCCAGCCCAACCCCCGACTTTCCCCGGCAGCCCGCACTGGGAGACAATCGGGGAAGACACGCGAATGGCTCCTAGGGGATCCAAGGTTCTGCAGACAGAAGACGGAACCTCCCCACACTCACAATTCCGGATCAAGCCTGACTGTGTGGGGGAGGTTTGGGTCCGCCCTCCTCGCAGCTGAGTGGTGTCAAAGGAGTTCCCTGGCAGGGGGAATTCCGCTAATTCCCTACCCTGTCCAGGGGGAGGCACTAGATGCTACCTGCATTTCCAGCCACACCCCCGCATTTCCCCGGCAGACCGCAATGGGAGACACTCGGGGAAGACACGCGAAGGGCTCCTAGGAGATCCGGGGTGCTGCAGACAGAAGACGGAACCTCCCCACACTCAGAATTCCGGAACACGGCTGACTGTGTGGGGGAGGTTTGGGGCCGCAGTCCACTCAGCTGACTGGTGTCACAGGTGTTCCCTGGCAGGGGTAATTCCGCTAAATACCTCCCATGTCCAGGGGGAGGCACTAGATGCTACCTGCATTTCCAGCCCAACCCCCGCCTTTCCCTGGCAGCACGCACTGGGAGACACTCGGGGAAGACACGCGAAAGGCTCCTAGGAAATCCAAGGTCCTGCAGACAGAAGACGGAACCTCCCCACACTCAGAATTCCGGAACACGGCTGACTGTGTGGGGGAGGTTTGGGGCCGCCGTCCACGCAGCTGACTGGTGTCACAGGTGTTACCTGGCAGGGAAAACCGCTAATTAATACCCTGTTCAGGGAGAGGCACTAGATGCTACCTGCATTTCCAGCCCAACCCCCACCTTTCCCCGGCAGCCCGCAATGGTAGACACTCGGGGAAGACACGCGGATGGCTCCTAGGAAATCCAAGGTCCTGCAGACAGAAGACGGAACCTCCCCACACTCAGAATTCCGGAACACGGCTGACTGTGTGGGGGAGGTTTGGGGCCGCCGTCCACGCAGCTGACTGGTGTCACAGGTGTTACCTGGCAGGGAAAACCGCTAATTAATACCCTGTTCAGGGAGAGGCACTAGAAGCTACCTGCATTTCCAGCCCAAACCCAGGCTTTCTCCGGCAGCCCGCACAGTCAGACACTCGGGGAAGACACGCGAAGGGCTCCTAGGAGATCCGGGGTGCTGCAGACAGAAGACGGAACCTCCCCACACTCAGAATTCCGGAACACGGCTGACTGTGTGGGGGAGGTTTGGGGCCGCAGTCCACTCAGCTGACTGGTGTCACAGGTGTTCCCTGGCAGGGGTAATTCCGCTAAATACCTCCCATGTCCAGGGGGAGGCACTAGATGCTACCTGCATTTCCAGCCCAACCCCCGCCTTTCCCCGGCAGCCCGCAATGGGAGACACTCGGGGAAGACACGCGAATGGCTCCTAGGAAATCCAAGGTCCTGCAGACAGAAGACGGAACCTCCCCACACTCAGAATTCCGGAACACGGCTGACTGTGTGGGGGAGGTTTGGGGCCGCCGTCCACGCAGCTGACTGGTGTCACAGGTGTTACCTGGCAGGGAAAACCGCTAATTAATACCCTGTTCAGGGAGAGGCACTAGATGCTACCTGCATTTCCAGCCCAACACCCAGGCTTTCCCCGGCAGCCCGCACAGTCAGACACTCGGGGAAGACACGCGAAGGGCTCCTAGGAGATCCGGGGTGCTGCAGACAGAAGACGGAACCTCCCCACACTCAGAATTCCGGAACACGGCTGACTGTGTGGGGGAGGTTTGGGGCCGCCGTCCACTCAGCTGACTGGTGTCACAGGTGTTCCCTGGCAGGGGTAATTCTGCTAAATACCTCCCATGTCCAGAGGGAGGCACTAGATGCTACCTGCATTTCCAGCCCAACCCCCGCCTTTCCCTGGCAGCCCGCACTGGGAGACACTCGGGGAAGACACGCGAATGGCTCCTAGGAAATCCAAGGTCCTGCAGACAGAAGACGGAACCTCCCCACACTCACAATTCCGGAACACGGCTGACTGTGTGGGGGAGGTTTGGGGCCGCCGTCCACGCAGCTGACTGGTGTCACAGGTGTTACCTGGCAGGGAAAACCGCTAATTAATACCCTGTTCAGGGAGAGGCACTAGATGCTACCTGCATTTCCAGCCCAACCCCCACCTTTCCCCGGCAGCCCGCAATGGGAGACACTCGGGGAAGACACGCGGATGGCTCCTAGGAAATCCAAGGTCCTGCAGACAGAAGACGGAACCTCCCCACACTCAGAATTCCGGAACACGGCTGACTGTGTGGGGGAGGTTTGGGGCCGCCGTCCACGCAGCTGACTGGTGTCACAGGTGTTACCTGGCAGGGAAAACCGCTAATTAATACCCTGTTCAGGGAGAGGCACTAGAAGCTACCTGCATTTCCAGCCCAAACCCAGGCTTTCTCCGGCAGCCCGCACAGTCAGACACTCGGGGAAGACACGCGAAGGGCTCCTAGGAGATCCGGGGTGCTGCAGACAGAAGACGGAACCTCCCCACACTCAGAATTCCGGAACACGGCTGACTGTGTGGGGGAGGTTTGGGGCCGCAGTCCACTCAGCTGACTGGTGTCACAGGTGTTCCCTGGCAGGGGTAATTCCGCTAAATACCTCCCATGTCCAGGGGGAGGCACTAGATGCTACCTGCATTTCCAGCCCAACCCCCGCCTTTCCCCGGCAGCCCGCAATGGGAGACACTCGGGGAAGACACGCGAATGGCTCCTAGGAAATCCAAGGTCCTGCAGACAGAAGACGGAACCTCCCCACACTCAGAATTCCGGAACACGGCTGACTGTGTGGGGGAGGTTTGGGGCCGCCGTCCACGCAGCTGACTGGTGTCACAGGTGTTACCTGGCAGGGAAAACCGCTAATTAATACCCTGTTCAGGGAGAGGCACTAGATGCTACCTTCATTTCCAGCCCATACCCAGGCTTTCCCCGGCAGCCCGCACAGTCAGACACTCGGGGAAGACACCCGAAGGGCTCCTAGGAGATCCGGGGTGCTGCAGACAGAAGACGGAACCTCCCCACACTCAGAATTCCGCAACACGGCTGACTGTGTGGGGGAGGTTTGGGGCCGCCGTCCACTCAGCTGACTGGTGTCACAGGTGTTCCCTGGCAGGGGTAATTCTGCTAAATACCTCCCATGTCCAGAGGGAGGCACTAGATGCTACCTGCATTTCCAGCCAAACCCCCGCCTTTCCCTGGCAGCCCGCACTGGGATACACTCGGGGAAGACACGCGAATGGCTACTACAGATCCAAGGTCCTGCACACAGAAGACGGAACCTCCCCACACTCACAATTCCGGAACAAGAATGACTGTGTGGGGGAGGTTTGGGGCCGCCGTCCACGCAGCTGACTGGTGTCACAGGTGTTACCTGGCAGGGGAAATCCGCTAACAAAATCCCCTGTCCAGGGAGAGGCAATAGATGCTACCTGCATTTCCAGCCCAACCCCCACCTTTCCCCGGCAGCCCGCAATGTGAGACACTCGGGGAAGACACGCGGATGGCTCCTAGGAAATCCAAGGTCCTGCAGACAGAAGACGGAACCTCCCCACAATCACAATTCTGGAACAAGCCTGACAGTGTGCGGGAGGTTTGGGTCCGCCCTCCTCAAAGCTGAGTGGTGTCAAAGGAGTTCCCTGGCAGGGGGAATTCCGCTAATTCCCTACCCTGTCCAGGGAGAGGGAATAGATGCTACCTGCATTTCCAGACCAACCCCCACCTTTCCCCGGCAGCCCGCAATGTGAGACACTCGGGGAAGACACGCGGATGGCTCCTAGGAAATCCAAGGTCCTGCAGACAGGAGACGGAACCTCCCCACACTCACAATTCTGGAACAAGCCTGACTGTGTGGGGGAGGTTTGGGTCCGCCCTCCTCGCAGCTGAGTTGTGTCAAAGGAGTTCCCTGGCAAGAGGAATTCCGCTAAATCCCTACCCTGTCCAGGGGGAGGCACTAGATGCTACCTGCATTTCCAGCCCAACCCCCGCATTTCCCCGGCAGCCCGCAATGGGAGACACTCGGGGAAGACACGCGAATGGCTCCTAGGAAATCCAAGGTCCTACAGACAGGAGCCGGAACCTCCCCACACTCACAATTCTGGAACAAGCCTGACAGTGTGCGGGAGGTTTGGGTCCGCCCTCCTCGCAGCTGAGTTGTGTCAAAGGAGTTCCCTGGCAAGAGGAATTCCGCTAAATCCCTACCCTGTCCAGGGGGAGGCACTAGATGCTACCTGCATTTCCAGCCCAACCCCCGCATTTCCCCGGCAGCCAGCAATGGGAGACACTCGGGGAAGACACGCGAAGGGCTCCTAGGAGATCCGGGGTGCTGCAGACAGAAGACGGAACCTCCCCACACTCAGAATTCCGCAACACGGCTGACTGTGTGGGGGAGGTTTGGGGCCGCCGTCCACTCAGCTGACTGGTGTCACAGGTGTTCCCTGGCAGGGGTAATTCTGCTAAATACCTCCCATGTCCAGAGGGAGGCACTAGATGCTACCTGCATTTCCAGCCCAACCCCCGCCTTTCCCTGGCAGCCCGCACTGGGATACACTCGGGGAAGACACGCGAATGGCTACTACAGATCCAAGGTCCTGCACACAGAAGACGGAACCTCCCCACACTCACAATTCCGGAACAAGCATGACTGTGTGGGGGAGGTTTGGGGCCGCCGTCCACGCAGCTGACTGGTGTCACAGGTGTTACCTGGCAGGGGAAATCCGCTAACAAAATCCCCTGTCCAGGGAGAGGCAATAGATGCTACCTGCATTTCCAGCCCAACCCCCACCTTTCCCCGGCAGCCCGCAATGTGAGACACTCGGGGAAGACACGCGGATGGCTCCTACGAAATCCAAGGTCCTGCAGACAGAAGACGGAACCTCCCCACACTCACAATTCTGGAACAAGCCTGACAGTGTGCGGGAGGTTTGGGTCCGCCCTCCTCAAAGCTGAGTGGTGTCAAAGGAGTTCCCTGGCAGGGGGAATTCCGCTAATTCCCTACCCTGTCCAGGGGGAGGCACTAGATGCTACCTGCATTTCCAGACCAACCCCCGCATTTCCCCGGCAGCCCGCAATGGGATACACTCGGGGAAGACACGCGAATGGCTCCTAGGAAATCCAAGGTCCTGCACACAGAAGACGGAACCTCCCCACACTCACAATTCCGGAACAAGCATGACTGTGTGGGGGAGGTTTGGGGCCGCCGTCCACGCAGCTGACTGGTGTCACAGGTGTTACCTGGCAGGGAAAACCGCTAATTAATACCCTGTTCAGGGAGAGGCACTAGAAGCTACCTGCATTTCCAGCCCAAACCCAGGCTTTCTCCGGCAGCCCGCACAGTCAGACACTCGGGGAAGACACGCGAAGGGCTCCTAGGAGATCCGGGGTGCTGCAGACAGAAGACGGAACCTCCCCACACTCAGAATTCCGGAACACGGCTGACTGTGTGGGGGAGGTTTGGGGCCGCAGTCCACTCAGCTGACTGGTGTCACAGGTGTTCCCTGGCAGGGGTAATTCTGCTAAATACCTCCCATGTCCAGAGGGAGGCACTAGATGCTACCTGCATTTCCAGCCCAACCCCCGACTTTCCCCGGCAGCCCGCACTGGGAGACAATCGGGGAAGACACGCGAATGGCTCCTAGGGGATCCAAGGTTCTGCAGACAGAAGACGGAACCTCCCCACACTCACAATTCTGGAACAAGCCTGACAGTGTGCGGGAGGTTTGGGTCCGCACTCCTCGCAGCTGAGTGGTGTCAAAGGAGTTCCCTGGCAGGGGGAATTCCGCTAATTCCCTACCCTGTCCAGGGGGAGGCACTAGATGCTACCTGCATTTCCAGACCAACCCCAGACTTTCCCCGGCAGCCCGCAATGGGAAACACTCGGGGAAGACACGTGAAGGGCTCCTAGGAGATCCCGGGTTCTGCAGACCGAATACGGAACCTCCCCACACTCAGAATTCCGGAACACGGCCGACTGTGTGGGGGAGGAATGGGGCCGCCGTCCACGAGACTGACTGGTGTCACAGGTGTTCCCTGGCAGGGGTAATTCTGCTAAATACCTCCCAAGTCCAGAGGGAGGCACTAGATGCTACCTGCATTTCCAGCCCAACCCCCGACTTTCCCCGGCAGCCCGCACTGGGAGACAATCGGGGAAGACACGCGAATGGCTCCTAGGGGATCCAAGGTTCTGCAGACAGAAGACGGAACCTCCCCACACTCACAATTCCGGATCAAGCCTGACTGTGTGGGGGAGGTTTGGGTCCGCCCTCCTCGCAGCTGAGTGGTGTCAAAGGAGTTCCCTGGCAGGGGGAATTCCGCTAATTCCCTACCCTGTCCAGGGGGAGGCACTAGATGCTACCTGCATTTCCAGCCACACCCCCGCATTTCCCCGGCAGACCGCAATGGGAGACACTCGGGGAAGACACGCGAAGGGCTCCTAGGAGATCCGGGGTGCTGCAGACAGAAGACGGAACCTCCCCACACTCAGAATTCCGGAACACGGCTGACTGTGTGGGGGAGGTTTGGGGCCGCAGTCCACTCAGCTGACTGGTGTCACAGGTGTTCCCTGGCAGGGGTAATTCCGCTAAATACCTCCCATGTCCAGGGGGAGGCACTAGATGCTACCTGCATTTCCAGCCCAACCCCCGCCTTTCCCTGGCAGCACGCACTGGGAGACACTCGGGGAAGACACGCGGATGGCTCCTAGGAAATCCAAGGTCCTGCAGACAGAAGACGGAACCTCCCCACACTCAGAATTCCGGAACACGGCTGACTGTGTGGGGGAGGTTTGGGGCCGCCGTCCACGCAGCTGACTGGTGTCACAGGTGTTACCTGGCAGGGAAAACCGCTAATTAATACCCTGTTCAGGGAGAGGCACTAGAAGCTACCTGCATTTCCAGCCCAAACCCAGGCTTTCTCCGGCAGCCCGCACAGTCAGACACTCGGGGAAGACACGCGAAGGGCTCCTAGGAGATCCGGGGTGCTGCAGACAGAAGACGGAACCTCCCCACACTCAGAATTCCGGAACACGGCTGACTGTGTGGGGGAGGTTTGGGGCCGCAGTCCACTCAGCTGACTGGTGTCACAGGTGTTCCCTGGCAGGGGTAATTCCGCTAAATACCTCCCATGTCCAGGGGGAGGCACTAGATGCTACCTGCATTTCCAGCCCAACCCCCGCCTTTCCCCGGCAGCCCGCAATGGGAGACACTCGGGGAAGACACGCGAATGGCTCCTAGGAAATCCAAGGTCCTGCAGACAGAAGACGGAACCTCCCCACACTCAGAATTCCGGAACACGGCTGACTGTGTGGGGGAGGTTTGGGGCCGCCGTCCACGCAGCTGACTGGTGTCACAGGTGTTACCTGGCAGGGAAAACCGCTAATTAATACCCTGTTCAGGGAGAGGCACTAGATGCTACCTGCATTTCCAGCCCAACACCCACCTTTCCCCGGCAGCCCGCAATGGGAGACACTCGGGGAAGACACGCGGATGGCTCCTAGGAAATCCAAGGTCCTGCAGACAGAAGACGGAACCTCCCCACACTCAGAATTCCGGAACACGGCTGACTGTGTGGGGGAGGTTTGGGGCCGCCGTCCACGCAGCTGACTGGTGTCACAGGTGTTACCTGGCAGGGAAAACCGCTAATTAATACCCTGTTCAGGGAGAGGCACTAGAAGCTACCTGCATTTCCAGCCCAAACCCAGGCTTTCTCCGGCAGCCCGCACAGTCAGACACTCGGGGAAGACACGCGAAGGGCTCCTAGGAGATCCGGGGTGCTGCAGACAGAAGACGGAACCTCCCCACACTCAGAATTCCGGAACACGGCTGACTGTGTGGGGGAGGTTTGGGGCCGCAGTCCACTCAGCTGACTGGTGTCACAGGTGTTCCCTGGCAGGGGTAATTCCGCTAAATACCTCCCATGTCCAGGGGGAGGCACTAGATGCTACCTGCATTTCCAGCCCAACCCCCGCCTTTCCCCGGCAGCCCGCAATGGGAGACACTCGGGGAAGACACGCGAATGGCTCCTAGGAAATCCAAGGTCCTGCAGACAGAAGACGGAACCTCCCCACACTCAGAATTCCGGAACACGGCTGACTGTGTGGGGGAGGTTTGGGGCCGCCGTCCACGCAGCTGACTGGTGTCACAGGTGTTACCTGGCAGGGAAAACCGCTAATTAATACCCTGTTCAGGGAGAGGCACTAGATGCTACCTTCATTTCCAGCCCAAACCCAGGCTTTCCCCGGCAGCCCGCACAGTCAGACACTCGGGGAAGACACGCGAAGGGCTCCTAGGAGATCCGGGGTGCTGCAGACAGAAGACGGAACCTCCCCACACTCAGAATTCCGGAACACGGCTGACTGTGTGGGGGAGGTTTGGGGCCGCCGTCCACTCAGCTGACTGGTGTCACAGGTGTTCCCTGGCAGGGGTAATTCTGCTAAATACCTCCCATGTCCAGAGGGAGGCACTAGATGCTACCTGCATTTCCAGCCCAACCCCCGCCTTTCCCTGGCAGCCCGCACTGGGAGACACTCGGGGAAGACACGCGAATGGCTCCTAGGAAATCCAAGGTCCTGCAGACAGAAGACGGAACCTCCCCACACTCACAATTCCGGAACACGGCTGACTGTGTGGGGGAGGTTTGGGGCCGCCGTCCACGCAGCTGACTGGTGTCACAGGTGTTACCTGGCAGGGAAAACCGCTAATTAATACCCTGTTCAGGGAGAGGCACTAGATGCTACCTGCATTTCCAGCCCAACCCCCACCTTTCCCCGGCAGCCCGCAATGGGAGACACTCGGGGAAGACACGCGGATGGCTCCTAGGAAATCCAAGGTCCTGCAGACAGAAGACGGAACCTCCCCACACTCAGAATTCCGGAACACGGCTGACTGTGTGGGGGAGGTTTGGGGCCGCCGTCCACGCAGCTGACTGGTGTCACAGGTGTTACCTGGCAGGGAAAACCGCTAATTAATACCCTGTTCAGGGAGAGGCACTAGAAGCTACCTGCATTTCCAGCCCAAACCCAGGCTTTCTCCGGCAGCCCGCACAGTCAGACACTCGGGGAAGACACGCGAAGGGCTCCTAGGAGATCCGGGGTGCTGCAGACAGAAGACGGAACCTCCCCACACTCAGAATTCCGGAACACGGCTGACTGTGTGGGGGAGGTTTGGGGCCGCAGTCCACTCAGCTGACTGGTGTCACAGGTGTTCCCTGGCAGGGGTAATTCCGCTAAATACCTCCCATGTCCAGGGGGAGGCACTAGATGCTACCTGCATTTCCAGCCCAACCCCCGCCTTTCCCCGGCAGCCCGCAATGGGAGACACTCGGGGAAGACACGCGAATGGCTCCTAGGAAATCCAAGGTCCTGCAGACAGAAGACGGAACCTCCCCACACTCAGAATTCCGGAACACGGCTGACTGTGTGGGGGAGGTTTGGGGCCGCCGTCCACGCAGCTGACTGGTGTCACAGGTGTTACCTGGCAGGGAAAACCGCTAATTAATACCCTGTTCAGGGAGAGGCACTAGATGCTACCTTCATTTCCAGCCCATACCCAGGATTTCCCCGGCAGCCCGCACAGTCAGACACTCGGGGAAGACACGCGAAGGGCTCCTAGGAGATCCGGGGTGCTGCAGATAGAAGACGGAACCTCCCCACACTCAGAATTCCGCAACACGGCTGACTGTGTGGGGGAGGTTTGGGGCCGCCGTCCACTCAGCTGACTGGTGTCACAGGTGTTCCCTGGCAGGGGTAATTCTGCTAAATACCTCCCATGTCCAGAGGGAGGCACTAGATGCTACCTGCATTTCCAGCCCAACCCCCGCCTTTCCCTGGCAGCCCGCACTTGGATACACTCGGGGAAGACACGCGAATGGCTACTACAGATCCAAGGTCCTGCACACAGAAGACGGAACCTCCCCACACTCACAATTCCGGAACAAGAATGACTGTGTGGGGGAGGTTTGGGGCCGCCGTCCACGCAGCTGACTGGTGTCACAGGTGTTACCTGGCAGGGAAAACCGCTAATTAATACCCTGTTCAGGGAGAGGCACTAGATGCTACCTGCATTTCCAGCCCAACACCCACCTTTCCCCGGCAGCCCGCAATGGGAGACACTCGGGGAAGACACGCGGATGGCTCCTAGGAAATCCAAGGTCCTGCAGACAGAAGACGGAACCTCCCCACACTCAGAATTCCGGAACACGGCTGACTGTGTGGGGGAGGTTTGGGGCCGCAGTCCACTCAGCTGACTGGTGTCACAGGTGTTCCCTGGCAGGGGTAATTCCGCTAAATACCTCCCATGTCCAGGGGGAGGCACTAGATGCTACCTGCATTTCCAGCCCAACCCCCGCCTTTCCCCGGCAGCCCGCAATGGGAGACACTCGGGGAAGACACGCGAATGGCTCCTAGGAAATCCAAGGTCCTGCAGACAGAAGACGGAACCTCCCCACACTCAGAATTCCGGAACACGGCTGACTGTGTGGGGGAGGTTTGGGGCCGCCGTCCACGCAGCTGACTGGTGTCACAGGTGTTACCTGGCAGGGAAAACCGCTAATTAATACCCTGTTCAGGGAGAGGCACTAGATGCTACCTTCATTTCCAGCCCAAACCCAGGCTTTCCCCGGCAGCCCGCACAGTCAGACACTCGGGGAAGACACGCGAAGGGCTCCTAGGAGATCCGGGGTGCTGCAGACAGAAGACGGAACCTCCCCACACTCAGAATTCCGGAACACGGCTGACTGTGTGGGGGAGGTTTGGGGCCGCCGTCCACTCAGCTGACTGGTGTCACAGGTGTTCCCTGGCAGGGGTAATTCTGCTAAATACCTCCCATGTCCAGAGGGAGGCACTAGATGCTACCTGCATTTCCAGCCCAACCCCCGCCTTTCCCTGGCAGCCCGCACTGGGAGACACTCGGGGAAGACACGCGAATGGCTCCTAGGAAATCCAAGGTCCTGCAGACAGAAGACGGAACCTCCCCACACTCACAATTCCGGAACACGGCTGACTGTGTGGGGGAGGTTTGGGGCCGCCGTCCACGCAGCTGACTGGTGTCACAGGTGTTACCTGGCAGGGAAAACCGCTAATTAATACCCTGTTCAGGGAGAGGCACTAGATGCTACCTGCATTTCCAGCCCAACCCCCACCTTTCCCCGGCAGCCCGCAATGGGAGACACTCGGGGAAGACACGCGGATGGCTCCTAGGAAATCCAAGGTCCTGCAGACAGAAGACGGAACCTCCCCACACTCAGAATTCCGGAACACGGCTGACTGTGTGGGGGAGGTTTGGGGCCGCCGTCCACGCAGCTGACTGGTGTCACAGGTGTTACCTGGCAGGGAAAACCGCTAATTAATACCCTGTTCAGGGAGAGGCACTAGAAGCTACCTGCATTTCCAGCCCAAACCCAGGCTTTCTCCGGCAGCCCGCACAGTCAGACACTCGGGGAAGACACGCGAAGGGCTCCTAGGAGATCCGGGGTGCTGCAGACAGAAGACGGAACCTCCCCACACTCAGAATTCCGGAACACGGCTGACTGTGTGGGGGAGGTTTGGGGCCGCAGTCCACTCAGCTGACTGGTGTCACAGGTGTTCCCTGGCAGGGGTAATTCCGCTAAATACCTCCCATGTCCAGGGGGAGGCACTAGATGCTACCTGCATTTCCAGCCCAACCCCCGCCTTTCCCCGGCAGCCCGCAATGGGAGACACTCGGGGAAGACACGCGAATGGCTCCTAGGAAATCCAAGGTCCTGCAGACAGAAGACGGAACCTCCCCACACTCACAATTCCGGAACACGGCTGACTGTGTGGGGGAGGTTTGGGGCCGCCGTCCACGCAGCTGACTGGTGTCACAGGTGTTACCTGGCAGGGAAAACCGCTAATTAATACCCTGTTCAGGGAGAGGCACTAGATGCTACCTTCATTTCCAGCCCATACCCAGGATTTCCCCGGCAGCCCGCACAGTCAGACACTCGGGGAAGACACGCGAAGGGCTCCTAGGAGATCCGGGGTGCTGCAGACCGAAGACGGAACCTCCCCACACTCAGAATTCCGGAACACGGCCGACTGTCTGGGGGAGGAATGGGGCCGCCGTCCACTCAGCTGACTGGTGTCACAGGTGTTCCCTGGCAGGGGTAATTCTGCTAAATACCTCCCAAGTCCAGAGGGAGGCACTAGATGCTACCTGCATTTCAGCCCAACCCCCGACTTTCCCCGGCAGCCCGCACTGGGAGACAATCGGGGAAGACACGCGAATGGCTCCTAGGGGATCCAAGGTTCTGCAGACAGAAGACGGAACCTCCCCACACTCACAATTCCGGATCAAGCCTGACTGTGTGGGGGAGGTTTGGGTCCGCCCTCCTCGCAGCTGAGTGGTGTCAAAGGAGTTCCCTGGCAGGGGGAATTCCGCTAATTCCCTACCCTGTCCAGGGGGAGGCACTAGATGCTACCTGCATTTCCAGCCACACCCCCGCATTTCCCCGGCAGACCGCAATGGGAGACACTCGGGGAAGACACGCGAAGGGCTCCTAGGAGATCCGGGGTGCTGCAGACAGAAGACGGAACCTCCCCACACTCAGAATTCCGGAACACGGCTGACTGTGTGGGGGAGGTTTGGGGCCGCAGTCCACTCAGCTGACTGGTGTCACAGGTGTTCCCTGGCAGGGGTAATTCCGCTAAATACCTCCCATGTCCAGGGGGAGGCACTAGATGCTATCTGCATTTCCAGCCCAACCCCCGCCTTTCCCTGGCAGCACGCACTGGGAGACACTCGGTGAAGACACGCGAAGGGCTCCTAGGAGATCCAAGGTCCTGCAGACAGAAGACGGAACCTCCACACACTCAGAATTCCGGAACACGGCTGACTGTGTGGGGGAGGTTTGGGGCCGCCGTCCACGCAGCTGACTGGTGTCACAGGTGTTACCTGGCAGGGAAAACCGCTAATTAATACCCTGTTCAGGGAGAGGCACTAGATGCTACCTGCATTTCCAGCCCAACCCCCACCTTTCCCCGGCAGCCCGCAATGGTAGACACTCGGGGAAGACACGCGGATGGCTCCTAGGAAATCCAAGGTCCTGCAGACAGAAGACGGAACCTCCCCACACTCAGAATTCCGGAACACGGCTGACTGTGTGGGGGAGGTTTGGGGCCGCCGTCCACGCAGCTGACTGGTGTCACAGGTGTTACCTGGCAGGGAAAACCGCTAATTAATACCCTGTTCAGGGAGAGGCACTAGAAGCTACCTGCATTTCCAGCCCAAACCCAGGCTTTCTCCGGCAGCCCGCACAGTCAGACACTCGGGGAAGACACGCGAAGGGCTCCTAGGAGATCCGGGGTGCTGCAGACAGAAGACGGAACCTCCCCACACTCAGAATTCCGGAACACGGCTGACTGTGTGGGGGAGGTTTGGGGCCGCAGTCCACTCAGCTGACTGGTGTCACAGGTGTTCCCTGGCAGGGGTAATTCCGCTAAATACCTCCCATGTCCAGGGGGAGGCACTAGATGCTACCTGCATTTCCAGCCCAACCCCCGCCTTTCCCCGGCAGCCCGCAATGGGAGACACTCGGGGAAGACACGCGAATGGCTCCTAGGAAATCCAAGGTCCTGCAGACAGAAGACGGAACCTCCCCACACTCAGAATTCCGGAACACGGCTGACTGTGTGGGGGAGGTTTGGGGCCGCCGTCCACGCAGCTGACTGGTGTCACAGGTGTTACCTGGCAGGGAAAACCGCTAATTAATACCCTGTTCAGGGAGAGGCACTAGATGCTACCTGCATTTCCAGCCCAACCCCCACCTTTCCCCGGCAGCCCGCAATGGGAGACACTCGGGGAAGACACGCGGATGGCTCCTAGGAAATCCAAGGTCCTGCAGACAGAAGACGGAACCTCCCCACACTCAGAATTCCGGAACACGGCTGACTGTGTGGGGGAGGTTTGGGGCCGCCGTCCACGCAGCTGACTGGTGTCACAGGTGTTACCTGGCAGGGAAAACCGCTAATTAATACCCTGTTCAGGGAGAGGCACTAGAAGCTACCTGCATTTCCAGGCCAAACCCAGGCTTTCTCCGGCAGCCCGCACAGTCAGACACTCGGGGAAGACACGCGAAGGGCTCCTAGGAGATCCGGGGTGCTGCAGACAGAAGACGGAACCTCCCCACACTCAGAATTCCTGAACACGGCTGACTGTGTGGGGGAGGTTTGGGTCCGCCCTCCTCAAAGCTGAGTGGTGTCAAAGGAGTTCCCTGGCAGGGGGAATTCCGCTAATTCCCTACCCTGTCCAGGGGGAGGCACTAGATGCTACCTGCATTTCCAGACCAACCCCAGCCTTTCCCCGGCAGCCCGCAATGGGAAACACTCGGGGAAGACACGTGAAGGGCTCCTAGGAGATCCCGGGTTCTGCAGACCGAATACGGAACCTCCCCACACTCAGAATTCCGGAACACGGCTGACTGTGTGGGGGAGGAATGGGGCCGCCGTCCACGAGGCTGACTGGTGTCACAGGTGTTCCCTGGTAGGGGTAATTCTGCTAAATACCTCCCATGTCCAGAGGGAGGCACTAGATGCTACCTGCATTTCCAGCCCAACCCCCGACTTTCCCCGGCAGCCCGCACTGGGAGACAATCGGGGAAGACACGCGAATGGCTCCTAGGGGATCCAAGGTTCTGCAGACAGAAGACGGAACCTCCCCACACTCACAATTCTGGAACAAGCCTGACAGTGTGCGGGAGGTTTGGGTCCGCCCTCCTCAAAGCTGAGTGGTGTCAAAGGAGTTCCCTGGCAGGGGGAATTCCGCTAATTCCCTACCCTGTCCAGGGGGAGGCACTAGATGCTACCTGCATTTCCAGACCAACCCCAGCCTTTCCCCGGCAGCCCGCAATGGGAAACACTCGGGGAAGACACGTGAAGGGCTCCTAGGAGATCCCGGGTTCTGCAGACCGAATACGGAACCTCCCCACACTCAGAATTCCGGAACACGGCCGACTGTGTGGGGGAGGAATGGGGCCGCCGTCCACGAGGCTGACTGGTGTCACAGGTGTTCCCTGGCAGGGGTAATTCTGCTAAATACCTCCCAAGTCCAGAGGGAGGCACTAGATGCTACCTGCATTTCCAGCCCAACCCCCGACTTTCCCCGGCAGCCCGCACTGGGAGACAATCGGGGAAGACACGCGAATGGCTCCTAGGGGATCCAAGGTTCTGCAGACAGAAGACGGAACCTCCCCACACTCAGAATTCCGGAACACGGCTGACTGTGTGGGGGAGGTTTGGGGCCGCCATCCACGCAGCTGACTGGTGTCACAGGTGTTACCTGGCAGGGAAAACCGCTAATTAATACCCTGTTCAGGGAGAGGCACTAGAAGCTACCTGCATTTCCAGGCCAAACCCAGGCTTTCTCCGGCAGCCCGCACAGTCAGACACTCGGGGAAGACACGCGAAGGGCTCCTAGGAGATCCGGGGTGCTGCAGAGAGAAGACGGAACCTCCCCACACTCAGAATTCCGGAACACGGCTGACTGTGTGGGGGAGGTTTGGGGCCGCCGTCCACGCAGCTGACTGGTGTCACAGGTGTTACCTGGCAGGGAAAACCGCTAATTAATACCCTGTTCAGGGAGAGGCACTAGATGCTACCTGCATTTCCAGCCCAACCCCCACCTTTCCCCGGCAGCCCGCAATGGTAGACACTCGGGGAAGACACGCGGATGGCTCCTAGGAAATCCAAGGTCCTGCAGACAGAAGACGGAACCTCCCCACACTCAGAATTCCGGAACACGGCTGACTGTGTGGGGGAGGTTTGGGGCCGCCGTCCACGCAGCTGACTGGTGTCACAGGTGTTACCTGGCAGGGAAAACCGCTAATTAATACCCTGTTCAGGGAGAGGCACTAGAAGCTACCTGCATTTCCAGCCCAAACCCAGGCTTTCTCCGGCAGCCCGCACAGTCAGACACTCGGGGAAGACACGCGAAGGGCTCCTAGGAGATCCGGGGTGCTGCAGACAGAAGACGGAACCTCCCCACACTCAGAATTCCGGAACACGGCTGACTGTGTGGGGGAGGTTTGGGGCCGCAGTCCACTCAGCTGACTGGTGTCACAGGTGTTCCCTGGCAGGGGTAATTCCGCTAAATACCTCCCAAGTCCAGAGGGAGGCACTAGATGCTACCTGCATTTCAGCCCAACCCCCGACTTTCCCCGGCAGCCCGCACTGGGAGACAATCGGGGAAGACACGCGAATGGCTCCTAGGGGATCCAAGGTTCTGCAGACAGAAGACGGAACCTCCCCACACTCACAATTCCGGATCAAGCCTGACTGTGTGGGGGAGGTTTGGGTCCGCCCTCCTCGCAGCTGAGTGGTGTCAAAGGAGTTCCCTGGCAGGGGGAATTCCGCTAATTCCCTACCCTGTCCAGGGGGAGGCACTAGATGCTACCTGCATTTCCAGCCACACCCCCGCATTTCCCCGGCAGACCGCAATGGGAGACACTCGGGGAAGACACGCGAAGGGCTCCTAGGAGATCCGGGGTGCTGCAGACAGAAGACGGAACCTCCCCACACTCAGAATTCCGGAACACGGCTGACTGTGTGGGGGAGGTTTGGGGCCGCAGTCCACTCAGCTGACTGGTGTCACAGGTGTTCCCTGGCAGGGGTAATTCCGCTAAATACCTCCCATGTCCAGGGGGAGGCACTAGATGCTACCTGCATTTCCAGCCCAACCCCCGCCTTTCCCTGGCAGCACGCACTGGGAGACACTCGGTGAAGACACGCGAAGGGCTCCTAGGAGATCCAAGGTCCTGCAGACAGAAGACGGAACCTCCACACACTCAGAATTCCGGAACACGGCTGACTGTGTGGGGGAGGTTTGGGGCCGCCGTCCACGCAGCTGACTGGTGTCACAGGTGTTACCTGGCAGGGAAAACCGCTAATTAATACCCTGTTCAGGGAGAGGCACTAGATGCTACCTGCATTTCCAGCCCAACCCCCACCTTTCCCCGGCAGCCCGCAATGGTAGACACTCGGGGAAGACACGCGGATGGCTCCTAGGAAATCCAAGGTCCTGCAGACAGAAGACGGAACCTCCCCACACTCAGAATTCCGGAACACGGCTGACTGTGTGGGGGAGGTTTGGGGCCGCCGTCCACGCAGCTGACTGGTGTCACAGGTGTTACCTGGCAGGGAAAACCGCTAATTAATACCCTGTTCAGGGAGAGGCACTAGAAGCTACCTGCATTTCCAGCCCAAACCCAGGCTTTCTCCGGCAGCCCGCACAGTCAGACACTCGGGGAAGACACGCGAAGGGCTCCTAGGAGATCCGGGGTGCTGCAGACAGAAGACGGAACCTCCCCACACTCAGAATTCCGGAACACGGCTGACTGTGTGGGGGAGGTTTGGGGCCGCAGTCCACTCAGCTGACTGGTGTCACAGGTGTTCCCTGGCAGGGGTAATTCCGCTAAATACCTCCCAAGTCCAGAGGGAGGCACTAGATGCTACCTGCATTTCAGCCCAACCCCCGACTTTCCCCGGCAGCCCGCACTGGGAGACAATCGGGGAAGACACGCGAATGGCTCCTAGGGGATCCAAGGTTCTGCAGACAGAAGACGGAACCTCCCCACACTCACAATTCCGGATCAAGCCTGACTGTGTGGGGGAGGTTTGGGTCCGCCCTCCTCGCAGCTGAGTGGTGTCAAAGGAGTTCCCTGGCAGGGGGAATTCCGCTAATTCCCTACCCTGTCCAGGGGGAGGCACTAGATGCTACCTGCATTTCCAGCCACACCCCCGCATTTCCCCGGCAGACCGCAATGGGAGACACTCGGGGAAGACACGCGAAGGGCTCCTAGGAGATCCGGGGTGCTGCAGACAGAAGACGGAACCTCCCCACACTCAGAATTCCGGAACACGGCTGACTGTGTGGGGGAGGTTTGGGGCCGCAGTCCACTCAGCTGACTGGTGTCACAGGTGTTCCCTGGCAGGGGTAATTCCGCTAAATACCTCCCATGTCCAGGGGGAGGCACTAGATGCTACCTGCATTTCCAGCCCAACCCCCGCCTTTCCCTGGCAGCACGCACTGGGAGACACTCGGTGAAGACACGCGAAGGGCTCCTAGGAGATCCAAGGTCCTGCAGACAGAAGACGGAACCTCCACACACTCAGAATTCCGGAACACGGCTGACTGTGTGGGGGAGGTTTGGGGCCGCCGTCCACGCAGCTGACTGGTGTCACAGGTGTTACCTGGCAGGGAAAACCGCTAATTAATACCCTGTTCAGGGAGAGGCACTAGATGCTACCTGCATTTCCAGCCCAACCCCCACCTTTCCCCGGCAGCCCGCAATGGTAGACACTCGGGGAAGACACGCGGATGGCTCCTAGGAAATCCAAGGTCCTGCAGACAGAAGACGGAACCTCCCCACACTCAGAATTCCGGAACACGGCTGACTGTGTGGGGGAGGTTTGGGGCCGCCGTCCACGCAGCTGACTGGTGTCACAGGTGTTACCTGGCAGGGAAAACCGCTAATTAATACCCTGTTCAGGGAGAGGCACTAGAAGCTACCTGCATTTCCAGCCCAAACCCAGGCTTTCTCCGGCAGCCCGCACAGTCAGACACTCGGGGAAGACACGCGAAGGGCTCCTAGGAGATCCGGGGTGCTGCAGACAGAAGACGGAACCTCCCCACACTCAGAATTCCGGAACACGGCTGACTGTGTGGGGGAGGTTTGGGGCCGCAGTCCACTCAGCTGACTGGTGTCACAGGTGTTCCCTGGCAGGGGTAATTCCGCTAAATACCTCCCATGTCCAGGGGGAGGCACTAGATGCTACCTGCATTTCCAGCCCAACCCCCGCCTTTCCCCGGCAGCCCGCAATGGGAGACACTCGGGGAAGACACGCGAATGGCTCCTAGGAAATCCAAGGTCCTGCAGACAGAAGACGGAACCTCCCCACACTCAGAATTCCGGAACACGGCTGACTGTGTGGGGGAGGTTTGGGGCCGCCGTCCACGCAGCTGACTGGTGTCACAGGTGTTACCTGGCAGGGAAAACCGCTAATTAATACCCTGTTCAGGGAGATGCACTAGAAGCTACCTGCATTTCCAGGCCAAACCCAGGCTTTCTCCGGCAGCCCGCACAGTCAGACACTCGGGGAAGACACGCGAAGGGCTCCTAGGAGATCCGGGGTGCTGCAGACAGAAGACGGAACCTCCCCACACTCAGAATTCCTGAACACGGCTGACTGTGTGGGGGAGGTTTGGGTCCGCCCTCCTCAAAGCTGAGTGGTGTCAAAGGAGTTCCCTGGCAGGGGGAATTCCGCTAATTCCCTACCCTGTCCAGGGGGAGGCACTAGATGCTACCTGCATTTCCAGACCAACCCCAGCCTTTCCCCGGCAGCCCGCAATGGGAAACACTCGGGGAAGACACGTGAAGGGCTCCTAGGAGATCCCGGGTTCTGCAGACCGAATACGGAACCTCCCCACACTCAGAATTCCGGAACACGGCTGACTGTGTGGGGGAGGAATGGGGCCGCCGTCCACGAGGCTGACTGGTGTCACAGGTGTTCCCTGGTAGGGGTAATTCTGCTAAATACCTCCCATGTCCAGAGGGAGGCACTAGATGCTACCTGCATTTCCAGCCCAACCCCCGACTTTCCCCGGCAGCCCGCACTGGGAGACAATCGGGGAAGACACGCGAATGGCTCCTAGGGGATCCAAGGTTCTGCAGACAGAAGACGGAACCTCCCCACACTCACAATTCTGGAACAAGCCTGACAGTGTGCGGGAGGTTTGGGTCCGCCCTCCTCAAAGCTGAGTGGTGTCAAAGGAGTTCCCTGGCAGGGGGAATTCCGCTAATTCCCTACCCTGTCCAGGGGGAGGCACTAGATGCTACCTGCATTTCCAGACCAACCCCAGCCTTTCCCCGGCAGCCCGCAATGGGAAACACTCGGGGAAGACACGTGAAGGGCTCCTAGGAGATCCCGGGTTCTGCAGACCGAATACGGAACCTCCCCACACTCAGAATTCCGGAACACGGCCGACTGTGTGGGGGAGGAATGGGGCCGCCGTCCACGAGGCTGACTGGTGTCACAGGTGTTCCCTGGCAGGGGTAATTCTCCTAAATACCTCCCAAGTCCAGAGGGAGGCACTAGATGCTACCTGCATTTCCAGCCCAACCCCCGACTTTCCCCGGCAGCCCGCACTGGGAGACAATCGGGGAAGACACGCGAATGGCTCCTAGGGGATCCAAGGTTCTGCAGACAGAAGACGGAACCTCCCCACACTCAGAATTCCGGAACACGGCTGACTGTGTGGGGGAGGTTTGGGGCCGCCATCCACGCAGCTGACTGGTGTCACAGGTGTTACCTGGCAGGGAAAACCGCTAATTAATACCCTGTTCAGGGAGAGGCACTAGAAGCTACCTGCATTTCCAGGCCAAACCCAGGCTTTCTCCGGCAGCCCGCACAGTCAGACACTCGGGGAAGACACGCGAAGGGCTCCTAGGAGATCCGGGGTGCTGCAGACAGAAGACGGAACCTCCCCACACTCAGAATTCCGGAACACGGCTGACTGTGTGGTGGAGGTTTGGGGCCGCCGTCCACGCAGCTGACTGGTGTCACAGGTGTTACCTGGCAGGGAAAACCGCTAATTAAT
This sequence comes from Camelus dromedarius, assembly GCF_036321535.1. NCBI lineage: Eukaryota > Metazoa > Chordata > Mammalia > Artiodactyla > Camelidae > Camelus > Camelus dromedarius. The sequence continues at coordinate 2,227,157 of NW_026989804.1, forward strand.
ACCCTGTTCAGGGAGAGGCACTAGATGCTACCTGCATTTCCAGCCCAACCCCCACCTTTCCCCGGCAGCCCGCAATGGTAGACACTCGGGGAAGACACGCGGATGGCTCCTAGGAAATCCAAGGTCCTGCAGACAGAAGACGGAACCTCCCCACACTCAGAATTCCGGAACACGGCTGACTGTGTGGGGGAGGTTTGGGGCCGCCGTCCACGCAGCTGACTGGTGTCACAGGTGTTACCTGGCAGGGAAAACCGCTAATTAATACCCTGTTCAGGGAGAGGCACTAGAAGCTACCTGCATTTCCAGCCCAAACCCAGGCTTTCTCCGGCAGCCCGCACAGTCAGACACTCGGGGAAGACACGCGAAGGGCTCCTAGGAGATCCGGGGTGCTGCAGACAGAAGACGGAACCTCCCCACACTCAGAATTCCGGAACACGGCTGACTGTGTGGGGGAGGTTTGGGGCCGCAGTCCACTCAGCTGACTGGTGTCACAGGTGTTCCCTGGCAGGGGTAATTCCGCTAAATACCTCCCATGTCCAGGGGGAGGCACTAGATGCTACCTGCATTTCCAGCCCAACCCCCGCCTTTCCCCGGCAGCCCGCAATGGGAGACACTCGGGGAAGACACGCGAATGGCTCCTAGGAAATCCAAGGTCCTGCAGACAGAAGACGGAACCTCCCCACACTCAGAATTCCGGAACACGGCTGACTGTGTGGGGGAGGTTTGGGGCCGCCGTCCACGCAGCTGACTGGTGTCACAGGTGTTACCTGGCAGGGAAAAACGCTAATTAATACCCTGTTCAGGGAGAGGCACTAGATGCTACCTGCATTTCCAGCCCAACCCCCACCTTTCCCCGGCAGCCCGCAATGGGAGACACTCGGGGAAGACACGCGGATGGCTCCTAGGAAATCCAAGGTCCTGCAGACAGAAGACGGAACCTCCCCACACTCAGAATTCCGGAACACGGCTGACTGTGTGGGGGAGGTTTGGGGCCGCCGTCCACGCAGCTCACTGGTGTCACAGGTGTTACCTGGCAGGGAAAACCGCTAATTAATACCCTGTTCAGGGAGAGGCACTAGAAGCTACCTGCATTTCCAGGACAAACCCAGGCTTTCTCCGGCAGCCCGCACAGTCAGACACTCGGGGAAGACACGCGAAGGGCTCCTAGGAGATCCGGGGTGCTGCAGACAGAAGACGGAACCTCCCCACACTCAGAATTCCTGAACACGGCTGACTGTGTGGGGGAGGTTTGGGTCCGCCCTCCTCAAAGCTGAGTGGTGTCAAAGGAGTTCCCTGGCAGGGGGAATTCCGCTAATTCCCTACCCTGTCCAGGGGGAGGCACTAGATGCTACCTGCATTTCCAGACCAACCCCAGCCTTTCCCCGGCAGCCCGCAATGGGAAACACTCGGGGAAGACACGTGAAGGGCTCCTAGGAGATCCCGGGTTCTGCAGACCGAATACGGAACCTCCCCACACTCAGAATTCCGGAACACGGCTGACTGTGTGGGGGAGGAATGGGGCCGCCGTCCACGAGGCTGACTGGTGTCACAGGTGTTCCCTGGTAGGGGTAATTCTGCTAAATACCTCCCATGTCCAGAGGGAGGCACTAGATGCTACCTGCATTTCCAGCCCAACCCCCGACTTTCCCCGGCAGCCCGCACTGGGAGACAATCGGGGAAGACACGCGAATGGCTCCTAGGGGATCCAAGGTTCTGCAGACAGAAGACGGAACCTCCCCACACTCACAATTCTGGAACAAGCCTGACAGTGTGCGGGAGGTTTGGGTCCGCCCTCCTCAAAGCTGAGTGGTGTCAAAGGAGTTCCCTGGCAGGGGGAATTCCGCTAATTCCCTACCCTGTCCAGGGGGAGGCACTAGATGCTACCTGCATTTCCAGACCAACCCCAGCCTTTCCCCGGCAGCCCGCAATGGGAAACACTCGGGGAAGACACGTGAAGGGCTCCTAGGAGATCCGGGGTGCTGCAGACAGAAGACGGAACCTCCCCACACTCAGAATTCCGGAACACGGCTGACTGTGTGGGGGAGGTTTGGGGCCGCCGTCCACGCAGCTGACTGGTGTCACAGGTGTTACCTGGCAGGGAAAAACGCTAATTAATACCCTGTTCAGGGAGAGGCACTAGATGCTACCTTCATTTCCAGCCCAAACCCAGGCTTTCCCCGGCAGCCCGCACAGTCAGACACTCGGGGAAGACACGCGAAGGGCTCCTAGGAGATCCGGGGTGCTGCAGACAGAAGACGGAACCTCCCCACACTCAGAATTCCGGAACACGGCTGACTGTGTGGGGGAGGTTTGGGGCCGCCGTCCACTCAGCTGACTGGTGTCACAGGTGTTCCCTGGCAGGGGTAATTCTGCTAAATACCTCCCAAGTCCAGAGGGAGGCACTAGAGGCTACCTGCATTTCCAGCCCAACCCCCGACTTTCCCCGGCAGCCCGCACTGGGAGACAATCGGGGAAGACACGCGAATGGCTCCTAGGGGATCCAAGGTTCTGCAGACAGAAGACGGAACCTCCCCACACTCACAATTCCGGATCAAGCCTGACTGTGTGGGGGAGGTTTGGGTCCGCCCTCCTCGCAGCTGAGTGGTGTCAAAGGAGTTCCCTGGCAGGGGGAATTCCGCTAATTCAATACCCTGTCCAGGGGGAGGCACTAGATGCTACCTGCCTTTCCAGCCACACCCCCGCATTTCCCCGGCAGACCGCAATGGGAGACACTCGGGGAAGACACGCGAAGGGCTCCTAGGAGATCCGGGGTGCTGCAGACAGAAGACGGAACCTCCCCACACTCAGAATTCCGGAACACGGCTGACTGTGTGGGGGAGGTTTGGGGCCGCAGTCCACTCAGCTGACTGGTGTCACAGGTGTTCCCTGGCAGGGGTAATTCTGCTAAATACCTCCCATGTCCAGAGGGAGGCACTAGATGCTACCTGCATTTCCAGCCCAACCCCCACATTTCCCCGGCAGCCCGCACTGGGAGACAATCGGGGAAGACACGTGAATGGCTCCTAGGGTTATCCAAGGTTCTGCAGACAGAAGACGGAACCTCCCCACACTCACAATTCCGGAACACGGCTGACTGTGTGGGGGACGTTTGGGGCCGCCGTCCACGCAGCTGACTGGTGTCACAGGTGTTACCTGGCAGGGAAAACCGCTAATTAATACCCTGTTCAGGGAGAGGCACTAGATGCTACCTTCATTTCCAGCCCAAACCCAGGCTTTCCCCGGCAGCCCGCACAGTCAGACACTCGGGGAAGACACGCGAAGGGCTCCTAGGAGATCCGGGGTGCTGCAGACAGAAGACGGAACCTCCCCACACTCAGAATTCCGGAACACGGCTGACTGTGTGGGGGAGGTTTGGGGCCGCCGTCCACTCAGCTGACTGGTGTCACAGGTGTTCTCTGGCAGGGGTAATTCTGCTAAATACCTCCCATGTCCAGAGGGAGGCACTAGATGCTACCTGCATTTCCAGCCCAACCCCCGCCTTTCCCTGGCAGCCCGCACTGGGAGACACTCGGGGAAGACACGCGAATGGCTACTACAGATCCAAGGTTCTGCAGACAGAAGACGGAACCTCCCCACACTCACAATTCCGGAACAAGCCTGACTGTGTGGGGGAGGTTTGGGTCCGCCGTCCTCGCAGCTGAGTTGTGTCAAAGGAGTTCCCTGGCAAGAGGAATTCCGCTAAATCCCTACCCTGTCCAGGGGGAGGCACTAGATGCTACCTGCATTTCCAGCCCAACCCCCGCATTTCCCCGGCAGCCCTCAATGGGAGACACTCGGGGAAGACACGCGAATGGCTTCTAGGAAATCCAAGGTCCTGCAGACAGAAGACGGAACCTCCCCACACTCAGAATTCCGCAACACGGCTGACTGTGTGGGGGAGGTTTGGGGCCGCCGTCCACTCAGCTGACTGGTGTCACAGGTGTTACCTGGCAGGGAAAACCGCTAATTAATACCCTGTTCAGGGAGAGGCACTAGATGCTACCTTCATTTCCAGCCCAAACCCAGGCTTTCCCCGGCAGCCCGCACAGTCAGACACTCGGGGAAGACACGCGAAGGGCTCCTAGGAGATCCGGGGTGCTGCAGACAGAAGACGGAACCTCCCCACACTCAGAATTCCGGAACACGGCTGACTGTGTGGGGGAGGTTTGGGGCCGCCGTCCACGCAGCTGACTGGTGTCACAGGTGTTACCTGGCAGGGAAAACCGCTAATTAATACCCTGTTCAGGGAGAGGCACTAGAAGCTACCTGCATTTCCAGCCCAAACCCAGGCTTTCTCCGGCAGCCCGCACAGTCAGACACTCGGGGAAGACACGCGAAGGGCTCCTAGGAGATCCGGGGTGCTGCAGACAGAAGACGGAACCTCCCCACACTCAGAATTCCGGAACACGGCTGACTGTGTGGGGGAGGTTTGGGGCCGCAGTCCACTCAGCTGACTGGTGTCACAGGTGTTCCCTGGCAGGGGTAATTCCGCTAAATACCTCCCATGTCCAGGGGGAGGCACTAGATGCTACCTGCATTTCCAGCCCAACCCCCGCCTTTCCCCGGCAGCCCGCAATGGGAGACACTCGGGGAAGACACGCGAATGGCTCCTAGGAAATCCAAGGTCCTGCAGACAGAAGACGGAACCTCCCCACACTCAGAATTCCGGAACACGGCTGACTGTGTGGGGGAGGTTTGGGGCCGCCGTCCACGCAGCTGACTGGTGTCACAGGTGTTACCTGGCAGGGAAAAACGCTAATTAATACCCTGTTCAGGGAGAGGCACTAGATGCTACCTTCATTTCCAGCCCAAACCCAGGCTTTCCCCGGCAGCCCGCACAGTCAGACACTCGGGGAAGACACGCGAAGGGCTCCTAGGAGATCCGGGGTGCTGCAGACAGAAGACGGAACCTCCCCACACTCAGAATTCCGGAACACGGCTGACTGTGTGGGGGAGGTTTGGGGCCGCCGTCCACTCAGCTGACTGGTGTCACAGGTGTTCCCTGGCAGGGGTAATTCTGCTAAATACCTCCCAAGTCCAGAGGGAGGCACTAGATGCTACCTGCATTTCCAGCCCAACCCCCGACTTTCCCCGGCAGCCCGCACTGGGAGACAATCGGGGAAGACACGCGAATGGCTCCTAGGGGATCCAAGGTTCTGCAGACAGAAGACGGAACCTCCCCACACTCACAATTCCGGATCAAGCCTGACTGTGTGGGGGAGGTTTGGGTCCGCCCTCCTCGCAGCTGAGTGGTGTCAAAGGAGTTCCCTGGCAGGGGGAATTCCGCTAATTCCCTACCCTGTCCAGGGGGAGGCACTAGATGCTACCTGCATTTCCAGCCACACCCCCGCATTTCCCCGGCAGACCGCAATGGGAGACACTCGGGGAAGACACGCGAAGGGCTCCTAGGAGATCCGGGGTGCTGCAGACAGAAGACGGAACCTCCCCACACTCAGAATTCCGGAACACGGCTGACTGTGTGGGGGAGGTTTGGGGCCGCAGTCCACTCAGCTGACTGGTGTCACAGGTGTTCCCTGGCAGGGGTAATTCTGCTAAATACCTCCCATGTCCAGAGGGAGGCACTAGATGCTACCTGCATTTCCAGCCCAACCCCCGCATTTCCCCGGCAGCCCGCACTGGGAGACAATCGGGGAAGACACGTGAATGGCTCCTAGGGGATCCAAGGTTCTGCAGACAGAAGACGGAACCTCCCCACACTCACAATTCCGGAACACGGCTGACTGTGTGGGGGACGTTTGGGGCCGCCGTCCACGCAGCTGACTGGTGTCACAGGTGTTACCTGGCAGGGAAAACCGCTAATTAATACCCTGTTCAGGGAGAGGCACTAGATGCTACCTTCATTTCCAGCCCAAACCCAGGCTTTCCCCGGCAGCCCGCACAGTCAGACACTCGGGGAAGACACGCGAAGGGCTCCTAGGAGATCCGGGGTGCTGCAGACAGAAGACGGAACCTCCCCACACTCAGAATTCCGGAACACGGCTGACTGTGTGGGGGAGGTTTGGGGCCGCCGTCCACTCAGCTGACTGGTGTCACAGGTGTTCCCTGGCAGGGGTAATTCTGCTAAATACCTCCCATGTCCAGAGGGAGGCACTAGATGCTACCTGCATTTCCAGCCCAACCCCCGCCTTTCCCTGGCAGCCCGCACTGGGAGACACTCGGGGAAGACACGCGAATGGCTACTACAGATCCAAGGTTCTGCAGACAGAAGACGGAACCTCCCCACACTCACAATTCCGGAACAAGCCTGACTGTGTGGGGGAGGTTTGGGTCCGCCGTCCTCGCAGCTGAGTTGTGTCAAAGGAGTTCCCTGGCAAGAGGAATTCCGCTAAATCCCTACCCTGTCCAGGGGGAGGCACTAGATGCTACCTGCATTTCCAGCCCAACCCCCGCATTTCCCCGGCAGCCCTCAATGGGGGACACTCGGGGAAGACACGCGAATGGCTTCTAGGAAATCCAAGGTCCTGCAGACAGAAGACGGAACCTCCCCACACTCAGAATTCCGCAACACGGCTGACTGTGTGGGGGAGGTTTGGGGCCGCCGTCCACTCAGCTGACTGGTGTCACAGGTGTTACCTGGCAGGGAAAACCGCTAATTAATACCCTGTTCAGGGAGAGGCACTAGATGCTACCTTCATTTCCAGCCCAAACCCAGGCTTTCCCCGGCAGCCCGCACAGTCAGACACTCGGGGAAGTCACGCGAAGGGCTCCTAGGAGATCCGGGGTGCTGCAGACAGAAGACGGAACCTCCCCACAATCAGAATTCCGGAACACGGCTGACTGTGTCGGGGAGGAATGGGGCCGCCGTCTATGAGGCTGCCTGGTGTCACAGGTGTTCCCTGGCAGGGGGAAGTCCGCTAATTACCTCCTATGATCAGGGGGAGGCACTAGATGCTACCTGCATTTCCAGCCCAACCCCCACCTTTCCCCGGCAGCCCGCAATGTGAGACACTCGGGGAAGACACGCGGATGGCTCCTAGGAAATCCAAGGTCCTGCAGACAGAAGACGGAACCTCCCCACACTCACAATTCTGGAACAAGCCTGACAGTGTGCGGGAGGTTTGGGTCCGCCCTCCTCAAAGCTGAGTGGTGTCAAAGGAGTTCCCTGGCAGGGGGAATTCCGCTAATTCCCTACCCTGTCCAGGGGGAGGCACTAGATGCTACCTGCATTTCCAGACCAACCCCAGCCTTTCCCCGGCAGCCCGCAATGGGAAACACTCGGGGAAGACACGTGAAGGGCTCCTAGGAGATCCCGGGTTCTGCAGACCGAATACGGAACCTCCCCACACTCAGAATTCCGGAACACGGCTGACTGTGTGGGGGAGGAATGGGGCCGCCGTCCACGAGGCTGACTGGTGTCACAGGTGTTCCCTGGCAGGGGTAATTCTGCTAAATACCTCCCATGTCCAGAGGGAGGCACTAGATGCTACCTGCATTTCCAGCCCAACCCCCGACTTTCCCCGGCAGCCCGCACTGGGAGACAATCGGGGAAGACACGCGAATGGCTCCTAGGGGATCCAAGGTTCTGCAGACAGAAGACGGAACCTCCCCACACTCACAATTCTGGAACAAGCCTGACAGTGTGCGGGAGGTTTGGGTCCGCACTCCTCGCAGCTGAGTGGTGTCAAAGGAGTTCCCTGGCAGGGGGAATTCCGCTAATTCCCTACCCTGTCCAGGGGGAGGCACTAGATGCTACCTGCATTTCCAGACCAACCCCAGCCTTTCCCCGGCAGCCCGCAATGGGAAACACTCGGGGAAGACACGTGAAGGGCTCCTAGGAGATCCCGGGTTCTGCAGACCGAATACGGAACCTCCCCACACTCAGAATTCTGGAACACGGCTGACTGTGTGGGGGAGGTTTGGGGCCGCCGTCCACGCAGCTGACTGGTGTCACAGGTGTTACCTGGCAGGGAAAACCGCTAATTAATACCCTGTTCAGGGAGAGGCACTAGATGCTACCTTCATTTCCAGCCCAAACCCAGGCTTTCCCTGGCAGCCCGCACAGTCAGACACTCGGGGAAGACACACGAAGGGCTCCTAGGAGATCCGGGGTGCTGCAGACAGAAGACGGAACCTCCCCACACTCAGAATTCCGCAACACGGCTGACTGTGTGGGGGAGGTTTGGGGCCGCCGTCCTCTCAGCTGACTGGTGTCACAGGTGTTCCCTGGCAGGGGTAATTCTGCTAAATACCTCCCATGTCCAGAGGGAGGCACTAGATGCTACCTGCATTTCCAGCCCAACCCCCGCCTTTCCCTGGCAGCCCGCACTGGGATACACTCGGGGAAGACACGCGAATGGCTACTACAGATCCAAGGTCCTGCACACAGAAGACGGAACCTCCCCACACTCACAATTCCGGAACAAGCATGACTGTGTGGGGGAGGTTTGGGGCCGCCGTCCACGCAGCTGACTGGTGTCACAGGTGTTACCTGGCAGGGGAAATCCGCTAACAAAATCCCCTGTCCAGGGAGAGGCAATAAATGCTACCTGCATTTCCAGCCCAACCCCCACCTTTCCCCGGCAGCCCGCAATGTGAGACACTCGGGGAAGACACGCGGATGGCTCCTAGGAAATCCAAGGTCCTGCAGACAGAAGACGGAACCTCCCCACACTCACAATTCTGGAACAAGCCTGACAGTGTGCGGGAGGTTTGGGTCCGCCCTCCTCAAAGCTGAGTGGTGTCAAAGGAGTTCCCTGGCAGGGGGAATTCCGCTAATTCCCTACCCTGTCCAGGGGGAGGCACTAGATGCTACCTGCATTTCCAGACCAACCCCAGCCTTTCCCCGGCAGCCCGCAATGGGAAACACTCGGGGAAGACACGTGAAGGGCTCCTAGGAGATCCCGGGTTCTGCAGACCGAATACGGAACCTCCCCACACTCAGAATTCCGGAACACGGCTGACTGTGTGGGGGAGGAATGGGGCCGCCGTCCACGAGGCTGACTGGTGTCACAGGTGTTCCCTGGCAGGGGTAATTCTGCTAAATACCTCCCATGTCCAGAGGGAGGCACTAGATGCTACCTGCATTTCCAGCCCAACCCCCGACTTTCCCCGGCAGCCCGCACTGGGAGACAATCGGGGAAGACACGCGAATGGCTCCTAGGGGATCCAAGGTTCTGCAGACAGAAGACGGAACCTCCCCACACTCACAATTCTGGAACAAGCCTGACAGTGTGCGGGAGGTTTGGGTCCGCCCTCCTCAAAGCTGAGTGGTGTCAAAGGAGTTCCCTGGCAGGGGAAATTCCGCTAATTCCCTACCCTGTCCAGGGGGAGGCACTAGATGCTACCTGCATTTCCAGACCAACCCCAGCCTTTCCCCGGCAGCCCGCAATGGGAAACACTCGGGGAAGACACGTGAAGGGCTCCTAGGAGATCCCGGGTTCTGCAGACCGAATACGGAACCTCCCCACACTCAGAATTCCGGAACACGGCCGACTGTGTGGGGGAGGAATGGGGCCGCCGTCCACTCAGCTGACTGGTGTCACAGGTGTTACCTGGCAGGGAAAACCGCTAATTAATACCCTGTTCAGGGAGAGGCACTAGATGCTACCTTCATTTCCAGCCCAAACCCAGGCTTTCCCCGGCAGCCCGCACAGTCAGACACTCGGGGAAGACACGCGAAGGGCTCCTAGGAGATCCGGGGTGCTGCAGACAGAAGACGGAACCTCCCCACAATCAGAATTCCGGAACACGGCTGACTGTGTCGGGGAGGAATGGGGCCGCCGTCTATGAGGCTGCCTGGTGTCACAGGTGTTCCCTGGCAGGGGGAAGTCCGCTAATTACCTCCTATGATCAGGGGGAGGCACTAGATGCTACCTGCATTTCCAGCCCAACCCCCACCTTTCCCCGGCAGCCCGCAATGTGAGACACTCGGGGAAGACACGAGGATGGCTCCTAGGAAATCCAAGGTCCTGCAGACAGAAGACGGAACCTCCCCACACTCACAATTCTGGAACAAGCCTGACAGTGTGCGGGAGGTTTGGGTCCGCCCTCCTCAAAGCTGAGTGGTGTCAAAGGAGTTCCCTGGCAGGGGGAATTCCGCTAATTCCCTACCCTGTCCAGGGGGAGGCACTAGATGCTACCTGCATTTCCAGACCAACCCCAGCCTTTCCCCGGCAGCCCGCAATGGGAAACACTCGGGGAAGACACGTGAAGGGCTCCTAGGAGATCCCGGGTTCTGCAGACCGAATACGGAACCTCCCCACACTCAGAATTCCGGAACACGGCTGACTGTGTGGGGGAGGAATGGGGCCGCCGTCCACGAGGCTGACTGGTGTCACAGGTGTTCCCTGGCAGGGGTAATTCTGCTAAATACCTCCCATGTCCAGAGGGAGGCACTAGATGCTACCTGCATTTCCAGCCCAACCCCCGACTTTCCCCGGCAGCCCGCACTGGGAGACAATCGGGGAAGACACGCGAATGGCTCCTAGGGGATCCAAGGTTCTGCAGACAGAAGACGGAACCTCCCCACACTCACAATTCTGGAACAAGCCTGACAGTGTGCGGGAGGTTTGGGTCCGCACTCCTCGCAGCTGAGTGGTGTCAAAGGAGTTCCCTGGCAGGGGGAATTCCGCTAATTCCCTACCCTGTCCAGGGGGAGGCACTAGATGCTACCTGCATTTCCAGACCAACCCCAGCCTTTCCCCGGCAGCCCGCAATGGGAAACACTCGGGGAAGACACGTGAAGGGCTCCTAGGAGATCCCGGGTTCTGCAGACCGAATACGGAACCTCCCCACACTCAGAATTCTGGAACACGGCTGACTGTGTGGGGGAGGTTTGGGGCCGCCGTCCACGCAGCTGACTGGTGTCACAGGTGTTACCTGGCAGGGAAAACCGCTAATTAATACCCTGTTCAGGGAGAGGCACTAGATGCTACCTTCATTTCCAGCCCAAACCCAGGCTTTCCCTGGCAGCCCGCACAGTCAGACACTCGGGGAAGACACACGAAGGGCTCCTAGGAGATCCGGGGTGCTGCAGACAGAAGACGGAACCTCCCCACACTCAGAATTCCGCAACACGGCTGACTGTGTGGGGGAGGTTTGGGGCCGCCGTCCTCTCAGCTGACTGGTGTCACAGGTGTTCCCTGGCAGGGGTAATTCTGCTAAATACCTCCCATGTCCAGAGGGAGGCACTAGATGCTACCTGCATTTCCAGCCCAACCCCCGCCTTTCCCTGGCAGCCCGCACTGGGATACACTCGGGGAAGACACGCGAATGGCTACTACAGATCCAAGGTCCTGCACACAGAAGACGGAACCTCCCCACACTCACAATTCCGGAACAAGCATGACTGTGTGGGGGAGGTTTGGGGCCGCCGTCCACGCAGCTGACTGGTGTCACAGGTGTTACCTGGCAGGGGAAATCCGCTAACAAAATCCCCTGTCCAGGGAGAGGCAATAAATGCTACCTGCATTTCCAGCCCAACCCCCACCTTTCCCCGGCAGCCCGCAATGTGAGACACTCGGGGAAGACACGCGGATGGCTCCTAGGAAATCCAAGGTCCTGCAGACAGAAGACGGAACCTCCCCACACTCACAATTCTGGAATAAGCCTGACAGTGTGCGGGAGGTTTGGGTCCGCCCTCCTCAAAGCTGAGTGGTGTCAAAGGAGTTCCCTGGCAGGGGGAATTCCGCTAATTCCCTACCCTGTCCAGGGGGAGGCACTAGATGCTACCTGCATTTCCAGACCAACCCCAGCCTTTCCCCGGCAGCCCGCAATGGGAAACACTCGGGGAAGACACGTGAAGGGCTCCTAGGAGATCCCGGGTTCTGCAGACCGAATACGGAACCTCCCCACACTCAGAATTCCGGAACACGGCTGACTGTGTGGGGGAGGAATGGGGCCGCCGTCCACGAGGCTGACTGGTGTCACAGGTGTTCCCTGGCAGGGGTAATTCTGCTAAATACCTCCCATGTCCAGAGGGAGGCACTAGATGCTACCTGCATTTCCAGCCCAACCCCCGACTTTCCCCGGCAGCCCGCACTGGGAGACAATCGGGGAAGACACGCGAATGGCTCCTAGGGGATCCAAGGTTCTGCAGACAGAAGACGGAACCTCCCCACACTCACAATTCTGGAACAAGCCTGACAGTGTGCGGGAGGTTTGGGTCCGCCCTCCTCAAAGCTGAGTGGTGTCAAAGGAGTTCCCTGGCAGGGGGAATTCCGCTAATTCCCTACCCTGTCCAGGGGGAGGCACTAGATGCTACCTGCATTTCCAGACCAACCCCAGCCTTTCCCCGGCAGCCCGCAATGGGAAACACTCGGGGAAGACACGTGAAGGGCTCCTAGGAGATCCCGGGTTCTGCAGACCGAATACGGAACCTACCCACACTCAGAATTCCGGAACACGGCCGACTGTGTGGGGGAGGAATGGGGCCGCCGTCCACTCAGCTGACTGGTGTCACAGGTGTTACCTGGCAGGGAAAACCGCTAATTAATACCCTGTTCAGGGAGAGGCACTAGATGCTACCTTCATTTCCAGCCCAAACCCAGGCTTTCCCCGGCAGCCCGCACAGTCAGACACTCGGGGAAGACACGCGAAGGGCTCCTAGGAGATCCGGGGTGCTGCAGACAGAAGACGGAACCTCCCCAAACTCAGAATTCCGGAACACGGCTGACTGTGTGGGGGAGGTTTGGGGCCGCCGTCCACTCAGCTGACTGGTGTCACAGGTGTTACCTGGCAGGGGAAATCCGCTAACAAAATCCCCTGTCCAGGGAGAGGCAATAGATGCTACCTGCATTTCCAGCCCAACCCTTCACATTTCCCCGGCAGCCCGCAATGTGAGACACTCGGGGAAACACGCGAATGGCTCCTAGGAGATCCCGGGTGCCTCAGACAGAACACGGAACCTCCCCACACTCAGAATTCCGGAACACGGCTGACTGTGTGGGGGAGGTTTGGGGCCGTCGTCCACGCAGTTGACTGGTGTCAAATGTGTTCCCCGGCAGGGGGAAGTCCGCTAATTGCCTACCCTGTCCAGGGGGAGGCACTAGATGCTACCTGCATTTCCAGCCCAACCCCCGCATTTCCCCGGCAGCCCGCAATGGGATACACTCGGGGAAGACACGCGAATGGCTCCTAGGAAATCCAAGGTCCTGCAGACAGAAGACGGAACCTCCCCACACTCAGAATTCCGGAACACGGCTGACTGTGTGGGGGAGGTTTGGGGCCGCCGTCCACGCAGCTGACTGGTGTCACAGGTGTTACCTGGCAGGGAAAACCGCTAATTAATACCCTGTTCAGGGAGAGGCACTAGATGCTACCTTCATTTCCAGCCCAAACCCAGGCTTTCCCCGGCAGCCCGCACAGTCAGACACTCGGGGAAGACACGCGAAGGGCTCCTAGGAGATCCGGGGTGCTGCAGACAGAAGACGGAACCTCCCCACACTCAGAATTCCGCAACACGGCTGACTGTGTGGGGGAGGTTTGGGGCCGCCGTCCACTCAGCTGACTGGTGTCACAGGTGTTCCCTGGCAGGGGTAATTCTGCTAAATACCTCCCATGTCCAGAGGGAGGCACTAGATGCTACCTGCATTTCCAGCCCAACCCCCGCCTTTCCCTGGCAGCCCGCACTGGGATACACTCGGGGAAGACACGCGAATGGCTACTACAGATCCAAGGTCCTGCACACAGAAGACGGAACCTCCCCACACTCACAATTCCGGAACAAGCATGACTGTGTGGGGGAGGTTTGGGGCCGCCGTCCACGCAGCTGACTGGTGTCACAGGTGTTACCTGGCAGGGGAAATCCGCTAACAAAATCCCCTGTCCAGGGAGAGGCAATAGATGCTACCTGCATTTCCAGCCCAACCCCCACCTTTCCCCGGCAGCCCGCAATGTGAGACACTCGGGGAAGACACGCGGATGGCTCCTACGAAATCCAAGGTCCTGCAGACAGAAGACGGAACCTCCCCACACTCACAATTCTGGAACAAGCCTGACAGTGTGCGGGAGGTTTGGGTCCGCCCTCCTCAAAGCTGAGTGGTGTCAAAGGAGTTCCCTGGCAGGGGGAATTCCGCTAATTCCCTACCCTGTCCAGGGGGAGGCACTAGATGCTACCTGCATTTCCAGACCAACCCCCGCATTTCCCCGGCAGCCCGCAATGGGATACACTCGGGGAAGACACGCGAATGGCTCCTAGGAAATCCAAGGTCCTGCAGACAGAGGACGGAACCTCCCCACACTCAGAATTCTGGAACACGGCTGACTGTGTGGGGGAGGTTTGGGGCCGCCGTCCACGCAGCTGACTGGTGTCACAGGTGTTACCTGGCAGGGAAAACCGCTAATTAATACCCTGTTCAGGGAGAGGCACTAGATGCTACCTTCATTTCCAGCCCAAACCCAGGCTTTCCCTGGCAGCCCGCACTGGGAGACACTCGGGGAAGACACACGAAGGGCTCCTAGGAGATCCGGGGTGCTGCAGACAGAAGACGGAACCTCCCCACACTCAGAATTCCGCAACACGGCTGACTGTGTGGGGGAGGTTTGGGGCCGCCGTCCTCTCAGCTGACTGGTGTCACAGGTGTTCCCTGGCAGGGGTAATTCTGCTAAATACCTCCCATGTCCAGAGGGAGGCACTAGATGCTACCTGCATTTCCAGCCCAACCCCCGCCTTTCCCTGGCAGCCCGCACTGGGATACACTCGGGGAAGACACGCGAATGGCTACTACAGATCCAAGGTCCTGCACACAGAAGACGGAACCTCCCCACACTCACAATTCCGGAACAAGCATGACTGTGTGGGGGAGGTTTGGGGCCGCCGTCCACGCAGCTGACTGGTGTCACAGGTGTTACCTGGCAGGGGAAATCCGCTAACAAAATCCCCTGTCCAGGGAGAGGCAATAAATGCTACCTGCATTTCCAGCCCAACCCCCACCTTTCCCCGGCAGCCCGCAATGTGAGACACTCGGGGAAGACACGCGGATGGCTCCTAGGAAATCCAAGGTCCTGCAGACAGAAGACGGAACCTCCCCACACTCACAATTCTGGAACAAGCCTGACAGTGTGCGGGAGGTTTGGGTCCGCCCTCCTCAAAGCTGAGTGGTGTCAAAGGAGTTCCCTGGCAGGGGGAATTCCGCTAATTCCCTACCCTGTCCAGGGGGAGGCACTAGATGCTACCTGCATTTCCAGACCAACCCCAGCCTTTCCCCGGCAGCCCGCAATGGGAAACACTCGGGGAAGACACGTGAAGGGCTCCTAGGAGATCCCGGGTTCTGCAGACCGAATACGGAACCTCCCCACACTCAGAATTCCGGAACACGGCTGACTGTGTGGGGGAGGAATGGGGCCGCCGTCCACGAGGCTGACTGGTGTCACAGGTGTTCCCTGGCAGGGGTAATTCTGCTAAATACCTCCCATGTCCAGAGGGAGGCACTAGATGCTACCTGCATTTCCAGCCCAACCCCCGACTTTCCCCGGCAGCCCGCACTGGGAGACAATCGGGGAAGACACGCGAATGGCTCCTAGGGGATCCAAGGTTCTGCAGACAGAAGACGGAACCTCCCCACACTCACAATTCTGGAACAAGCCTGACAGTGTGCGGGAGGTTTGGGTCCGCCCTCCTCAAAGCTGAGTGGTGTCAAAGGAGTTCCCTGGCAGGGGGAATTCCGCTAATTCCCTACCCTGTCCAGGGGGAGGCACTAGATGCTACCTGCATTTCCAGACCAACCCCAGCCTTTCCCCGGCAGCCCGCAATGGGAAACACTCGGGGAAGACACGTGAAGGGCTCCTAGGAGATCCCGGGTTCTGCAGACCGAATACGGAACCTCCCCACACTCAGAATTCCGGAACACGGCCGACTGTGTGGGGGAGGAATGGGGCCGCCGTCCACTCAGCTGACTGGTGTCACAGGTGTTACCTGGCAGGGAAAACCGCTAATTAATACCCTGTTCAGGGAGAGGCACTAGATGCTACCTTCATTTCCAGCCCAAACCCAGGCTTTCCCCGGCAGCCCGCACAGTCAGACACTCGGGGAAGACACGCGAAGGGCTCCTAGGAGATCCGGGGTGCTGCAGACAGAAGACGGAACCTCCCCACACTCAGAATTCCGGAACACGGCTGACTGTGTGGGGGAGGAATGGGGCCGCCGTCCACGAGGCTGACTGGTGTCACAGGTGTTCCCTGGCAGGGGTAATTCTGCTAAATACCTCCCATGTCCAGAGGGAGGCACTAGATGCTACCTGCATTTCCAGCCCAACCCCCGCCTTTCCCTGGCAGCCCGCACTGGGAGACACTCGGGGAAGACACGCGAATGGCTACTACAGATCCAAGGTTCTGCAGACAGAAGACGGAACCTCCCCACACTCACAATTCCGGAACAAGCCTGACTGTGTGGGGGAGGTTTGGGTCCGCCGTCCTCGCAGCTGAGTTGTGTCAAAGGAGTTCCCTGGCAAGAGGAATTCCGCTAAATCCCTACCCTGTCCAGGGGGAGGCACTAGATGCTACCTGCATTTCCAGCCCAACCCCCACCTTTCCCCGGCAGCCCGCAATGGTAGACACTCGGGGAAGACACGCGGATGGCTCCTAGGAAATCCAAGGTCCTGCAGACAGAAGACGGAACCTCCCCACACTCAGAATTCCGGAACACGGCTGACTGTGTGGGGGAGGTTTGGGGCCGCCGTCCACGCAGCTGACTGGTGTCACAGGTGTTACCTGGCAGGGAAAACCGCTAATTAATACCCTGTTCAGGGAGAGGCACTAGTTGCTACCTGCATTTCCAGCCCAACCCCCACCTTTCCCCGGCAGCCCGCAATGGTAGACACTCGGGGAAGACACGCGGATGGCTCCTAGGAAATCCAAGGTCCTGCAGACAGAAGACGGAACCTCCCCACACTCAGAATTCCGGAACACGGCTGACTGTGTGGGGGAGGTTTGGGGCCGCCGTCCACGCAGCTGACTGGTGTCACAGGTGTTACCTGGCAGGGAAAACCGCTAATTAATACCCTGTTCAGGGAGAGGCACTAGAAGCTACCTGCATTTCCAGCCCAAACCCAGGCTTTCTCCGGCAGCCCGCACAGTCAGACACTCGGGGAAGACACGCGAAGGGCTCCTAGGAGATCCGGGGTGCTGCAGACAGAAGACGGAACCTCCCCACACTCAGAATTCCGGAACACGGCTGACTGTGTGGGGGAGGTTTGGGTCCGCCCTCCTCAAAGCTGAGTGGTGTCAAAGGAGTTCCCTGGCAGGGGGAATTCCGCTAATTCCCTACCCTGTCCAGGGGGAGGCACTAGATGCTACCTGCATTTCCAGACCAACCCCAGCCTTTCCCCGGCAGCCCGCAATGGGAAACACTCGGGGAAGACACGTGAAGGGCTCCTAGGAGATCCCGGGTTCTGCAGACCGAATACGGAACCTCCCCACACTCAGAATTCCGGAACACGGCTGACTGTGTGGGGGAGGAATGGGGCCGCCGTCCACGAGGCTGACTGGTGTCACAGGTGTTCCCTGGCAGGGGTAATTCTGCTAAATACCTCCCATGTCCAGAGGGAGGCACTAGATGCTACCTGCATTTCCAGCCCAACCCCCGACTTTCCCCGGCAGCCCGCACTGGGAGACAATCGGGGAAGACACGCGAATGGCTCCTAGGGGATCCAAGGTTCTGCAGACAGAAGACGGAACCTCCCCACACTCACAATTCTGGAACAAGCCTGACAGTGTGCGGGAGGTTTGGGTCCGCCCTCCTCAAAGCTGAGTGGTGTCAAAGGAGTTCCCTGGCAGGGGGAATTCCGCTAATTCCCTACCCTGTCCAGGGGGAGGCACTAGATGCTACCTGCATTTCCAGACCAACCCCAGCCTTTCCCCGGCAGCCCGCAATGGGAAACACTCGGGGAAGACACGTGAAGGGCTCCTAGGAGATCCCGGGTTCTGCAGACCGAATACGGAACCTCCCCACACTCAGAATTCCGGAACACGGCCGACTGTGTGGGGGAGGAATGGGGCCGCCGTCCACGAGGCTGACTGGTGTCACAGGTGTTCCCTGGCAGGGGTAATTCTGCTAAATACCTCCCAAGTCCAGAGGGAGGCACTAGATGCTACCTGCATTTCCAGGCCAACCCCCGACTTTCCCCGGCAGCCCGCACTGGGAGACAATCGGGGAAGACACGCGAATGGCTCCTAGGGGATCCAAGGTTCTGCAGACAGAAGACGGAACCTCCCCACACTCACAATTCCGGATCAAGCCTGACTGTGTGGGGGAGGTTTGGGTCCGCCCTCCTCGCAGCTGAGTGGTGTCAAAGGAGTTCCCTGGCAGGGGGAATTCCGCTAATTCCCTACCCTGTCCAGGGGGAGGCACTAGATGCTACCTGCATTTCCAGCCACACCCCCGCATTTCCCCGGCAGACCGCAATGGGAGACACTCGGGGAAGACACGCGAAGGGCTCCTAGGAGATCCGGGGTGCTGCAGACAGAAGACGGAACCTCCCCACACTCAGAATTCCGGAACACGGCTGACTGTGTGGGGGAGGTTTGGGGCCGCCGTCCACGCAGCTGACTGGTGTCACAGGTGTTACCTGGCAGGGAAAACCGCTAATTAATACCCTGTTCAGGGAGAGGCACTAGATGCTACCTTCATTTCCAGCCCAAACCCAGGCTTTCCCCGGCAGCCCGCACAGTCAGACACTCGGGGAAGACACGCGAAGGGCTCCTAGGAGATCCGGGGTGCTGCAGACAGAAGACGGAACCTCCCCACACTCAGAATTCCGCAACACGGCTGACTGTGTGGGGGAGGTTTGGGGCCGCCGTCCACTCAGCTGACTGGTGTCACAGGTGTTCCCTGGCAGGGGTAATTCTGCTAAATACCTCCCATGTCCAGAGGGAGGCACTAGATGCTACCTGCATTTCCAGCCCAACCCCCGCCTTTCCCAGGCAGCCCGCACTGGGATACACTCGGGGAAGACACGCGAATGGCTACTACAGATCCAAGGTCCTGCACACAGAAGACGGAACCTCCCCACACTCACAATTCCGGAACAAGCATGACTGTGTGGGGGAGGTTTGGGGCCGCCGTCCACGCAGCTGACTGGTGTCACAGGTGTTACCTGGCAGGGGAAATCCGCTAACAAAATCCCCGGTCCAGGGAGAGGCAATAGATGCTACCTGCATTTCCAGCCCAACCCCCACCTTTCCCCGGCAGCCCGCAATGTGAGACACTCGGGGAAGACACGCGGATGGCTCCTACGAAATCCAAGGTCCTGCAGACAGAAGACGGAACCTCCCCACACTCACAATTCTGGAACAAGCCTGACAGTGTGCGGGAGGTTTGGGTCCGCCCTCCTCAAAGCTGAGTGGTGTCAAAGGAGTTCCCTGGCAGGGGGAATTCCGCTAATTCCCTACCCTGTCCAGGGGGAGGCACTAGATGCTACCTGCATTTCCAGACCAACCCCCGCATTTCCCCGGCAGCCCGCAATGGGATACACTCGGGGAAGACACGCGAATGGCTCCTAGGAAATCCAAGGTCCTGCAGACAGAGGACGGAACCTCCCCACACTCAGAATTCTGGAACACGGCTGACTGTGTGGGGGAGGTTTGGGGCCGCCGTCCACGCAGCTGACTGGTGTCACAGGTGTTACCTGGCAGGGAAAACCGCTAATTAATACCCTGTTCAGGGAGAGGCACTAGATGCTACCTTCATTTCCAGCCCAAACCCAGGCTTTCCCTGGCAGCCCGCACAGTCAGACACTCGGGGAAGACACACGAAGGGCTCCTAGGAGATCCGGGGTGCTGCAGACAGAAGACGGAACCTCCCCACACTCAGAATTCCGCAACACGGCTGACTGTGTGGGGGAGGTTTGGGGCCGCCGTCCTCTCAGCTGACTGGTGTCACAGGTGTTCCCTGGCAGGGGTAATTCTGCTAAATACCTCCCATGTCCAGAGGGAGGCACTAGATGCTACCTGCATTTCCAGCCCAACCCCCGCCTTTCCCTGGCAGCCCGCACTGGGATACACTCGGGGAAGACACGCGAATGGCTACTACAGATCCAAGGTCCTGCACACAGAAGACGGAACCTCCCCACACTCACAATTCCGGAACAAGCATGACTGTGTGGGGGAGGTTTGGGGCCGCCGTCCACGCAGCTGACTGGTGTCACAGGTGTTACCTGGCAGGGGAAATCCGCTAACAAAATCCCCTGTCCAGGGAGAGGCAATAAATGCTACCTGCATTTCCAGCCCAACCCCCACCTTTCCCCGGCAGCCCGCAATGTGAGACACTCGGGGAAGACACGCGGATGGCTCCTAGGAAATCCAAGGTCCTGCAGACAGAAGACGGAACCTCCCCACACTCACAATTCTGGAACAAGCCTGACAGTGTGCGGGAGGTTTGGGTCCGCCCTCCTCAAAGCTGAGTGGTGTCAAAGGAGTTCCCTGGCAGGGGGAATTCCGCTAATTCCCTACCCTGTCCAGGGGGAGGCACTAGATGCTACCTGCATTTCCAGACCAACCCCAGCCTTTCCCCGGCAGCCCGCAATGGGAAACACTCGGGGAAGACACGTGAAGGGCTCCTAGGAGATCCCGGGTTCTGCAGACCGAATACGGAACCTCCCCACACTCAGAATTCCGGAACACGGCTGACTGTGTGGGGGAGGAATGGGGCCGCCGTCCACGAGGCTGACTGGTGTCACAGGTGTTCCCTGGCAGGGGTAATTCTGCTAAATACCTCCCATGTCCAGAGGGAGGCACTAGATGCTACCTGCATTTCCAGCCCAACCCCCGACTTTCCCCGGCAGCCCGCACTGGGAGACAATCGGGGAAGACACGCGAATGGCTCCTAGGGGATCCAAGGTTCTGCAGACAGAAGACGGAACCTCCCCACACTCACAATTCTGGAACAAGCCTGACAGTGTGCGGGAGGTTTGGGTCCGCCCTCCTCAAAGCTGAGTGGTGTCAAAGGAGTTCCCTGGCAGGGGGAATTCCGCTAATTCCCTACCCTGTCCAGGGGGAGGCACTAGATGCTACCTGCATTTCCAGACCAACCCCAGCCTTTCCCCGGCAGCCCGCAATGGGAAACACTCGGGGAAGACACGTGAAGGGCTCCTAGGAGATCCCGGGTTCTGCAGACCGAATACGGAACCTCCCCACACTCAGAATTCCGGAACACGGCCGACTGTGTGGGGGAGGAATGGGGCCGCCGTCCACTCAGCTGACTGGTGTCACAGGTGTTACCTGGCAGGGAAAACCGCTAATTAATACCCTGTTCAGGGAGAGGCACTAGATGCTACCTTCATTTCCAGCCCAAACCCAGGCTTTCCCCGGCAGCCCGCACAGTCAGACACTCGGGGAAGACACGCGAAGGGCTCCTAGGAGATCCGGGGTGCTGCAGACAGAAGACGGAACCTCCCCACACTCAGAATTCCGGAACACGGCTGACTGTGTGGGGGAGGTTTGGGGCCGCCGTCCACTCAGCTGACTGGTGTCACAGGTGTTCCCTGGCAGGGGTAATTCTGCTAAATACCTCCCATGTCCAGAGGGAGGCACTAGATGCTACCTGCATTTCCAGCCCAACCCCCGCCTTTCCCTGGCAGCCCGCACTGGGAGACACTCGGGGAAGACACGCGAATGGCTACTACAGATCCAAGGTTCTGCAGACAGAAGACGGAACCTCCCCACACTCACAATTCCGGAACAAGCCTGACTGTGTGGGGGAGGTTTGGGTCCGCCGTCCTCGCAGCTGAGTTGTGTCAAAGGAGTTCCCTGGCAAGAGGAATTCCGCTAAATCCCTACCCTGTCCAGGGGGAGGCACTAGATGCTACCTGCATTTCCAGCCCAACCCCCACCTTTCCCCGGCAGCCCGCAATGGTAGACACTCGGGGAAGACACGCGGATGGCTCCTAGGAAATCCAAGGTCCTGCAGACAGAAGACGGAACCTCCCCACACTCAGAATTCCGGAACACGGCTGACTGTGTGGGGGAGGTTTGGGGCCGCCGTCCACGCAGCTGACTGGTGTCACAGGTGTTACCTGGCAGGGAAAACCGCTAATTAATACCCTGTTCAGGGAGAGGCACTAGTTGCTACCTGCATTTCCAGCCCAACCCCCACCTTTCCCCGGCAGCCC
This sequence comes from Camelus dromedarius, assembly GCF_036321535.1. Taxonomy (NCBI): domain Eukaryota; kingdom Metazoa; phylum Chordata; class Mammalia; order Artiodactyla; family Camelidae; genus Camelus; species Camelus dromedarius. Next base: position 2,249,221 of record NW_026989804.1, read on the forward strand.
GCAATGGTAGACACTCGGGGAAGACACGCGGATGGCTCCTAGGAAATCCAAGGTCCTGCAGACAGAAGACGGAACCTCCCCACACTCAGAATTCCGGAACACGGCTGACTGTGTGGGGGAGGTTTGGGGCCGCCGTCCACGCAGCTGACTGGTGTCACAGGTGTTACCTGGCAGGGAAAACCGCTAATTAATACCCTGTTCAGGGAGAGGCACTAGAAGCTACCTGCATTTCCAGCCCAAACCCAGGCTTTCTCCGGCAGCCCGCACAGTCAGACACTCGGGGAAGACACGCGAAGGGCTCCTAGGAGATCCGGGGTGCTGCAGACAGAAGACGGAACCTCCCCACACTCAGAATTCCGGAACACGGCTGACTGTGTGGGGGAGGTTTGGGTCCGCCCTCCTCAAAGCTGAGTGGTGTCAAAGGAGTTCCCTGGCAGGGGGAATTCCGCTAATTCCCTACCCTGTCCAGGGGGAGGCACTAGATGCTACCTGCATTTCCAGACCAACCCCAGCCTTTCCCCGGCAGCCCGCAATGGGAAACACTCGGGGAAGACACGTGAAGGGCTCCTAGGAGATCCCGGGTTCTGCAGACCGAATACGGAACCTCCCCACACTCAGAATTCCGGAACACGGCTGACTGTGTGGGGGAGGAATGGGGCCGCCGTCCACGAGGCTGACTGGTGTCACAGGTGTTCCCTGGCAGGGGTAATTCTGCTAAATACCTCCCATGTCCAGAGGTAGGCACTAGATGCTACCTGCATTTCCAGCCCAACCCCCGACTTTCCCCGGCAGCCCGCACTGGGAGACAATCGGGGAAGACACGCGAATGGCTCCTAGGGGATCCAAGGTTCTGCAGACAGAAGACGGAACCTCCCCACACTCACAATTCTGGAACAAGCCTGACAGTGTGCGGGAGGTTTGGGTCCGCCCTCCTCAAAGCTGAGTGGTGTCAAAGGAGTTCCCTGGCAGGGGGAATTCCGCTAATTCCCTACCCTGTCCAGGGGGAGGCACTAGATGCTACCTGCATTTCCAGACCAACCCCAGCCTTTCCCCGGCAGCCCGCAATGGGAAACACTCGGGGAAGACACGTGAAGGGCTCCTAGGAGATCCCGGGTTCTGCAGACCGAATACGGAACCTCCCCACACTCAGAATTCCGGAACACGGCTGACTGTGTGGGGGAGGTTTGGGGCCGCCGTCCACTCAGCTGACTGGTGTCACAGGTGTTCCCTGGCAGGGGTAATTCTGCTAAATACCTCCCATGTCCAGAGGGAGGCACTAGATGCTACCTGCATTTCCAGCCCAACCCCCGCCTTTCCCTGGCATCCCGCACTGGGAGACACTCGGGGAAGACACGCGAATGGCTCCTAGGAAATCCAAGGTCCTGCAGACAGAAGACGGAACCTCCCCACACTCACAATTCCGGAACACGGCTGACTGTGTGGGGGAGGTTTGGGGCCGCCGTCCACGCAGCTGACTGGTGTCACAGGTGTTACCTGGCAGGGAAAACCGCTAATTAATACCCTGTTCAGGGAGAGGCACTAGATGCTACCTGCATTTCCAGCCCAACACCCACCTTTCCCCGGCAGCCCGCAATGGGAGACACTCGGGGAAGACACGCGGATGGCTCCTAGGAAATCCAAGGTCCTGCAGACAGAAGACGGAACCTCCCCACACTCAGAATTCCGGAACACGGCTGACTGTGTGGGGGAGGTTTGGGGCCGCCGTCCACGCAGCTGACTGGTGTCACAGGTGTTACCTGGCAGGGAAAACCGCTAATTAATACCCTGTTCAGGGAGAGGCACTAGAAGCTACCTGCATTTCCAGCCCAAACCCAGGCTTTCTCCGGCAGCCCGCACAGTCAGACACTCGGGGAAGACACGCGAAGGGCTCCTAGGAGATCCGGGGTGCTGCAGACAGAAGACGGAACCTCCCCACACTCAGAATTCCGGAACACGGCTGACTGTGTGGGGGAGGTTTGGGGCCGCAGTCCACTCAGCTGACTGGTGTCACAGGTGTTCCCTGGCAGGGGTAATTCCGCTAAATACCTCCCATGTCCAGGGGGAGGCACTAGATGCTACCTGCATTTCCAGCCCAACCCCCGCCTTTCCCCGGCAGCCCGCAATGGGAGACACTCGGGGAAGACACGCGAATGGCTCCTAGGAAATCCAAGGTCCTGCAGACAGAAGACGGAACCTCCCCACACTCAGAATTCCGGAACACGGCTGACTGTGTGGGGGAGGTTTGGGGCCGCCGTCCACGCAGCTGACTGGTGTCACAGGTGTTACCTGGCAGGGAAAACCGCTAATTAATACCCTGTTCAGGGAGAGGCACTAGATGCTACCTTCATTTCCAGCCCATACCCAGGATTTCCCCGGCAGCCCGCACAGTCAGACACTCGGGGAAGACACGCGAAGGGCTCCTAGGAGATCCGGGGTGCTGCAGACAGAAGACGGAACCTCCCCACACTCAGAATTCCGCAACACGGCTGACTGTGTGGGGGAGGTTTGGGGCCGCCGTCCACTCAGCTGACTGGTGTCACAGGTGTTCCCTGGCAGGGGTAATTCTGCTAAATACCTCCCATGTCCAGAGGGAGGCACTAGATGCTACCTGCATTTCCAGCCCAACCCCCGCCTTTCCCTGGCAGCCCGCACTTGGATACACTCGGGGAAGACACGCGAATGGCTACTACAGATCCAAGGTCCTGCACACAGAAGACGGAACCTCCCCACACTCACAATTCCGGAACAAGAATGACTGTGTGGGGGAGGTTTGGGGCCGCCGTCCACGCAGCTGACTGGTGTCACAGGTGTTACCTGGCAGGGAAAACCGCTAATTAATACCCTGTTCAGGGAGAGGCACTAGATGCTACCTGCATTTCCAGCCCAACACCCACCTTTCCCCGGCAGCCCGCAATGGGAGACACTCGGGGAAGACACGCGGATGGCTCCTAGGAAATCCAAGGTCCTGCAGACAGAAGACGGAACCTCCCCACACTCAGAATTCCGGAACACGGCTGACTGTGTGGGGGAGGTTTGGGGCCGCAGTCCACTCAGCTGACTGGTGTCACAGGTGTTCCCTGGCAGGGGTAATTCCGCTAAATACCTCCCATGTCCAGGGGGAGGCACTAGATGCTACCTGCATTTCCAGCCCAACCCCCGCCTTTCCCCGGCAGCCCGCAATGGGAGACACTCGGGGAAGACACGCGAATGGCTCCTAGGAAATCCAAGGTCCTGCAGACAGAAGACGGAACCTCCCCACACTCAGAATTCCGGAACACGGCTGACTGTGTGGGGGAGGTTTGGGGCCGCCGTCCACGCAGCTGACTGGTGTCACAGGTGTTACCTGGCAGGGAAAACCGCTAATTAATACCCTGTTCAGGGAGAGGCACTAGATGCTACCTTCATTTCCAGCCCAAACCCAGGCTTTCCCCGGCAGCCCGCACAGTCAGACACTCGGGGAAGACACGCGAAGGGCTCCTAGGAGATCCGGGGTGCTGCAGACAGAAGACGGAACCTCCCCACACTCAGAATTCCGGAACACGGCTGACTGTGTGGGGGAGGTTTGGGGCCGCCGTCCACTCAGCTGACTGGTGTCACAGGTGTTCCCTGGCAGGGGTAATTCTGCTAAATACCTCCCATGTCCAGAGGGAGGCACTAGATTCTACCTGCATTTCCAGCCCAACCCCCGCCTTTCCCTGGCAGCCCGCACTGGGAGACACTCGGGGAAGACACGCGAATGGCTCCTAGGAAATCCAAGGTCCTGCAGACAGAAGACGGAACCTCCCCACACTCACAATTCCGGAACACGGCTGACTGTGTGGGGGAGGTTTGGGGCCGCCGTCCACGCAGCTGACTGGTGTCACAGGTGTTACCTGGCAGGGAAAACCGCTAATTAATACCCTGTTCAGGGAGAGGCACTAGATGCTACCTGCATTTCCAGCCCAACCCCCACCTTTCCCCGGCAGCCCGCAATGGGAGACACTCGGGGAAGACACGCGGATGGCTCCTAGGAAATCCAAGGTCCTGCAGACAGAAGACGGAACCTCCCCACACTCAGAATTCCGGAACACGGCTGACTGTGTGGGGGAGGTTTGGGGCCGCCGTCCACGCAGCTGACTGGTGTCACAGGTGTTACCTGGCAGGGAAAACCGCTAATTAATACCCTGTTCAGGGAGAGGCACTAGAAGCTACCTGCATTTCCAGCCCAAACCCAGGCTTTCTCCGGCAGCCCGCACAGTCAGACACTCGGGGAAGACACGCGAAGGGCTCCTAGGAGATCCGGGGTGCTGCAGACAGAAGACGGAACCTCCCCACACTCAGAATTCCGGAACACGGCTGACTGTGTGGGGGAGGTTTGGGGCCGCAGTCCACTCAGCTGACTGGTGTCACAGGTGTTCCCTGGCAGGGGTAATTCCGCTAAATACCTCCCATGTCCAGGGGGAGGCACTAGATGCTACCTGCATTTCCAGCCCAACCCCCGCCTTTCCCCGGCAGCCCGCAATGGGAGACACTCGGGGAAGACACGCGAATGGCTCCTAGGAAATCCAAGGTCCTGCAGACAGAAGACGGAACCTCCCCACACTCACAATTCCGGAACACGGCTGACTGTGTGGGGGAGGTTTGGGGCCGCCGTCCACGCAGCTGACTGGTGTCACAGGTGTTACCTGGCAGGGAAAACCGCTAATTAATACCCTGTTCAGGGAGAGGCACTAGATGCTACCTTCATTTCCAGCCCATACCCAGGATTTCCCCGGCAGCCCGCACAGTCAGACACTCGGGGAAGACACGCGAAGGGCTCCTAGGAGATCCGGGGTGCTGCAGACCGAAGACGGAACCTCCCCACACTCAGAATTCCGGAACACGGCCGACTGTGTGGGGGAGGAATGGGGCCGCCGTCCACTCAGCTGACTGGTGTCACAGGTGTTCCCTGGCAGGGGTAATTCTGCTAAATACCTCCCAAGTCCAGAGGGAGGCACTAGATGCTACCTGCATTTCAGCCCAACCCCCGACTTTCCCCGGCAGCCCGCACTGGGAGACAATCGGGGAAGACACGCGAATGGCTCCTAGGGGATCCAAGGTTCTGCAGACAGAAGACGGAACCTCCCCACACTCACAATTCCGGATCAAGCCTGACTGTGTGGGGGAGGTTTGGGTCCGCCCTCCTCGCAGCTGAGTGGTGTCAAAGGAGTTCCCTGGCAGGGGGAATTCCGCTAATTCCCTACCCTGTCCAGGGGGAGGCACTAGATGCTACCTGCATTTCCAGCCACACCCCCGCATTTCCCCGGCAGACCGCAATGGGAGACACTCGGGGAAGACACGCGAAGGGCTCCTAGGAGATCCGGGGTGCTGCAGACAGAAGACGGAACCTCCCCACACTCAGAATTCCGGAACACGGCTGACTGTGTGGGGGAGGTTTGGGGCCGCAGTCCACTCAGCTGACTGGTGTCACAGGTGTTCCCTGGCAGGGGTAATTCCGCTAAATACCTCCCATGTCCAGGGGGAGGCACTAGATGCTATCTGCATTTCCAGCCCAACCCCCGCCTTTCCCTGGCAGCACGCACTGGGAGACACTCGGTGAAGACACGCGAAGGGCTCCTAGGAGATCCAAGGTCCTGCAGACAGAAGACGGAACCTCCACACACTCAGAATTCCGGAACACGGCTGACTGTGTGGGGGAGGTTTGGGGCCGCCGTCCACGCAGCTGACTGGTGTCACAGGTGTTACCTGGCAGGGAAAACCGCTAATTAATACCCTGTTCAGGGAGAGGCACTAGATGCTACCTGCATTTCCAGCCCAACCCCCACCTTTCCCCGGCAGCCCGCAATGGTAGACACTCGGGGAAGACACGCGGATGGCTCCTAGGAAATCCAAGGTCCTGCAGACAGAAGACGGAACCTCCCCACACTCAGAATTCCGGAACACGGCTGACTGTGTGGGGGAGGTTTGGGGCCGCCGTCCACGCAGCTGACTGGTGTCACAGGTGTTACCTGGCAGGGAAAACCGCTAATTAATACCCTGTTCAGGGAGAGGCACTAGAAGCTACCTGCATTTCCAGCCCAAACCCAGGCTTTCTCCGGCAGCCCGCACAGTCAGACACTCGGGGAAGACACGCGAAGGGCTCCTAGGAGATCCGGGGTGCTGCAGACAGAAGACGGAACCTCCCCACACTCAGAATTCCGGAACACGGCTGACTGTGTGGGGGAGGTTTGGGGCCGCAGTCCACTCAGCTGACTGGTGTCACAGGTGTTCCCTGGCAGGGGTAATTCCGCTAAATACCTCCCATGTCCAGGGGGAGGCACTAGATGCTACCTGCATTTCCAGCCCAACCCCCGCCTTTCCCCGGCAGCCCGCAATGGGAGACACTCGGGGAAGACACGCGAATGGCTCCTAGGAAATCCAAGGTCCTGCAGACAGAAGACGGAACCTCCCCACACTCAGAATTCCGGAACACGGCTGACTGTGTGGGGGAGGTTTGGGGCCGCCGTCCACGCAGCTGACTGGTGTCACAGGTGTTACCTGGCAGGGAAAACCGCTAATTAATACCCTGTTCAGGGAGAGGCACTAGATGCTACCTGCATTTCCAGCCCAACCCCCACCTTTCCCCGGCAGCCCGCAATGGGAGACACTCGGGGAAGACACGCGGATGGCTCCTAGGAAATCCAAGGTCCTGCAGACAGAAGACGGAACCTCCCCACACTCAGAATTCCGGAACACGGCTGACTGTGTGGGGGAGGTTTGGGGCCGCCGTCCACGCAGCTGACTGGTGTCACAGGTGTTACCTGGCAGGGAAAACCGCTAATTAATACCCTGTTCAGGGAGAGGCACTAGAAGCTACCTGCATTTCCAGGCCAAACCCAGGCTTTCTCCGGCAGCCCGCACAGTCAGACACTCGGGGAAGACACGCGAAGGGCTCCTAGGAGATCCGGGGTGCTGCAGACAGAAGACGGAACCTCCCCACACTCAGAATTCCGGAACACGGCTGACTGTGTGGGGGAGGTTTGGGGCCGCAGTCCACTCAGCTGACTGGTGTCACAGGTGTTCCCTGGCAGGGGTAATTCCGCTAAATACCTCCCATGTCCAGGGGGAGGCACTAGATGCTACCTGCATTTCCAGCCCAACCCCCGCCTTTCCCCGGCAGCCCGCAATGGGAGACACTCGGGGAAGACACGCGAATGGCTCCTAGGAAATCCAAGGTCCTGCAGACAGAAGACGGAACCTCCCCACACTCAGAATTCCGGAACACGGCTGACTGTGTGGGGGAGGTTTGGGGCCGCCGTCCACGCAGCTGACTGGTGTCACAGGTGTTACCTGGCAGGGAAAACCGCTAATTAATACCCTGTTCAGGGAGAGGCACTAGATGCTACCTGCATTTCCAGCCCAACCCCCACCTTTCCCCGGCAGCCCGCAATGGGAGACACTCGGGGAAGACACGCGGATGGCTCCTAGGAAATCCAAGGTCCTGCAGACAGAAGACGGAACCTCCCCACACTCAGAATTCCGGAACACGGCTGACTGTGTGGGGGAGGTTTGGGGCCGCCGTCCACGCAGCTGACTGGTGTCACAGGTGTTACCTGGCAGGGAAAACCGCTAATTAATACCCTGTTCAGGGAGAGGCACTAGAAGCTACCTGCATTTCCAGGCCAAACCCAGGCTTTCTCCGGCAGCCCGCACAGTCAGACACTCGGGGAAGACACGCGAAGGGCTCCTAGGAGATCCGGGGTGCTGCAGACAGAAGACGGAACCTCCCCACACTCAGAATTCCTGAACACGGCTGACTGTGTGGGGGAGGTTTGGGTCCGCCCTCCTCAAAGCTGAGTGGTGTCAAAGGAGTTCCCTGGCAGGGGGAATTCCGCTAATTCCCTACCCTGTCCAGGGGGAGGCACTAGATGCTACCTGCATTTCCAGACCAACCCCAGCCTTTCCCCGGCAGCCCGCAATGGGAAACACTCGGGGAAGACACGTGAAGGGCTCCTAGGAGATCCCGGGTTCTGCAGACCGAATACGGAACCTCCCCACACTCAGAATTCCGGAACACGGCTGACTGTGTGGGGGAGGAATGGGGCCGCCGTCCACGAGGCTGACTGGTGTCACAGGTGTTCCCTGGTAGGGGTAATTCTGCTAAATACCTCCCATGTCCAGAGGGAGGCACTAGATGCTACCTGCATTTCCAGCCCAACCCCCGACTTTCCCCGGCAGCCCGCACTGGGAGACAATCGGGGAAGACACGCGAATGGCTCCTAGGGGATCTAAGGTTCTGCAGACAGAAGACGGAACCTCCCCACACTCACAATTCTGGAACAAGCCTGACAGTGTGCGGGAGGTTTGGGTCCGCCCTCCTCAAAGCTGAGTGGTGTCAAAGGAGTTCCCTGGCAGGGGGAATTCCGCTAATTCCCTACCCTGTCCATTGGGAGGCACTAGATGCTACCTGCATTTCCAGACCAACCCCAGCCTTTCCCCGGCAGCCCGCAATGGGAAACACTCGGGGAAGGCACGTGAAGGGCTCCTAGGAGATCCCGGGTTCTGCAGACCGAATACGGAACCTCCCCACACTCAGAATTCCGGAACACGGCCGACTGTGTGGGGGAGGAATGGGGCCGCCGTCCACGAGGCTGACTGGTGTCACAGGTGTTCCCTGGCAGGGGTAATTCTGCTAAATACCTCCCAAGTCCAGAGGGAGGCACTAGATGCTACCTGCATTTCCAGCCCAACCCCCGACTTTCCCCGGCAGCCCGCACTGGGAGACAATCGGGGAAGACACGCGAATGGCTCCTAGGGGATCCAAGGTTCTGCAGACAGAAGACGGAACCTCCCCACACTCAGAATTCCGGAACACGGCTGACTGTGTGGGGGAGGTTTGGGGCCGCCATCCACGCAGCTGACTGGTGTCACAGGTGTTACCTGGCAGGGAAAACCGCTAATTAATACCCTGTTCAGGGAGAGGCACTAGAAGCTACCTGCATTTCCAGGCCAAACCCAGGCTTTCTCCGGCAGCCCGCACAGTCAGACACTCGGGGAAGACACGCGAAGGGCTCCTAGGAGATCCGGGGTGCTGCAGACAGAAGACGGAACCTCCCCACACTCAGAATTCCGGAACACGGCTGACTGTGTGGGGGAGGTTTGGGGCCGCCGTCCACGCAGCTGACTGGTGTCACAGGTGTTACCTGGCAGGGAAAACCGCTAATTAATACCCTGTTCAGGGAGAGGCACTAGATGCTACCTGCATTTCCAGCCCAACCCCCACCTTTCCCCGGCAGCCCGCAATGGTAGACACTCGGGGAAGACACGCGGATGGCTCCTAGGAAATCCAAGGTCCTGCAGACAGAAGACGGAACCTCCCCACACTCAGAATTCCGGAACACGGCTGACTGTGTGGGGGAGGTTTGGGGCCGCCGTCCACGCAGCTGACTGGTGTCACAGGTGTTACCTGGCAGGGAAAACCGCTAATTAATACCCTGTTCAGGGAGAGGCACTAGAAGCTACCTGCATTTCCAGCCCAAACCCAGGCTTTCTCCGGCAGCCCGCACAGTCAGACACTCGGGGAAGACACGCGAAGGGCTCCTAGGAGATCCGGGGTGCTGCAGACAGAAGACGGAACCTCCCCACACTCAGAATTCCGGAACACGGCTGACTGTGTGGGGGAGGTTTGGGGCCGCAGTCCACTCAGCTGACTGGTGTCACAGGTGTTCCCTGGCAGGGGTAATTCCGCTAAATACCTCCCAAGTCCAGAGGGAGGCACTAGATGCTACCTGCATTTCAGCCCAACCCCCGACTTTCCCCGGCAGCCCGCACTGGGAGACAATCGGGGAAGACACGCGAATGGCTCCTAGGGGATCCAAGGTTCTGCAGACAGAAGACGGAACCTCCCCACACTCACAATTCCGGATCAAGCCTGACTGTGTGGGGGAGGTTTGGGTCCGCCCTCCTCGCAGCTGAGTGGTGTCAAAGGAGTTCCCTGGCATGGGGAATTCCGCTAATTCCCTACCCTGTCCAGGGGGAGGCACTAGATGCTACCTGCATTTCCAGCCACACCCCCGCATTTCCCCGGCAGACCGCAATGGGAGACACTCGGGGAAGACACGCGAAGGGCTCCTAGGAGATCCGGGGTGCTGCAGACAGAAGACGGAACCTCCCCACACTCAGAATTCCGGAACACGGCTGACTGTGTGGGGGAGGTTTGGGGCCGCAGTCCACTCAGCTGACTGGTGTCACAGGTGTTCCCTGGCAGGGGTAATTCCGCTAAATACCTCCCATGTCCAGGGGGAGGCACTAGATGCTACCTGCATTTCCAGCCCAACCCCCGCCTTTCCCTGGCAGCACGCACTGGGAGACACTCGGTGAAGACACGCGAAGGGCTCCTAGGAGATCCAAGGTCCTGCAGACAGAAGACGGAACCTCCACACACTCAGAATTCCGGAACACGGCTGACTGTGTGGGGGAGGTTTGGGGCCGCCGTCCACGCAGCTGACTGGTGTCACAGGTGTTACCTGGCAGGGAAAACCGCTAATTAATACCCTGTTCAGGGAGAGGCACTAGATGCTACCTGCATTTCCAGCCCAACCCCCACCTTTCCCCGGCAGCCCGCAATGGTAGACACTCGGGGAAGACACGCGGATGGCTCCTAGGAAATCCAAGGTCCTGCAGACAGAAGACGGAACCTCCCCACACTCAGAATTCCGGAACACGGCTGACTGTGTGGGGGAGGTTTGGGGCCGCCGTCCACGCAGCTGACTGGTGTCACAGGTGTTACCTGGCAGGGAAAACCGCTAATTAATACCCTGTTCAGGGAGAGGCACTAGAAGCTACCTGCATTTCCAGCCCAAACCCAGGCTTTCTCCGGCAGCCCGCACAGTCAGACACTCGGGGAAGACACGCGAAGGGCTCCTAGGAGATCCGGGGTGCTGCAGACAGAAGACGGAACCTCCCCACACTCAGAATTCCGGAACACGGCTGACTGTGTGGGGGAGGTTTGGGGCCGCAGTCCACTCAGCTGACTGGTGTCACAGGTGTTCCCTGGCAGGGGTAATTCCGCTAAATACCTCCCATGTCCAGGGGGAGGCACTAGATGCTACCTGCATTTCCAGCCCAACCCCCGCCTTTCCCCGGCAGCCCGCAATGCGAGACACTCGGGGAAGACACGCGAATGGCTCCTAGGAAATCCAAGGTCCTGCAGACAGAAGACGGAACCTCCCCACACTCAGAATTCCGGAACACGGCTGACTGTGTGGGGGAGGTTTGGGGCCGCCGTCCACGCAGCTGACTGGTGTCACAGGTGTTACCTGGCAGGGAAAACCGCTAATTAATACCCTGTTCAGGGAGATGCACTAGAAGCTACCTGCATTTCCAGGCCAAACCCAGGCTTTCTCCGGCAGCCCGCACAGTCAGACACTCGGGGAAGACACGCGAAGGGCTCCTAGGAGATCCGGGGTGCTGCAGACAGAAGACGGAACCTCCCCACACTCAGAATTCCTGAACACGGCTGACTGTGTGGGGGAGGTTTGGGTCCGCCCTCCTCAAAGCTGAGTGGTGTCAAAGGAGTTCCCTGGCAGGGGGAATTCCGCTAATTCCCTACCCTGTCCAGGGGGAGGCACTAGATGCTACCTGCATTTCCAGACCAACCCCAGCCTTTCCCCGGCAGCCCGCAATGGGAAACACTCGGGGAAGACACGTGAAGGGCTCCTAGGAGATCCCGGGTTCTGCAGACCGAATACGGAACCTCCCCACACTCAGAATTCCGGAACACGGCTGACTGTGTGGGGGAGGAATGGGGCCGCCGTCCACGAGGCTGACTGGTGTCACAGGTGTTCCCTGGTAGGGGTAATTCTGCTAAATACCTCCCATGTCCAGAGGGAGGCACTAGATGCTACCTGCATTTCCAGCCCAACCCCCGACTTTCCCCGGCAGCCCGCACTGGGAGACAATCGGGGAAGACACGCGAATGGCTCCTAGGGGATCCAAGGTTCTGCAGACAGAAGACGGAACCTCCCCACACTCACAATTCTGGAACAAGCCTGACAGTGTGCGGGAGGTTTGGGTCCGCCCTCCTCAAAGCTGAGTGGTGTCAAAGGAGTACCCTGGCAGGGGGAATTCCGCTAATTCCCTACCCTGTCCAGGGGGAGGCACTAGATGCTACCTGCATTTCCAGACCAACCCCAGCCTTTCCCCGGCAGCCCGCAATGGGAAACACTCGGGGAAGACACGTGAAGGGCTCCTAGGAGATCCCGGGTTCTGCAGACCGAATACGGAACCTCCCCACACTCAGAATTCCGGAACACGGCCGACTGTGTGGGGGAGGAATGGGGCCGCCGTCCACGAGGCTGACTGGTGTCACAGGTGTTCCCTGGCAGGGGTAATTCTCCTAAATACCTCCCAAGTCCAGAGGGAGGCACTAGATGCTACCTGCATTTCCAGCCCAACCCCCGACTTTCCCCGGCAGCCCGCACTGGGAGACAATCGGGGAAGACACGCGAATGGCTCCTAGGGGATCCAAGGTTCTGCAGACAGAAGACGGAACCTCCCCACACTCAGAATTCCGGAACACGGCTGACTGTGTGGGGGAGGTTTGGGGCCGCCATCCACGAAGCTGACTGGTGTCACAGGTGTTACCTGGCAGGGAAAACCGGTAATTAATACCCTGTTCAGGGAGAGGCACTAGAAGCTACCTGCATTTCCAGGCCAAACCCAGGCTTTCTCCGGCATCCCGCACAGTCAGACACTCGGGGAAGACACGCGAAGGGCTCCTAGGAGATCCGGGGTGCTGCAGACAGAAGACGGAACCTCCCCACACTCAGAATTCCGGAACACGGCTGACTGTGTGGGGGAGGTTTGGGGCCGCCGTCCACGCAGCTGACTGGTGTCACAGGTGTTACCTGGCAGGGAAAACCGCTAATTAATACCCTGTTCAGGGAGAGGCACTAGATGCTACCTGCATTTCCAGCCCAACCCCCACCTTTCCCCGGCAGCCCGCAATGGTAGACACTCGGGGAAGACACGCGGATGGCTCCTAGGAAATCCAAGGTCCTGCAGACAGAAGACGGAACCTCCCCACACTCAGAATTCCGGAACACGGCTGACTGTGTGGGGGAGGTTTGGGGCCGCCGTCCACGCAGCTGACTGGTGTCACAGGTGTTACCTGGCAGGGAAAACCGCTAATTAATACCCTGTTCAGGGAGAGGCACTAGAAGCTACCTGCATTTCCAGCCCAAACCCAGGCTTTCTCCGGCAGCCCGCACAGTCAGACACTCGGGGAAGACACGCGAAGGGCTCCTAGGAGATCCGGGGTGCTGCAGACAGAAGACGGAACCTCCCCACACTCAGAATTCCGGAACACGGCTGACTGTGTGGGGGAGGTTTGGGGCCGCAGTCCACTCAGCTGACTGGTGTCACAGGTGTTCCCTGGCAGGGGTAATTCCGCTAAATACCTCCCATGTCCAGGGGGAGGCACTAGATGCTACCTGCATTTCCAGCCCAACCCCCGCCTTTCCCCGGCAGCCCGCAATGGGAGACACTCGGGGAAGACACGCGAATGGCTCCTAGGAAATCCAAGGTCCTGCAGACAGAAGACGGAACCTCCCCACACTCAGAATTCCGGAACACGGCTGACTGTGTGGGGGAGGTTTGGGGCCGCCGTCCACGCAGCTGACTGGTGTCACAGGTGTTACCTGGCAGGGAAAAACGCTAATTAATACCCTGTTCAGGGAGAGGCACTAGATGCTACCTGCATTTCCAGCCCAACCCCCACCTTTCCCCGGCAGCCCGCAATGGGAGACACTCGGGGAAGACACGCGGATGGCTCCTAGGAAATCCAAGGTCCTGCAGACAGAAGACGGAACCTCCCCACACTCAGAATTCCGGAACACGGCTGACTGTGTGGGGGAGGTTTGGGGCCGCCGTCCACGCAGCTGACTGGTGTCACAGGTGTTACCTGGCAGGGAAAACCGCTAATTAATACCCTGTTCAGGGAGAGGCACTAGAAGCTACCTGCATTTCCAGGACAAACCCAGGCTTTCTCCGGCAGCCCGCACAGTCAGACACTCGGGGAAGACACGCGAAGGGCTCCTAGGAGATCCGGGGTGCTGCAGACAGAAGACGGAACCTCCCCACACTCAGAATTCCTGAACACGGCTGACTGTGTGGGGGAGGTTTGGGTCCGCCCTCCTCAAAGCTGAGTGGTGTCAAAGGAGTTCCCTGGCAGGGGGAATTCCGCTAATTCCCTACCCTGTCCAGGGGGAGGCACTAGATGCTACCTGCATTTCCAGACCAACCCCAGCCTTTCCCCGGCAGCCCGCAATGGGAAACACTCGGGGAAGACACGTGAAGGGCTCCTAGGAGATCCCGGGTTCTGCAGACCGAATACGGAACCTCCCCACACTCAGAATTCCGGAACACGGCTGACTGTGTGGGGGAGGAATGGGGCCGCCGTCCACGAGGCTGACTGGTGTCACAGGTGTTCCCTGGTAGGGGTAATTCTGCTAAATACCTCCCATGTCCAGAGGGAGGCACTAGATGCTACCTGCATTTCCAGCCCAACCCCCGACTTTCCCCGGCAGCCCGCACTGGGAGACAATCGGGGAAGACACGCGAATGGCTCCTAGGGGATCCAAGGTTCTGCAGACAGAAGACGGAACCTCCCCACACTCACAATTCTGGAACAAGCCTGACAGTGTGCGGGAGGTTTGGGTCCGCCCTCCTCAAAGCTGAGTGGTGTCAAAGGAGTACCCTGGCAGGGGGAATTCCGCTAATTCCCTACCCTGTCCAGGGGGAGGCACTAGATGCTACCTGCATTTCCAGACCAACCCCAGCCTTTCCCCGGCAGCCCGCAATGGGAAACACTCGGGGAAGACACGTGAAGGGCTCCTAGGAGATCCGGGGTGCTGCAGACAGAAGACGGAACCTCCCCACACTCAGAATTCCGGAACACGGCTGACTGTGTGGGGGAGGTTTGGGGCCGCCGTCCACGCAGCTGACTGGTGTCACAGGTGTTACCTGGCAGGGAAAAACGCTAATTAATACCCTGTTCAGGGAGAGGCACTAGATGCTACCTTCATTTCCAGCCCAAACCCAGGCTTTCCCCGGCAGCCCGCACAGTCAGACACTCGGGGAAGACACGCGAAGGGCTCCTAGGAGATCCGGGGTGCTGCAGACAGAAGACGGAACCTCCCCACACTCAGAATTCCGGAACACGGCTGACTGTGTGGGGGAGGTTTGGGGCCGCCGTCCACTCAGCTGACTGGTGTCACAGGTGTTCCCTGGCAGGGGTAATTCTGCTAAATACCTCCCAAGTCCAGAGGGAGGCACTAGATGCTACCTGCATTTCCAGCCCAACCCCCGACTTTCCCCGGCAGCCCGCACTGGGAGACAATCGGGGAAGACACGCGAATGGCTCCTAGGGGATCCAAGGTTCTGCAGACAGAAGACGGAACCTCCCCACACTCACAATTCCGGATCAAGCCTGACTGTGTGGGGGAGGTTTGGGTCCGCCCTCCTCGCAGCTGAGTGGTGTCAAAGGAGTTCCCTGGCAGGGGGAATTCCGCTAATTCCCTACCCTGTCCAGGGGGAGGCACTAGATGCTACCTGCCTTTCCAGCCACACCCCCGCATTTCCCCGGCAGACCGCAATGGGAGACACTCGGGGAAGACACGCGAAGGGCTCCTAGGAGATCCGGGGTGCTGCAGACAGAAGACGGAACCTCCCCACACTCAGAATTCCGGAACACGGCTGACTGTGTGGGGGAGGTTTGGGGCCGCAGTCCACTCAGCTGACTGGTGTCACAGGTGTTCCCTGGCAGGGGTAATTCTGCTAAATACCTCCCATGTCCAGAGGGAGGCACTAGATGCTACCTGCATTTCCAGCCCAACCCCCACATTTCCCCGGCAGCCCGCACTGGGAGACAATCGGGGAAGACACGTGAATGGCTCCTAGGGGATCCAAGGTTCTGCAGACAGAAGACGGAACCTCCCCACACTCACAATTCCGGAACACGGCTGACTGTGTGGGGGAGGTTTGGGGCCGCAGTCCACTCAGCTGACTGGTGTCACAGGTGTTCCCTGGCAGGGGTAATTCCGCTAAATACCTCCCATGTCCAGGGGGAGGCACTAGATGCTACCTGCATTTCCAGCCCAACCCCCGCCTTTCCCCGGCAGCCCGCAATGGGAGACACTCGGGGAAGACACGCGAATGGCTCCTAGGAAATCCAAGGTCCTGCAGACAGAAGACGGAACCTCCCCACACTCAGAATTCCGGAACACGGCTGACTGTGTGGGGGAGGTTTGGGGCCGCCGTCCACGCAGCTGACTGGTGTCACAGGTGTTACCTGGCAGGGAAAAACGCTAATTAATACCCTGTTCAGGGAGAGGCACTAGATGCTACCTTCATTTCCAGCCCAAACCCAGGCTTTCCCCGGCAGCCCGCACAGTCAGACACTCGGGGAAGACACGCGAAGGGCTCCTAGGAGATCCGGGGTGCTGCAGACAGAAGACGGAACCTCCCCACACTCAGAATTCCGGAACACGGCTGACTGTGTGGGGGAGGTTTGGGGCCGCCGTCCACTCAGCTGACTGGTGTCACAGGTGTTCCCTGGCAGGGGTAATTCTGCTAAATACCTCCCAAGTCCAGAGGGAGGCACTAGATGCTACCTGCATTTCCAGCCCAACCCCCGACTTTCCCCGGCAGCCCGCACTGGGAGACAATCGGGGAAGACACGCGAATGGCTCCTAGGGGATCCAAGGTTCTGCAGACAGAAGACGGAACCTCCCCACACTCACAATTCCGGATCAAGCCTGACTGTGTGGGGGAGGTTTGGGTCCGCCCTCCTCGCAGCTGAGTGGTGTCAAAGGAGTTCCCTGGCAGGGGGAATTCCGCTAATTCCCTACCCTGTCCAGGGGGAGGCACTAGATGCTACCTGCATTTCCAGCCACACCCCCGCATTTCCCCGGCAGACCGCAATGGGAGACACTCGGGGAAGACACGCGAAGGGCTCCTAGGAGATCCGGGGTGCTGCAGACAGAAGACGGAACCTCCCCACACTCAGAATTCCGGAACACGGCTGACTGTGTGGGGGAGGTTTGGGGCCGCAGTCCACTCAGCTGACTGGTGTCACAGGTGTTCCCTGGCAGGGGTAATTCTGCTAAATACCTCCCATGTCCAGAGGGAGGCACTAGATGCTACCTGCATTTCCAGCCCAACCCCCGCATTTCCCCGGCAGCCCGCACTGGGAGACAATCGGGGAAGACACGTGAATGGCTCCTAGGGGATCCAAGGTTCTGCAGACAGAAGACGGAACCTCCCCACACTCACAATTCCGGAACACGGCTGACTGTGTGGGGGACGTTTGGGGCCGCCGTCCACGCAGCTGACTGGTGTCACAGGTGTTACCTGGCAGGGAAAACCGCTAATTAATACCCTGTTCAGGGAGAGGCACTAGATGCTACCTTCATTTCCAGCCCAAACCCAGGCTTTCCCCGGCAGCCCGCACAGTCAGACACTCGGGGAAGACACGCGAAGGGCTCC
The DNA here is from genome assembly GCF_036321535.1 of Camelus dromedarius. Lineage (NCBI taxonomy): Eukaryota > Metazoa > Chordata > Mammalia > Artiodactyla > Camelidae > Camelus > Camelus dromedarius. The sequence goes on from NW_026989804.1 coordinate 2,266,726, forward strand.
TAGGAGATCCGGGGTGCTGCAGACAGAAGACGGAACCTCCCCACACTCAGAATTCCGGAACACGGCTGACTGTGTGGGGGAGGTTTGGGGCCGCCGTCCACTCAGCTGACTGGTGTCACAGGTGTTCCCTGGCAGGGGTAATTCTGCTAAATACCTCCCATGTCCAGAGGGAGGCACTAGATGCTACCTGCATTTCCAGCCCAACCCCCGCCTTTCCCTGGAAGCCCGCACTGGGAGACACTCGGGGAAGACACGCGAATGGCTACTACAGATCCAAGGTTCTGCAGACAGAAGACGGAACCTCCCCACACTCACAATTCCGGAACAAGCCTGACTGTGTGGGGGAGGTTTGGGTCCGCCGTCCTCGCAGCTGAGTTGTGTCAAAGGAGTTCCCTGGCAAGAGGAATTCCGCTAAATCCCTACCCTGTCCAGGGGGAGGCACTAGATGCTACCTGCATTTCCAGCCCAACCCCCGCATTTCCCCGGCAGCCCTCAATGGGAGACACTCGGGGAAGACACGCGAATGGCTTCTAGGAAATCCAAGGTCCTGCAGACAGAAGACGGAACCTCCCCACACTCAGAATTCCGCAACACGGCTGACTGTGTGGGGGAGGTTTGGGGCCGCCGTCCACTCAGCTGACTGGTGTCACAGGTGTTACCTGGCAGGGAAAACCGCTAATTAATACCCTGTTCAGGGAGAGGCACTAGATGCTACCTTCATTTCCAGCCCAAACCCAGGCTTTCCCCGGCAGCCCGCACAGTCAGACACTCGGGGAAGACACGCGAAGGGCTCCTAGGAGATCCGGGGTGCTGCAGACAGAAGACGGAACCTCCCCACACTCAGAATTCCGGAACACGGCTGACTGTGTGGGGGAGGTTTGGGGCCGCCGTCCACGCAGCTGACTCGTGTCACAGGTGTTACCTGGCAGGGAAAACCGCTAATTAATACCCTGTTCAGGGAGAGGCACTAGAAGCTACCTGCATTTCCAGCCCAAACCCAGGCTTTCTCCGGCAGCCCGCACAGTCAGACACTCGGGGAAGACACGCGAAGGGCTCCTAGGAGATCCGGGGTGCTGCAGACAGAAGACGGAACCTCCCCACACTCAGAATTCCGGAACACGGCTGACTGTGTGGGGGAGGTTTGGGGCCGCAGTCCACTCAGCTGACTGGTGTCACAGGTGTTCCCTGGCAGGGGTAATTCCGCTAAATACCTCCCATGTCCAGGGGGAGGCACTAGATGCTACCTGCATTTCCAGCCCAACCCCCGCCTTTCCCCGGCAGCCCGCAATGGGAGACACTCGGGGAAGACACGCGAATGGCTCCTAGGAAATCCAAGGTCCTGCAGACAGAAGACGGAACCTCCCCACACTCAGAATTCCGGAACACGGCTGACTGTGTGGGGGAGGTTTGGGGCCGCCGTCCACGCAGCTGACTGGTGTCACAGGTGTTACCTGGCAGGGAAAAACGCTAATTAATACCCTGTTCAGGGAGAGGCACTAGATGCTACCTTCATTTCCAGCCCAAACCCAGGCTTTCCCCGGCAGCCCGCACAGTCAGACACTCGGGGAAGACACGCGAAGGGCTCCTAGGAGATCCGGGGTGCTGCAGACAGAAGACGGAACCTCCCCACACTCAGAATTCCGGAACACGGCTGACTGTGTGGGGGAGGTTTGGGGCCGCCGTCCACTCAGCTGACTGGTGTCACAGGTGTTCCCTGGCAGGGGTAATTCTGCTAAATACCTCCCAAGTCCAGAGGGAGGCACTAGATGCTACCTGCATTTCCAGCCCAACCCCCGACTTTCCCCGGCAGCCCGCACTGGGAGACAATCGGGGAAGACACGCGAATGGCTCCTAGGGGATCCAAGGTTCTGCAGACAGAAGACGGAACCTCCCCACACTCACAATTCCGGATCAAGCCTGACTGTGTGGGGGAGGTTTGGGTCCGCCCTCCTCGCAGCTGAGTGGTGTCAAAGGAGTTCCCTGGCAGGGGGAATTCCGCTAATTCCCTACCCTGTCCAGGGGGAGGCACTAGATGCTACCTGCATTTCCAGCCACACCCCCGCATTTCCCCGGCAGACCGCAATGGGAGACAATCGGGGAAGACACGTGAATGGCTCCTAGGGGATCCAAGGTTCTGCAGACAGAAGACGGAACCTCCCCACACTCACAATTCCGGAACACGGCTGACTGTGTGGGGGACGTTTGGGGCCGCCGTCCACGCAGCTGACTGGTGTCACAGGTGTTACCTGGCAGGGAAAACCGCTAATTAATACCCTGTTCAGGGAGAGGCACTAGATGCTACCTTCATTTCCAGCCCAAACCCAGGCTTTCCCCGGCAGCCCGCACAGTCAGACACTCGGGGAAGACACGCGAAGGGCTCCTAGGAGATCCGGGGTGCTGCAGACAGAAGACGGAACCTCCCCACACTCAGAATTCCGGAACACGGCTGACTGTGTGGGGGAGGTTTGGGGCCGCCGTCCACTCAGCTGACTGGTGTCACAGGTGTTCCCTGGCAGGGGTAATTCTGCTAAATACCTCCCATGTCCAGAGGGAGGCACTAGATGCTACCTGCATTTCCAGCCCAACCCCCGCCTTTCCCTGGCAGCCCGCACTGGGAGACACTCGGGGAAGACACGCGAATGGCTACTACAGATCCAAGGTTCTGCAGACAGAAGACGGAACCTCCCCACACTCACAATTCCGGAACAAGCCTGACTGTGTGGGGGAGGTTTGGGTCCGCCGTCCTCGCAGCTGAGTTGTGTCAAAGGAGTTCCCTGGCAAGAGGAATTCCGCTAAATCCCTACCCTGTCCAGGGGGAGGCACTAGATGCTACCTGCATTTCCAGCCCAACCCCCGCATTTCCCCGGCAGCCCTCAATGGGGGACACTCGGGGAAGACACGCGAATGGCTTCTAGGAAATCCAAGGTCCTGCAGACAGAAGACGGAACCTCCCCACACTCAGAATTCCGCAACACGGCTGACTGTGTGGGGGAGGTTTGGGGCCGCCGTCCACTCAGCTGACTGGTGTCACAGGTGTTACCTGGCAGGGAAAACCGCTAATTAATACCCTGTTCAGGGAGAGGCACTAGATGCTACCTTCATTTCCAGCCCAAACCCAGGCTTTCCCCGGCAGCCCGCACAGTCAGACACTCGGGGAAGTCACGCGAAGGGCTCCTAGGAGATCCGGGGTGCTGCAGACAGAAGACGGAACCTCCCCACAATCAGAATTCCGGAACACGGCTGACTGTGTCGGGGAGGAATGGGGCCGCCGTCTATGAGGCTGCCTGGTGTCACAGGTGTTCCCTGGCAGGGGGAAGTCCGCTAATTACCTCCTATGATCAGGGGGAGGCACTAGATGCTACCTGCATTTCCAGCCCAACCCCCACCTTTCCCCGGCAGCCCGCAATGTGAGACACTCGGGGAAGACACGCGGATGGCTCCTACGAAATCCAAGGTCCTGCAGACAGAAGACGGAACCTCCCCACACTCACAATTCTGGAACAAGCCTGACAGTGTGCGGGAGGTTTGGGTCCGCCCTCCTCAAAGCTGAGTGGTGTCAAAGGAGTTCCCTGGCAGGGGGAATTCCGCTAATTCCCTACCCTGTCCAGGGGGAGGCACTAGATGCTACCTGCATTTCCAGACCAACCCCAGCCTTTCCCCGGCAGCCCGCAATGGGAAACACTCGGGGAAGACACGTGAAGGGCTCCTAGGAGATCCCGGGTTCTGCAGACCGAATACGGAACCTCCCCACACTCAGAATTCCGGAACACGGCTGACTGTGTGGGGGAGGAATGGGGCCGCCGTCCACGAGGCTGACTGGTGTCACAGGTGTTCCCTGGCAGGGGTAATTCTGCTAAATACCTCCCATGTCCAGAGGGAGGCACTAGATGCTACCTGCATTTCCAGCCCAACCCCCGACTTTCCCCGGCAGCCCGCACTGGGAGACAATCGGGGAAGACACGCGAATGGCTCCTAGGGGATCCAAGGTTCTGCAGATAGAAGACGGAACCTCCCCACACTCACAATTCTGGAACAAGCCTGACAGTGTGCGGGAGGTTTGGGTCCGCACTCCTCGCAGCTGAGTGGTGTCAAAGGAGTTCCCTGGCAGGGGGAATTCCGCTAATTCCCTACCCTGTCCAGGGGGAGGCACTAGATGCTACCTGCATTTCCAGACCAACCCCAGCCTTTCCCCGGCAGCCCGCAATGGGAAACACTCGGGGAAGACACGTGAAGGGCTCCTAGGAGATCCCGGGTTCTGCAGACCGAATACGGAACCTCCCCACACTCAGAATTCTGGAACACGGCTGACTGTGTGGGGGAGGTTTGGGGCCGCCGTCCACGCAGCTGACTGGTGTCACAGGTGTTACCTGGCAGGGAAAACCGCTAATTAATACCCTGTTCAGGGAGAGGCACTAGATGCTACCTTCATTTCCAGCCCAAACCCAGGCTTTCCCTGGCAGCCCGCACAGTCAGACACTCGGGGAAGACACACGAAGGGCTCCTAGGAGATCCGGGGTGCTGCAGACAGAAGACGGAACCTCCCCACACTCAGAATTCCGCAACACGGCTGACTGTGTGGGGGAGGTTTGGGGCCGCCGTCCTCTCAGCTGACTGGTGTCACAGGTGTTCCCTGGCAGGGGTAATTCTGCTAAATACCTCCCATGTCCAGAGGGAGGCACTAGATGCTACCTGCATTTCCAGCCCAACCCCCGCCTTTCCCTGGCAGCCCGCACTGGGATACACTCGGGGAAGACACGCGAATGGCTACTACAGATCCAAGGTCCTGCACACAGAAGACGGAACCTCCCCACACTCACAATTCCGGAACAAGCATGACTGTGTGGGGGAGGTTTGGGGCCGCCGTCCACGCAGCTGACTGGTGTCACAGGTGTTACCTGGCAGGGGAAATCCGCTAACAAAATCCCCTGTCCAGGGAGAGGCAATAAATGCTACCTGCATTTCCAGCCCAACCCCCACCTTTCCCCGGCAGCCCGCAATGTGAGACACTCGGGGAAGACACGCGGATGGCTCCTAGGAAATCCAAGGTCCTGCAGACAGAAGACGGAACCTCCCCACACTCACAATTCTGGAACAAGCCTGACAGTGTGCGGGAGGTTTGGGTCCGCCCTCCTCAAAGCTGAGTGGTGTCAAAGGAGTTCCCTGGCAGGGGGAATTCCGCTAATTCCCTACCCTGTCCAGGGGGAGGCACTAGATGCTACCTGCATTTCCAGACCAACCCCAGCCTTTCCCCGGCAGCCCGCAATGGGAAACACTCGGGGAAGACACGTGAAGGGCTCCTAGGAGATCCCGGGTTCTGCAGACCGAATACGGAACCTCCCCACACTCAGAATTCCGGAACACGGCTGACTGTGTGGGGGAGGAATGGGGCCGCCGTCCACGAGGCTGACTGGTGTCACAGGTGTTCCCTGGCAGGGGTAATTCTGCTAAATACCTCCCATGTCCAGAGGGAGGCACTAGATGCTACCTGCATTTCCAGCCCAACCCCCGACTTTCCCCGGCAGCCCGCACTGGGAGACAATCGGGGAAGACACGCGAATGGCTCCTAGGGGATCCAAGGTTCTGCAGACAGAAGACGGAACCTCCCCACACTCACAATTCTGGAACAAGCCTGACAGTGTGCGGGAGGTTTGGGTCCGCCCTCCTCAAAGCTGAGTGGTGTCAAAGGAGTTCCCTGGCAGGGGGAATTCCGCTAATTCCCTACCCTGTCCAGGGGGAGGCACTAGATGCTACCTGCATTTCCAGACCAACCCCAGCCTTTCCCCGGCAGCCCGCAATGGGAAACACTCGGGGAAGACACGTGAAGGGCTCCTAGGAGATCCCGGGTTCTGCAGACCGAATACGGAACCTCCCCACACTCAGAATTCCGGAACACGGCCGACTGTGTGGGGGAGGAATGGGGCCGCCGTCCACTCAGCTGACTGGTGTCACAGGTGTTACCTGGCAGGGAAAACCGCTAATTAATACCCTGTTCAGGGAGAGGCACTAGATGCTACCTTCATTTCCAGCCCAAACCCAGGCTTTCCCCGGCAGCCCGCACAGTCAGACACTCGGGGAAGACACGCGAAGGGCTCCTAGGAGATCCGGGGTGCTGCAGACAGAAGACGGAACCTCCCCACAATCAGAATTCCGGAACACGGCTGACTGTGTCGGGGAGGAATGGGGCCGCCGTCTATGAGGCTGCCTGGTGTCACAGGTGTTCCCTGGCAGGGGGAAGTCCGCTAATTACCTCCTATGATCAGGGGGAGGCACTAGATGCTACCTGCAATTCCAGCCCAACCCCCACCTTTCCCCGGCAGCCCGCAATGTGAGACACTCGGGGAAGACACGCGGATGGCTCCTAGGAAATCCAAGGTCCTGCAGACAGAAGACGGAACCTCCCCACACTCACAATTCTGGAACAAGCCTGACAGTGTGCGGGAGGTTTGTGTCCGCCCTCCTCAAAGCTGAGTGGTGTCAAAGGAGTTCCCTGGCAGGGGGAATTCCGCTAATTCCCTACCCTGTCCAGGGGGAGGCACTAGATGCTACCTGCATTTCCAGACCAACCCCAGCCTTTCCCCGGCAGCCCGCAATGGGAAACACTCGGGGAAGACACGTGAAGGGCTCCTAGGAGATCCCGGGTTCTGCAGACCGAATACGGAACCTCCCCACACTCAGAATTCCGGAACACGGCTGACTGTGTGGGGGAGGAATGGGGCCGCCGTCCACGAGGCTGACTGGTGTCACAGGTGTTCCCTGGCAGGGGTAATTCTGCTAAATACCTCCCATGTCCAGAGGGAGGCACTAGATGCTACCTGCATTTCCAGCCCAACCCCCGACTTTCCCCGGCAGCCCGCACTGGGAGACAATCGGGGAAGACACGCGAATGGCTCCTAGGGGATCCAAGGTTCTGCAGACAGAAGACGGAACCTCCCCACACTCACAATTCTGGAACAAGCCTGACAGTGTGCGGGAGGTTTGGGTCCGCACTCCTCGCAGCTGAGTGGTGTCAAAGGAGTTCCCTGGCAGGGGGAATTCCGCTAATTCCCTACCCTGTCCAGGGGGAGGCACTAGATGCTACCTGCATTTCCAGACCAACCCCAGCCTTTCCCCGGCAGCCCGCAATGGGAAACACTCGGGGAAGACACGTGAAGGGCTCCTAGGAGATCCCGGGTTCTGCAGACCGAATACGGAACCTCCCCACACTCAGAATTCTGGAACACGGCTGACTGTGTGGGGGAGGTTTGGGGCCGCCGTCCACGCAGCTGACTGGTGTCACAGGTGTTACCTGGCAGGGAAAACCGCTAATTAATACCCTGTTCAGGGAGAGGCACTAGATGCTACCTTCATTTCCAGCCCAAACCCAGGCTTTCCCTGGCAGCCCGCACAGTCAGACACTCGGGGAAGACACACGAAGGGCTCCTAGGAGATCCGGGGTGCTGCAGACAGAAGACGGAACCTCCCCACACTCAGAATTCCGCAACACGGCTGACTGTGTGGGGGAGGTTTGGGGCCGCCGTCCTCTCAGCTGACTGGTGTCACAGGTGTTCCCTGGCAGGGGTAATTCTGCTAAATACCTCCCATGTCCAGAGGGAGGCACTAGATGCTACCTGCATTTCCAGCCCAACCCCCGCCTTTCCCTGGCAGCCCGCACTGGGATACACTCGGGGAAGACACGCGAATGGCTACTACAGATCCAAGGTCCTGCACACAGAAGACGGAACCTCCCCACACTCACAATTCCGGAACAAGCATGACTGTGTGGGGGAGGTTTGGGGCCGCCGTCCACGCAGCTGACTGGTGTCACAGGTGTTACCTGGCAGGGGAAATCCGCTAACAAAATCCCCTGTCCAGGGAGAGGCAATAAATGCTACCTGCATTTCCAGCCCAACCCCCACCTTTCCCCGGCAGCCCGCAATGTGAGACACTCGGGGAAGACACGCGGATGGCTCCTAGGAAATCCAAGGTCCTGCAGACAGAAGACGGAACCTCCCCACACTCACAATTCTGGAATAAGCCTGACAGTGTGCGGGAGGTTTGGGTCCGCCCTCCTCAAAGCTGAGTGGTGTCAAAGGAGTTCCCTGGCAGGGGGAATTCCGCTAATTCCCTACCCTGTCCAGGGGGAGGCACTAGATGCTACCTGCATTTCCAGACCAACCCCAGCCTTTCCCCGGCAGCCCGCAATGGGAAACACTCGGGGAAGACACGTGAAGGGCTCCTAGGAGATCCCGGGTTCTGCAGACCGAATACGGAACCTCCCCACACTCAGAATTCCGGAACACGGCTGACTGTGTGGGGGAGGAATGGGGCCGCCGTCCACGAGGCTGACTGGTGTCACAGGTGTTCCCTGGCAGGGGTAATTCTGCTAAATACCTCCCATGTCCAGAGGGAGGCACTAGATGCTACCTGCATTTCCAGCCCAACCCCCGACTTTCCCCGGCAGCCCGCACTGGGAGACAATCGGGGAAGACACGCGAATGGCTCCTAGGGGATCCAAGGTTCTGCAGACAGAAGACGGAACCTCCCCACACTCACAATTCTGGAACAAGCCTGACAGTGTGCGGGAGGTTTGGGTCCGCCCTCCTCAAAGCTGAGTGGTGTCAAAGGAGTTCCCTGGCAGGGGGAATTCCGCTAATTCCCTACCCTGTCCAGGGGGAGGCACTAGATGCTACCTGCATTTCCAGACCAACCCCAGCCTTTCCCCGGCAGCCCGCAATGGGAAACACTCGGGGAAGACACGTGAAGGGCTCCTAGGAGATCCCGGGTTCTGCAGACCGAATACGGAACCTACCCACACTCAGAATTCCGGAACACGGCCGACTGTGTGGGGGAGGAATGGGGCCGCCGTCCACTCAGCTGACTGGTGTCACAGGTGTTACCTGGCAGGGAAAACCGCTAATTAATACCCTGTTCAGGGAGAGGCACTAGATGCTACCTTCATTTCCAGCCCAAACCCAGGCTTTCCCCGGCAGCCCGCACAGTCAGACACTCGGGGAAGACACGCGAAGGGCTCCTAGGAGATCCGGGGTGCTGCAGACAGAAGACGGAACCTCCCCAAACTCAGAAATCCGGAACACGGCTGACTGTGTGGGGGAGGTTTGGGGCCGCCGTCCACTCAGCTGACTGGTGTCACAGGTGTTACCTGGCAGGGGAAATCCGCTAACAAAATCCCCTGTCCAGGGAGAGGCAATAGATGCTACCTGCATTTCCAGCCCAACCCTTCACATTTCCCCGGCAGCCCGCAATGTGAGACACTCGGGGAAACACGCGAATGGCTCCTAGGAGATCCCGGGTGCCTCAGACAGAACACGGAACCTCCCCACACTCAGAATTCCGGAACATGGCTGACTGTGTGGGGGAGGTTTGGGGCCGTCGTCCACGCAGTTGACTGGTGTCAAATGTGTTCCCCGGCAGGGGGAAGTCCGCTAATTGCCTACCCTGTCCAGGGGGAGGCACTAGATGCTACCTGCATTTCCAGCCCAACCCCCGCATTTCCCCGGCAGCCCGCAATGGGATACACTCGGGGAAGACACGCGAATGGCTCCTAGGAAATCCAAGGTCCTGCAGACAGAAGACGGAACCTCCCCACACTCAGAATTCCGGAACACGGCTGACTGTGTGGGGGAGGTTTGGGGCCGCCGTCCACGCAGCTGACTGGTGTCACAGGTGTTACCTGGCAGGGAAAACCGCTAATTAATACCCTGTTCAGGGAGAGGCACTAGATGCTACCTTCATTTCCAGCCCAAACCCAGGCTTTCCCCGGCAGCCCGCACAGTCAGACACTCGGGGAAGACACGCGAAGGGCTCCTAGGAGATCCGGGGTGCTGCAGACAGAAGACGGAACCTCCCCACACTCAGAATTCCGCAACACGGCTGACTGTGTGGGGGAGGTTTGGGGCCGCCGTCCACTCAGCTGACTGGTGTCACAGGTGTTCCCTGGCAGGGGTAATTCTGCTAAATACCTCCCATGTCCAGAGGGAGGCACTAGATGCTACCTGCATTTCCAGCCCAACCCCCGCCTTTCCCTGGCATCCCGCACTGGGATACACTCGGGGAAGACACGCGAATGGCTACTACAGATCCAAGGTCCTGCACACAGAAGACGGAACCTCCCCACACTCACAATTCCGGAACAAGCATGACTGTGTGGGGGAGGTTTGGGGCCGCCGTCCACGCAGCTGACTGGTGTCACAGGTGTTACCTGGCAGGGGAAATCCGCTAACAAAATCCCCTGTCCAGGGAGAGGCAATAGATGCTACCTGCATTTCCAGCCCAACCCCCACCTTTCCCCGGCAGCCCGCAATGTGAGACACTCGGGGAAGACACGCGGATGGCTCCTACGAAATCCAAGGTCCTGCAGACAGAAGACGGAACCTCCCCACACTCACAATTCTGGAACAAGCCTGACAGTGTGCGGGAGGTTTGGGTCCGCCCTCCTCAAAGCTGAGTGGTGTCAAAGGAGTTCCCTGGCAGGGGGAATTCCGCTAATTCCCTACCCTGTCCAGGGGGAGGCACTAGATGCTACCTGCATTTCCAGACCAACCCCCGCATTTCCCCGGCAGCCCGCAATGGGATACACTCGGGGAAGACACGCGAATGGCTCCTAGGAAATCCAAGGTCCTGCAGACAGAGGACGGAACCTCCCCACACTCAGAATTCTGGAACACGGCTGACTGTGTGGGGGAGGTTTGGGGCCGCCGTCCACGCAGCTGACTGGTGTCACAGGTGTTACCTGGCAGGGAAAACCGCTAATTAATACCCTGTTCAGGGAGAGGCACTAGATGCTACCTTCATTTCCAGCGCAAACCCAGGCTTTCCCTGGCAGCCCGCACAGTCAGACACTCGGGGAAGACACACGAAGGGCTCCTAGGAGATCCGGGGTGCTGCAGACAGAAGACGGAACCTCCCCACACTCAGAATTCCGCAACACGGCTGACTGTGTGGGGGAGGTTTGGGGCCGCCGTCCTCTCAGCTGACTGGTGTCACAGGTGTTCCCTGGCAGGGGTAATTCTGCTAAATACCTCCCATGTCCAGAGGGAGGCACTAGATGCTACCTGCATTTCCAGCCCAACCCCCGCCTTTCCCTGGCAGCCCGCACTGGGATACACTCGGGGAAGACACGCGAATGGCTACTACAGATCCAAGGTCCTGCACACAGAAGACGGAACCTCCCCACACTCACAATTCCGGAACAAGCATGACTGTGTGGGGGAGGTTTGGGGCCGCCGTCCACGCAGCTGACTGGTGTCACAGGTGTTACCTGGCAGGGGAAATCCGCTAACAAAATCCCCTGTCCAGGGAGAGGCAATAAATGCTACCTGCATTTCCAGCCCAACCCCCACCTTTCCCCGGCAGCCCGCAATGTGAGACACTCGGGGAAGACACGCGGATGGCTCCTAGGAAATCCAAGGTCCTGCAGACAGAAGACGGAACCTCCCCACACTCACAATTCTGGAACAAGCCTGACAGTGTGCGGGAGGTTTGGGTCCGCCCTCCTCAAAGCTGAGTGGTGTCAAAGGAGTTCCCTGGCAGGGGGAATTCCGCTAATTCCCTACCCTGTCCAGGGGGAGGCACTAGATGCTACCTGCATTTCCAGACCAACCCCAGCCTTTCCCCGGCAGCCCGCAATGGGAAACACTCGGGGAAGACACGTGAAGGGCTCCTAGGAGATCCCGGGTTCTGCAGACCGAATACGGAACCTCCCCACACTCAGAATTCCGGAACACGGCTGACTGTGTGGGGGAGGAATGGGGCCGCCGTCCACGAGGCTGACTGGTGTCACAGGTGTTCCCTGGCAGGGGTAATTCTGCTAAATACCTCCCATGTCCAGAGGGAGGCACTAGATGCTACCTGCATTTCCAGCCCAACCCCCGACTTTCCCCGGCAGCCCGCACTGGGAGACAATCGGGGAAGACACGCGAATGGCTCCTAGGGGATCCAAGGTTCTGCAGACAGAAGACGGAACCTCCCCACACTCACAATTCTGGAACAAGCCTGACAGTGTGCGGGAGGTTTGGGTCCGCCCTCCTCAAAGCTGAGTGGTGTCAAAGGAGTTCCCTGGCAGGGGGAATTCCGCTAATTCCCTACCCTGTCCAGGGGGAGGCACTAGATGCTACCTGCATTTCCAGACCAACCCCAGCCTTTCCCCGGCAGCCCGCAATGGGAAACACTCGGGGAAGACACGTGAAGGGCTCCTAGGAGATCCCGGGTTCTGCAGACCGAATACGGAACCTCCCCACACTCAGAATTCCGGAACACGGCCGACTGTGTGGGGGAGGAATGGGGCCGCCGTCCACTCAGCTGACTGGTGTCACAGGTGTTACCTGGCAGGGAAAACCGCTAATTAATACCCTGTTCAGGGAGAGGCACTAGATGCTACCTTCATTTCCAGCCCAAACCCAGGCTTTCCCCGGCAGCCCGCACAGTCAGACACTCGGGGAAGACACGCGAAGGGCTCCTAGGAGATCCGGGGTGCTGCAGACAGAAGACGGAACCTCCCCACACTCAGAATTCCGGAACACGGCTGACTGTGTGGGGGAGGTTTGGGGCCGCCGTCCACTCAGCTGACTGGTGTCACAGGTGTTCCCTGGCAGGGGTAATTCTGCTAAATACCTCCCATGTCCAGAGGGAGGCACTAGATGCTACCTGCATTTCCAGCCCAACCCCCGCCTTTCCCTGGCAGCCCGCACTGGGAGACACTCGGGGAAGACACGCGAATGGCTACTACAGATCCAAGGTTCTGCAGACAGAAGACGGAACCTCCCCACACTCACAATTCCGGAACAAGCCTGACTGTGTGGGGGAGGTTTGGGTCCGCCGTCCTCGCAGCTGAGTTGTGTCAAAGGAGTTCCCTGGCAAGAGGAATTCCGCTAAATCCCTACCCTGTCCAGGGGGAGGCACTAGATGCTACCTGCATTTCCAGCCCAACCCCCACCTTTCCCCGGCAGCCCGCAATGGTAGACACTCGGGGAAGACACGCGGATGGCTCCTAGGAAATCCAAGGTCCTGCAGACAGAAGACGGAACCTCCCCACACTCAGAATTCCGGAACACGGCTGACTGTGTGGGGGAGGTTTGGGGCCGCCGTCCACGCAGCTGACTGGTGTCACAGGTGTTACCTGGCAGGGAAAACCGCTAATTAATACCCTGTTCAGGGAGAGGCACTAGTTGCTACCTGCATTTCCAGCCCAACCCCCACCTTTCCCCGGCAGCCCGCAATGGTAGACACTCGGGGAAGACACGCGGATGGCTCCTAGGAAATCCAAGGTCCTGCAGACAGAAGACGGAACCTCCCCACACTCAGAATTCCGGAACACGGCTGACTGTGTGGGGGAGGTTTGGGGCCGCCGTCCACGCAGCTGACTGGTGTCACAGGTGTTACCTGGCAGGGAAAACCGCTAATTAATACCCTGTTCAGGGAGAGGCACTAGAAGCTACCTGCATTTCCAGCCCAAACCCAGGCTTTCTCCGGCAGCCCGCACAGTCAGACACTCGGGGAAGACACGCGAAGGGCTCCTAGGAGATCCGGGGTGCTGCAGACAGAAGACGGAACCTCCCCACACTCAGAATTCCGGAACACGGCTGACTGTGTGGGGGAGGTTTGGGTCCGCCCTCCTCAAAGCTGAGTGGTGTCAAAGGAGTTCCCTGGCAGGGGGAATTCCGCTAATTCCCTACCCTGTCCAGGGGGAGGCACTAGATGCTACCTGCATTTCCAGACCAACCCCAGCCTTTCCCCGGCAGCCCGCAATGGGAAACACTCGGGGAAGACACGTGAAGGGCTCCTAGGAGATCCCGGGTTCTGCAGACCGAATACGGAACCTCCCCACACTCAGAATTCCGGAACACGGCTGACTGTGTGGGGGAGGAATGGGGCCGCCGTCCACGAGGCTGACTGGTGTCACAGGTGTTCCCTGGCAGGGGTAATTCTGCTAAATACCTCCCATGTCCAGAGGGAGGCACTAGATGCTACCTGCATTTCCAGCCCAACCCCCGACTTTCCCCGGCAGCCCGCACTGGGAGACAATCGGGGAAGACACGCGAATGGCTCCTAGGGGATCCAAGGTTCTGCAGACAGAAGACGGAACCTCCCCACACTCACAATTCTGGAACAAGCCTGACAGTGTGCGGGAGGTTTGGGTCCGCCCTCCTCAAAGCTGAGTGGTGTCAAAGGAGTTCCCTGGCAGGGGGAATTCCGCTAATTCCCTACCCTGTCCAGGGGGAGGCACTAGATGCTACCTGCATTTCCAGACCAACCCCAGCCTTTCCCCGGCAGCCCGCAATGGGAAACACTCGGGGAAGACACGTGAAGGGCTCCTAGGAGATCCCGGGTTCTGCAGACCGAATACGGAACCTCCCCACACTCAGAATTCCGGAACACGGCCGACTGTGTGGGGGAGGAATGGGGCCGCCGTCCACGAGGCTGACTGGTGTCACAGGTGTTCCCTGGCAGGGGTAATTCTGCTAAATACCTCCCAAGTCCAGAGGGAGGCACTAGATGCTACCTGCATTTCCAGGCCAACCCCCGACTTTCCCCGGCAGCCCGCACTGGGAGACAATCGGGGAAGACACGCGAATGGCTCCTAGGGGATCCAAGGTTCTGCAGACAGAAGACGGAACCTCCCCACACTCACAATTCCGGATCAAGCCTGACTGTGTGGGGGAGGTTTGGGTCCGCCCTCCTCGCAGCTGAGTGGTGTCAAAGGAGTTCCCTGGCAGGGGTAATTCTGCTAAATACCTCCCATGTCCAGAGGGAGGCACTAGATGCTACCTGCATTTCCAGCCCAACCCCCGCCTTTCCCAGGCAGCCCGCACTGGGATACACTCGGGGAAGACACGCGAATGGCTACTACAGATCCAAGGTCCTGCACACAGAAGACGGAACCTCCCCACACTCACAATTCCGGAACAAGCATGACTGTGTGGGGGAGGTTTGGGGCCGCCGTCCACGCAGCTGACTGGTGTCACAGGTGTTACCTGGCAGGGGAAATCCGCTAACAAAATCCCCTGTCCAGGGAGAGGCAATAGATGCTACCTGCATTTCCAGCCCAACCCCCACCTTTCCCCGGCAGCCCGCAATGTGAGACACTCGGGGAAGACACGCGGATGGCTCCTACGAAATCCAAGGTCCTGCAGACAGAAGACGGAACCTCCCCACACTCACAATTCTGGAACAAGCCTGACAGTGTGCGGGAGGTTTGGGTCCGCCCTCCTCAAAGCTGAGTGGTGTCAAAGGAGTTCCCTGGCAGGGGGAATTCCGCTAATTCCCTACCCTGTCCAGGGGGAGGCACTAGATGCTACCTGCATTTCCAGCCCAACCCCCGCATTTCCCCGGCAGCCCTCAATGGGAGACACTCGGGGAAGACACGCGAATGGCTTCTAGGAAATCCAAGGTCCTGCAGACAGAAGACGGAACCTCCCCACACTCAGAATTCCGCAACACGGCTGACTGTGTGGGGGAGGTTTGGGGCCGCCCTCCACTCAGCTGACTGGTGTCACAGGTGTTACCTGGCAGGGAAAACCGCTAATTAATACCCTGTTCAGGGAGAGGCACTAGATGCTACCTTCATTTCCAGCCCAAACCCAGGCTTTCCCCGGCAGCCCGCACAGTCAGACACTCGGGGAAGACACGCGAAGGGCTCCTAGGAGATCCGGGGTGCTGCAGACAGAAGACGGAACCTCCCCACAATCAGAATTCCGGAACACGGCTGACTGTGTCGGGGAGGAATGGGGCCGCCGTCTATGAGGCTGCCTGGTGTCACAGGTGTTCCCTGGCAGGGGGAAGTCCGCTAATTACCTCCTATGATCAGGGGGAGGCACTAGATGCTACCTGCATTTCCAGCCCAACCCCCACCTTTCCCCGGCAGCCCGCAATGTGAGACACTCGGGGAAGACACGCGGATGGCTCCTAGGAAATCCAAGGTCCTGCAGACAGAAGACGGAACCTCCCCACACTCACAATTCTGGAACAAGCCTGACAGTGTGCGGGAGGTTTGGGTCCGCCCTCCTCAAAGCTGAGTGGTGTCAAAGGAGTTCCCTGGCAGGGGGAATTCCGCTAATTCCCTACCCTGTCCAGGGGGAGGCACTAGATGCTACCTGCATTTCCAGACCAACCCCAGCCTTTCCCCGGCAGCCCGCAATGGGAAACACTCGGGGAAGACACGTGAAGGGCTCCTAGGAGATCCCGGGTTCTGCAGACCGAATACGGAACCTCCCCACACTCAGAATTCCGGAACACGGCTGACTGTGTGGGGGAGGAATGGGGCCGCCGTCCACGAGGCTGACTGGTGTCACAGGTGTTCCCTGGCAGGGGTAATTCTGCTAAATACCTCCCATGTCCAGAGGGAGGCACTAGATGCTACCTGCATTTCCAGCCCAACCCCCGACTTTCCCCGGCAGCCCGCACTGGGAGACAATCGGGGAAGACACGCGAATGGCTCCTAGGGGATCCAAGGTTCTGCAGACAGAAGACGGAACCTCCCCACACTCACAATTCTGGAACAAGCCTGACAGTGTGCGGGAGGTTTGGGTCCGCACTCCTCGCAGCTGAGTGGTGTCAAAGGAGTTCCCTGGCAGGGGGAATTCCGCTAATTCCCTACCCTGTCCAGGGGGAGGCACTAGATGCTACCTGCATTTCCAGACCAACCCCAGCCTTTCCCCGGCAGCCCGCAATGGGAAACACTCGGGGAAGACACGTGAAGGGCTCCTAGGAGATCCCGGGTTCTGCAGACCGAATACGGAACCTCCCCACACTCAGAATTCTGGAACACGGCTGACTGTGTGGGGGAGGTTTGGGGCCGCCGTCCACGCAGCTGACTGGTGTCACAGGTGTTACCTGGCAGGGAAAACCGCTAATTAATACCCTGTTCAGGGAGAGGCACTAGATGCTACCTTCATTTCCAGCCCAAACCCAGGCTTTCCCTGGCAGCCCGCACAGTCAGACACTCGGGGAAGACACACGAAGGGCTCCTAGGAGATCCGGGGTGCTGCAGACAGAAGACGGAACCTCCCCACACTCAGAATTCCGCAACACGGCTGACTGTGTGGGGGAGGTTTGGGGCCGCCGTCCTCTCAGCTGACTGGTGTCACAGGTGTTCCCTGGCAGGGGTAATTCTGCTAAATACCTCCCATGTCCAGAGGGAGGCACTAGATGCTACCTGCATTTCCAGCCCAACCCCCGCCTTTCCCTGGCAGCCCGCACTGGGATACACTCGGGGAAGACACGCGAATGGCTACTACAGATCCAAGGTCCTGCACACAGAAGACGGAACCTCCCCACACTCACAATTCCGGAACAAGCATGACTGTGTGGGGGAGGTTTGGGGCCGCCGTCCACGCAGCTGACTGGTGTCACAGGTGTTACCTGGCAGGGGAAATCCGCTAACAAAATCCCCTGTCCAGGGAGAGGCAATAAATGCTACCTGCATTTCCAGCCCAACCCCCACCTTTCCCCGGCAGCCCGCAATGTGAGACACTCGGGGAAGACACGCGGATGGCTCCTAGGAAATCCAAGGTCCTGCAGACAGAAGACGGAACCTCCCCACACTCACAATTCTGGAACAAGCCTGACAGTGTGCGGGAGGTTTGGGTCCGCCCTCCTCAAAGCTGAGTGGTGTCAAAGGAGTTCCCTGGCAGGGGGAATTCCGCTAATTCCCTACCCTGTCCAGGGGGAGGCACTAGATGCTACCTGCATTTCCAGACCAACCCCAGCCTTTCCCCGGCAGCCCGCAATGGGAAACACTCGGGGAAGACACGTGAAGGGCTCCTAGGAGATCCCGGGTTCTGCAGACCGAATACGGAACCTCCCCACACTCAGAATTCCGGAACACGGCCGACTGTGTGGGGGAGGTTTGGGGCCGCCGTCCACTCAGCTGACTGGTGTCACAGGTGTTCCCTGGCAGGGGTAATTCTGCTAAATACCTCCCATGTCCAGAGGGAGGCACTATATGCTACCTGCATTTCCAGCCCAACCCCCGCCTTTCCCTGGCAGCCCGCACTGGGAGACACTCGGGGAAGACACGCGAATGGCTACTACAGATCCAAGGTTCTGCAGACAGAAGACGGAACCTCCCCACACTCACAATTCCGGAACAAGCCTGACTGTGTGGGGGAGGTTTGTGTCCGCCGTCCTCGCAGCTGAGTTGTGTCAAAGGAGTTCCCTGGCAAGAGGAATTCCGCTAAATCCCTACCCTGTCCAGGGGGAGGCACTAGATGCTACCTGCATTTCCAGCCCAACCCCCGCATTTCCCCGGCAGCCCTCAATGGGAGACACTCGGGGAAGACACGCGAATGGCTTCTAGGAAATCCAAGGTCCTGCAGACAGAAGACGGAACCTCCCCACACTCAGAATTCCGCAACACGGCTGACTGTGTGGGGGAGGTTTGGGGCCGCCCTCCACTCAGCTGACTGGTGTCACAGGTGTTACCTGGCAGGGAAAACCGCTAATTAATACCCTGTTCAGGGAGAGGCACTAGATGCTACCTTCATTTCCAGCCCAAACCCAGGCTTTCCCCGGCAGCCCGCACAGTCAGACACTCGGGGAAGACACGCGAAGGGCTCCTAGGAGATCCGGGGTGCTGCAGACAGAAGACGGAACCTCCCCACAATCAGAATTCCGGAACACGGCTGACTGTGTCGGGGAGGAATGGGGCCGCCGTCTATGAGGCTGCCTGGTGTCACAGGTGTTCCCTGGCAGGGGGAAGTCCGCTAATTACCTCCTATGATCAGGGGGAGGCACTAGATGCTACCTGCATTTCCAGCCCAACCCCCACCTTTCCCCGGCAGCCCGCAATGTGAGACACTCGGGGAAGACACGCGGATGGCTCCTAGGAAATCCAAGGTCCTGCAGACAGAAGACGGAACCTCCCCACACTCACAATTCTGGAACAAGCCTGACAGTGTGCGGGAGGTTTGGGTCCGCCCTCCTCAAAGCTGAGTGGTGTCAAAGGAGTTCCCTGGCAGGGGGAATTCCGCTAATTCCCTACCCTGTCCAGGGGGAGGCACTAGATGCTACCTGCATTTCCAGACCAACCCCAGCCTTTCCCCGGCAGCCCGCAATGGGAAACACTCGGGGAAGACACGTGAAGGGCTCCTAGGAGATCCCGGGTTCTGCAGACCGAATACGGAACCTCCCCACACTCAGAATTCCGGAACACGGCTGACTGTGTGGGGGAGGAATGGGGCCGCCGTCCACGAGGCTGACTGGTGTCACAGGTGTTCCCTGGCAGGGGTAATTCTGCTAAATACCTCCCATGTCCAGAGGGAGGCACTAGATGCTACCTGCATTTCCAGCCCAACCCCCGACTTTCCCCGGCAGCCCGCACTGGGAGACAATCGGGGAAGACACGCGAATGGCTCCTAGGGGATCCAAGGTTCTGCAGACAGAAGACGGAACCTCCCCACACTCACAATTCTGGAACAAGCCTGACAGTGTGCGGGAGGTTTGGGTCCGCACTCCTCGCAGCTGAGTGGTGTCAAAGGAGTTCCCTGGCAGGGGGAATTCCGCTAATTCCCTACCCTGTCCAGGGGGAGGCACTAGATGCTACCTGCATTTCCAGACCAACCCCAGCCTTTCCCCGGCAGCCCGCAATGGGAAACACTCGGGGAAGACACGTGAAGGGCTCCTAGGAGATCCCGGGTTCTGCAGACCGAATACGGAACCTCCCCACACTCAGAATTCTGGAACACGGCTGACTGTGTGGGGGAGGTTTGGGGCCGCCGTCCACGCAGCTGACTGGTGTCACAGGTGTTACCTGGCAGGGAAAACCGCTAATTAATACCCTGTTCAGGGAGAGGCACTAGATGCTACCTTCATTTCCAGCCCAAACCCAGGCTTTCCCTGGCAGCCCGCACAGTCAGACACTCGGGGAAGACACACGAAGGGCTCCTAGGAGATCCGGGGTGCTGCAGACAGAAGACGGAACCTCCCCACACTCAGAATTCCGCAACACGGCTGACTGTGTGGGGGAGGTTTGGGGCCGCCGTCCTCTCAGCTGACTGGTGTCACAGGTGTTCCCTGGCAGGGGTAATTCTGCTAAATACCTCCCATGTCCAGAGGGAGGCACTAGATGCTACCTGCATTTCCAGCCCAACCCCCGCCTTTCCCTGGCAGCCCGCACTGGGATACACTCGGGGAAGACACGCGAATGGCTACTACAGATCCAAGGTCCTGCACACAGAAGACGGAACCTCCCCACACTCACAATTCCGGAACAAGCATGACTGTGTGGGGGAGGTTTGGGGCCGCCGTCCACGCAGCTGACTGGTGTCACAGGTGTTACCTGGCAGGGGAAATCCGCTAACAAAATCCCCTGTCCAGGGAGAGGCAATAAATGCTACCTGCATTTCCAGCCCAACCCCCACCTTTCCCCGGCAGCCCGCAATGTGAGACACTCGGGGAAGACACGCGGATGGCTCCTAGGAAATCCAAGGTCCTGCAGACAGAAGACGGAACCTCCCCACACTCACAATTCTGGAACAAGCCTGACAGTGTGCGGGAGGTTTGGGTCCGCCCTCCTCAAAGCTGAGTGGTGTCAAAGGAGTTCCCTGGCAGGGGGAATTCCGCTAATTCCCTACCCTGTCCAGGGGGAGGCACTAGATGCTACCTGCATTTCCAGACCAACCCCAGCCTTTCCCCGGCAGCCCGCAATGGGAAACACTCGGGGAAGACACGTGAAGGGCTCCTAGGAGATCCCGGGTTCTGCAGACCGAATACGGAACCTCCCCACACTCAGAATTCCGGAACACGGCTGACTGTGTGGGGGAGGAATGGGGCCGCCGTCCACGAGGCTGACTGGTGTCACAGGTGTTCCCTGGCAGGGGTAATTCTGCTAAATACCTCCCATGTCCAGAGGGAGGCACTAGATGCTACCTGCATTTCCAGCCCAACCCCCGACTTTCCCCGGCAGCCCGCACTGGGAGACAATCGGGGAAGACACGCGAATGGCTCCTAGGGGATCCAAGGTTCTGCAGACAGAAGACGGAACCTCCCCACACTCACAATTCTGGAACAAGCCTGACAGTGTGCGGGAGGTTTGGGTCCGCCCTCCTCAAAGCTGAGTGGTGTCAAAGGAGTTCCCTGGCAGGGGGAATTCCGCTAATTCCCTACCCTGTCCAGGGGGAGGCACTAGATGCTACCTGCATTTCCAGACCAACCCCAGCCTTTCCCCGGCAGCCCGCAATGGGAAACACTCGGGGAAGACACGTGAAGGGCTCCTAGGAGATCCCGGGTTCTGCAGACCGAATACGGAACCTCCCCACACTCAGAATTCCGGAACACGGCCGACTGTGTGGGGGAGGAATGGGGCCGCCGTCCACTCAGCTGACTGGTGTCACAGGTGTTACCTGGCAGGGAAAACCGCTAATTAATACCCTGTTCAGGGAGAGGCACTAGATGCTACCTTCATTTCCAGCCCAAACCCAGGCTTTCCCCGGCAGCCCGCACAGTCAGACACTCGGGGAAGACACGCGAAGGGCTCCTAGGAGATCCGGGGTGCTGCAGACAGAAGACGGAACCTCCCCACAATCAGAATTCCGGAACACGGCTGACTGTGTCGGGGAGGAATGGGGCCGCCGTCTATGAGGCTGCCTGGTGTCACAGGTGTTCCCTGGCAGGGGGAAGTCCGCTAATTACCTCCTATGATCAGGGGGAGGCACTAGATGCTACCTGCATTTCCAGCCCAACCCCCACCTTTCCCCGGCAGCCCGCAATGTGAGACACTCGGGGAAGACACGCGGATGGCTCCTAGGAAATCCAAGGTCCTGCAGACAGAAGACGGAACCTCCCCACACTCACAATTCTGGAACAAGCCTGACAGTGTGCGGGAGGTTTGGGTCCGCCCTCCTCAAAGCTGAGTGGTGTCAAAGGAGTTCCCTGGCAGGGGGAATTCCGCTAATTCCCTACCCTGTCCAGGGGGAGGCACTAGATGCTACCTGCATTTCCAGACCAACCCCAGCCTTTCCCCGGCAGCCCGCAATGGGAAACACTCGGGGAAGACACGTGAAGGGCTCCTAGGAGATCCCGGGTTCTGCAGACCGAATACGGAACCTCCCCACACTCAGAATTCCGGAACACGGCTGACTGTGTGGGGGAGGAATGGGGCCGCCGTCCACGAGGCTGACTGGTGTCACAGGTGTTCCCTGGCAGGGGTAATTCTGCTAAATACCTCCCATGTCCAGAGGGAGGCACTAGATGCTACCTGCATTTCCAGCCCAACCCCCGACTTTCCCCGGCAGCCCGCACTGGGAGACAATCGGGGAAGACACGCGAATGGCTCCTAGGGGATCCAAGGTTCTGCAGACAGAAGACGGAACCTCCCCACACTCACAATTCTGGAACAAGCCTGACAGTGTGCGGGAGGTTTGGGTCCGCACTCCTCGCAGCTGAGTGGTGTCAAAGGAGTTCCCTGGCAGGGGGAATTCCGCTAATTCCCTACCCTGTCCAGGGGGAGGCACTAGATGCTACCTGCATTTCCAGACCAACCCCAGCCTTTCCCCAGCAGCCCGCAATGGGAAACACTCGGGGAAGACACGTGAAGGGCTCCTAGGAGATCCCGGGTTCTGCAGACCGAATACGGAACCTCCCCACACTCAGAATTCTGGAACACGGCTGACTGTGTGGGGGAGGTTTGGGGCCGCCGTCCACGCAGCTGACTGGTGTCACAGGTGTTACCTGGCAGGGAAAACCGCTAATTAATACCCTGTTCAGGGAGAGGCACTAGATGCTACCTTCATTTCCAGCCCAAACCCAGGCTTTCCCTGGCAGCCCGCACAGTCAGACACTCGGGGAAGACACACGAAGGGCTCCTAGGAGATCCGGGGTGCTGCAGACAGAAGACGGAACCTCCCCACACTCAGAATTCCGCAACACGGCTGACTGTGTGGGGGAGGTTTGGGGCCGCCGTCCTCTCAGCTGACTGGTGTCACAGGTGTTCCCTGGCAGGGGTAATTCTGCTAAATACCTCCCATGTCCAGAGGGAGGCACTAGATGCTACCTGCATTTCCAGCCCAACCCCCGCCTTTCCCTGGCAGCCCGCACTGGGATACACTCGGGGAAGACACGCGAATGGCTACTACAGATCCAAGGTCCTGCACACAGAAGACGGAACCTCCCCACACTCACAATTCCGGAACAAGCATGACTGTGTGGGGGAGGTTTGGGGCCGCCGTCCACGCAGCTGACTGGTGTCACAGGTGTTACCTGGCAGGGGAAATCCGCTAACAAAATCCCCTGTCCAGGGAGAGGCAATAAATGCTACCTGCATTTCCAGCCCAACCCCCACCTTTCCCCGGCAGCCCGCAATGTGAGACACTCGGGGAAGACACGCGGATGGCTCCTAGGAAATCCAAGGTCCTGCAGACAGAAGACGGAACCTCCCCACACTCACAATTCTGGAACAAGCCTGACAGTGTGCGGGAGGTTTGGGTCCGCCCTCCTCAAAGCTGAGTGGTGTCAAAGGAGTTCCCTGGCAGGGGGAATTCCGCTAATTCCCTACCCTGTCCAGGGGGAGGCACTAGATGCTACCTGCATTTCCAGACCAACCCCAGCCTTTCCCCGGCAGCCCGCAATGGGAAACACTCGGGGAAGACACGTGAAGGGCTCCTAGGAGATCCCGGGTTCTGCAGACCGAATACGGAACCTCCCCACACTCAGAATTCCGGAACACGGCTGACTGTGTGGGGGAGGAATGGGGCCGCCGTCCACGAGGCTGACTGGTGTCACAGGTGTTCCCTGGCAGGGGTAATTCTGCTAAATACCTCCCATGTCCAGAGGGAGGCACTAGATGCTACCTGCATTTCCAGCCCAACCCCCGACTTTCCCCGGCAGCCCGCACTGGGAGACAATCGGGGAAGACACGCGAATGGCTCCTAGGGGATCCAAGGTTCTGCAGACAGAAGACGGAACCTCCCCACACTCACAATTCTGGAACAAGCCTGACAGTGTGCGGGAGGTTTGGGTCCGCCCTCCTCAAAGCTGAGTGGTGTCAAAGGAGTTCCCTGGCAGGGGGAATTCCGCTAATTCCCTACCCTGTCCAGGGGGAGGCACTAGATGCTACCTGCATTTCCAGACCAACCCCAGCCTTTCCCCGGCAGCCCGCAATGGGAAACACTCGGGGAAGACACGTGAAGGGCTCCTAGGAGATCCCGGGTTCTGCAGACCGAATACGGAACCTACCCACACTCAGAATTCCGGAACACGGCCGACTGTGTGGGGGAGGAATGGGGCCGCCGTCCACTCAGCTGACTGGTGTCACAGGTGTTACCTGGCAGGGAAAACCGCTAATTAATACCCTGTTCAGGGAGAGGCACTAGATGCTACCTTCATTTCCAGCCCAAACCCAGGCTTTCCCCGGCAGCCCGCACAGTCAGACACTCGGGGAAGACACGCGAAGGGCTCCTAGGAGATCCGGGGTGCTGCAGACAGAAGACGGAACCTCCCCACAATCAGAATTCCGGAACACGGCTGACTGTGTCGGGGAGGAATGGGGCCGCCGTCTATGAGGCTGCCTGGTGTCACAGGTGTTCCCTGGCAGGGGGAAGTCCGCTAATTACCTCCTATGATCAGGGGGAGGCACTAGATGCTACCTGCATTTCCAGCCCAACCCCCACCTTTCCCCGGCAGCCCGCAATGTGAGACACTCGGGGAAGACACGCGGATGGCTCCTAGGAAATCCAAGGTCCTGCAGACAGAAGACGGAACCTCCCCACACTCACAATTCTGGAACAAGCCTGACAGTGTGCGGGAGGTTTGGGTCCGCCCTCCTCAAAGCTGAGTGGTGTCAAAGGAGTTCCCTGGCAGGGGGAATTCCGCTAATTCCCTACCCTGTCCAGGGGGAGGCACTAGATGCTACCTGCATTTCCAGACCAACCCCAGCCTTTCCCCGGCAGCCCGCAATGGGAAACACTCGGGGAAGACACGTGAAGGGCTCCTAGGAGATCCCGGGTTCTGCAGACCGAATACGGAACCTCCCCACACTCAGAATTCCGGAACACGGCTGACTGTGTGGGGGAGGAATGGGGCCGCCGTCCACGAGGCTGACTGGTGTCACAGGTGTTCCCTGGCAGGGGTAATTCTGCTAAATACCTCCCATGTCCAGAGGGAGGCACTAGATGCTACCTGCATTTCCAGCCCAACCCCCGACTTTCCCCGGCAGCCCGCACTGGGAGACAATCGGGGAAGACACGCGAATGGCTCCTAGGGGATCCAAGGTTCTGCAGACAGAAGACGGAACCTCCCCACACTCACAATTCTGGAACAAGCCTGACAGTGTGCGGGAGGTTTGGGTCCGCACTCCTCGCAGCTGAGTGGTGTCAAAGGAGTTCCCTGGCAGGGGGAATTCCGCTAATTCCCTACCCTGTCCAGGGGGAGGCACTAGATGCTACCTGCATTTCCAGACCAACCCCAGCCTTTCCCCAGCAGCCCGCAATGGGAAACACTCGGGGAAGACACGTGAAGGGCTCCTAGGAGATCCCGGGTTCTGCAGACCGAATACGGAACCTCCCCACACTCAGAATTCTGGAACACGGCTGACTGTGTGGGGGAGGAATGGGGCCGCCGTCCACGAGGCTGACTGGTGTCACAGGTGTTCCCTGGCAGGGGTAATTCTGCTAAATACCTCCCATGTCCAGAGGGAGGCACTAGATGCTACCTGCATTTCCAGCCCAACCCCCGACTTTCCCCGGCAGCCCGCACTGGGAGACAATCGGGGAAGACACGCGAATGGCTCCTAGGGGATCCAAGGTTCTGCAGACAGAAGACGGAACCTCCCCACACTCACAATTCTGGAACAAGCCTGACAGTGTGCGGGAGGTTTGGGTCCGCACTCCTCGCAGCTGAGTGGTGTCAAAGGAGTTCCCTGGCAGGGGGAATTCCGCTAATTCCCTACCCTGTCCAGGGGGAGGCACTAGATGCTACCTGCATTTCCAGACCAACCCCAGCCTTTCCCCAGCAGCCCGCAATGGGAAACACTCGGGGAAGACACGTGAAGGGCTCCTAGGAGATCCCGGGTTCTGCAGACCGAATACGGAACCTCCCCACACTCAGAATTCTGGAACACGGCTGACTGTGTGGGGGAGGTTTGGGGCCGCCGTCCACGCAGCTGACTGGTGTCACAGGTGTTACCTGGCAGGGAAAACCGCTAATTAATACCCTGTTCAGGGAGAGGCACTAGATGCTACCTTCATTTCCAGCCCAAACCCAGGCTTTCCCTGGCAGCCCGCACAGTCAGACACTCGGGGAAGACACACGAAGGGCTCCTAGGAGATCCGGGGTGCTGCAGACAGAAGACGGAACCTCCCCACACTCAGAATTCCGCAACACGGCTGACTGTGTGGGGGAGGTTTGGGGCCGCCGTCCTCTCAGCTGACTGGTGTCACAGGTGTTCCCTGGCAGGGGTAATTCTGCTAAATACCTCCCATGTCCAGAGGGAGGCACTAGATGCTACCTGCATTTCCAGCCCAACCCCCGCCTTTCCCTGGCAGCCCGCACTGGGATACACTCGGGGAAGACACGCGAATGGCTACTACAGATCCAAGGTCCTGCACACAGAAGACGGAACCTCCCCACACTCACAATTCCGGAACAAGCATGACTGTGTGGGGGAGGTTTGGGGCCGCCGTCCACGCAGCTGACTGGTGTCACAGGTGTTACCTGGCAGGGGAAATCCGCTAACAAAATCCCCTGTCCAGGGAGAGGCAATAAATGCTACCTGCATTTCCAGCCCAACCCCCACCTTTCCCCGGCAGCCCGCAATGTGAGACACTCGGGGAAGACACGCGGATGGCTCCTAGGAAATCCAAGGTCCTGCAGACAGAAGACGGAACCTCCCCACACTCACAATTCTGGAACAAGCCTGACAGTGTGCGGGAGGTTTGGGTCCGCCCTCCTCAAAGCTGAGTGGTGTCAAAGGAGTTCCCTGGCAGGGGGAATTCCGCTAATTCCCTACCCTGTCCAGGGGGAGGCACTAGATGCTACCTGCATTTCCAGACCAACCCCAGCCTTTCCCCGGCAGCCCGCAATGGGAAACACTCGGGGAAGACACGTGAAGGGCTCCTAGGAGATCCCGGGTTCTGCAGACCGAATACGGAACCTCCCCACACTCAGAATTCCGGAACACGGCTGACTGTGTGGGGGAGGAATGGGGCCGCCGTCCACGAGGCTGACTGGTGTCACAGGTGTTCCCTGGCAGGGGTAATTCTGCTAAATACCTCCCATGTCCAGAGGGAGGCACTAGATGCTACCTGCATTTCCAGCCCAACCCCCGACTTTCCCCGGCAGCCCGCACTGGGAGACAATCGGGGAAGACACGCGAATGGCTCCTAGGGGATCCAAGGTTCTGCAGACAGAAGACGGAACCTCCCCACACTCACAATTCTGGAACAAGCCTGACAGTGTGCGGGAGGTTTGGGTCCGCCCTCCTCAAAGCTGAGTGGTGTCAAAGGAGTTCCCTGGCAGGGGGAATTCCGCTAATTCCCTACCCTGTCCAGGGGGAGGCACTAGATGCTACCTGCATTTCCAGACCAACCCCAGCCTTTCCCCGGCAGCCCGCAATGGGAAACACTCGGGGAAGACACGTGAAGGGCTCCTAGGAGATCCCGGGTTCTGCAGACCGAATACGGAACCTACCCACACTCAGAATTCCGGAACACGGCCGACTGTGTGGGGGAGGAATGGGGCCGCCGTCCACTCAGCTGACTGGTGTCACAGGTGTTACCTGGCAGGGAAAACCGCTAATTAATACCCTGTTCAGGGAGAGGCACTAGATGCTACCTTCATTTCCAGCCCAAACCCAGGCTTTCCCCGGCAGCCCGCACAGTCAGACACTCGGGGAAGACACGCGAAGGGCTCCTAGGAGATCCGGGGTGCTGCAGACAGAAGACGGAACCTCCCCACAATCAGAATTCCGGAACACGGCTGACTGTGTCGGGGAGGAATGGGGCCGCCGTCTATGAGGCTGCCTGGTGTCACAGGTGTTCCCTGGCAGGGGGAAGTCCGCTAATTACCTCCTATGATCAGGGGGAGGCACTAGATGCTACCTGCATTTCCAGCCCAACCCCCACCTTTCCCCGGCAGCCCGCAATGTGAGACACTCGGGGAAGACACGCGGATGGCTCCTAGGAAATCCAAGGTCCTGCAGACAGAAGACGGAACCTCCCCACACTCACAATTCTGGAACAAGCCTGACAGTGTGCGGGAGGTTTGGGTCCGCCCTCCTCAAAGCTGAGTGGTGTCAAAGGAGTTCCCTGGCAGGGGGAATTCCGCTAATTCCCTACCCTGTCCAGGGGGAGGCACTAGATGCTACCTGCATTTCCAGACCAACCCCAGCCTTTCCCCGGCAGCCCGCAATGGGAAACACTCGGGGAAGACACGTGAAGGGCTCCTAGGAGATCCCGGGTTCTGCAGACCGAATACGGAACCTCCCCACACTCAGAATTCCGGAACACGGCTGACTGTGTGGGGGAGGAATGGGGCCGCCGTCCACGAGGCTGACTGGTGTCACAGGTGTTCCCTGGCAGGGGTAATTCTGCTAAATACCTCCCATGTCCAGAGGGAGGCACTAGATGCTACCTGCATTTCCAGCCCAACCCCCGACTTTCCCCGGCAGCCCGCACTGGGAGACAATCGGGGAAGACACGCGAATGGCTCCTAGGGGATCCAAGGTTCTGCAGACAGAAGACGGAACCTCCCCACACTCACAATTCTGGAACAAGCCTGACAGTGTGCGGGAGGTTTGGGTCCGCACTCCTCGCAGCTGAGTGGTGTCAAAGGAGTTCCCTGGCAGGGGGAATTCCGCTAATTCCCTACCCTGTCCAGGGGGAGGCACTAGATGCTACCTGCATTTCCAGACCAACCCCAGCCTTTCCCCAGCAGCCCGCAATGGGAAACACTCGGGGAAGACACGTGAAGGGCTCCTAGGAGATCCCGGGTTCTGCAGACCGAATACGGAACCTCCCCACACTCAGAATTCTGGAACACGGCTGACTGTGTGGGGGAGGTTTGGGGCCGCCGTCCACGCAGCTGACTGGTGTCACAGGTGTTACCTGGCAGGGAAAACCGCTAATTAATACCCTGTTCAGGGAGAGGCACTAGATGCTACCTTCATTTCCAGCCCAAACCCAGGCTTTCCCTGGCAGCCCGCACAGTCAGACACTCGGGGAAGACACACGAAGGGCTCCTAGGAGATCCGGGGTGCTGCAGACAGAAGACGGAACCTCCCCACACTCAGAATTCCGCAACACGGCTGACTGTGTGGGGGAGGTTTGGGGCCGCCGTCCTCTCAGCTGACTGGTGTCACAGGTGTTCCCTGGCAGGGGTAATTCTGCTAAATACCTCCCATGTCCAGAGGGAGGCACTAGATGCTACCTGCATTTCCAGCCCAACCCCCGCCTTTCCCTGGCAGCCCGCACTGGGATACACTCGGGGAAGACACGCGAATGGCTACTACAGATCCAAGGTCCTGCACACAGAAGACGGAACCTCCCCACACTCACAA
Organism: Camelus dromedarius; assembly: GCF_036321535.1. Taxonomy (NCBI): domain Eukaryota; kingdom Metazoa; phylum Chordata; class Mammalia; order Artiodactyla; family Camelidae; genus Camelus; species Camelus dromedarius. The sequence continues at coordinate 2,296,208 of NW_026989804.1, forward strand.
TTCCGGAACAAGCATGACTGTGTGGGGGAGGTTTGGGGCCGCCGTCCACGCAGCTGACTGGTGTCACAGGTGTTACCTGGCAGGGGAAATCCGCTAACAAAATCCCCTGTCCAGGGAGAGGCAATAAATGCTACCTGCATTTCCAGCCCAACCCCCACCTTTCCCCGGCAGCCCGCAATGTGAGACACTCGGGGAAGACACGCGGATGGCTCCTAGGAAATCCAAGGTCCTGCAGACAGAAGACGGAACCTCCCCACACTCACAATTCTGGAATAAGCCTGACAGTGTGCGGGAGGTTTGGGTCCGCCCTCCTCAAAGCTGAGTGGTGTCAAAGGAGTTCCCTGGCAGGGGGAATTCCGCTAATTCCCTACCCTGTCCAGGGGGAGGCACTAGATGCTACCTGCATTTCCAGACCAACCCCAGCCTTTCCCCGGCAGCCCGCAATGGGAAACACTCGGGGAAGACACGTGAAGGGCTCCTAGGAGATCCCGGGTTCTGCAGACCGAATACGGAACCTCCCCACACTCAGAATTCCGGAACACGGCTGACTGTGTGGGGGAGGAATGGGGCCGCCGTCCACGAGGCTGACTGGTGTCACAGGTGTTCCCTGGCAGGGGTAATTCTGCTAAATACCTCCCATGTCCAGAGGGAGGCACTAGATGCTACCTGCATTTCCAGCCCAACCCCCGACTTTCCCCGGCAGCCCGCACTGGGAGACAATCGGGGAAGACACGCGAATGGCTCCTAGGGGATCCAAGGTTCTGCAGACAGAAGACGGAACCTCCCCACACTCACAATTCTGGAACAAGCCTGACAGTGTGCGGGAGGTTTGGGTCCGCCCTCCTCAAAGCTGAGTGGTGTCAAAGGAGTTCCCTGGCAGGGGGAATTCCGCTAATTCCCTACCCTGTCCAGGGGGAGGCACTAGATGCTACCTGCATTTCCAGACCAACCCCAGCCTTTCCCCGGCAGCCCGCAATGGGAAACACTCGGGGAAGACACGTGAAGGGCTCCTAGGAGATCCCGGGTTCTGCAGACCGAATACGGAACCTACCCACACTCAGAATTCCGGAACACGGCCGACTGTGTGGGGGAGGAATGGGGCCGCCGTCCACTCAGCTGACTGGTGTCACAGGTGTTACCTGGCAGGGAAAACCGCTAATTAATACCCTGTTCAGGGAGAGGCACTAGATGCTACCTTCATTTCCAGCCCAAACCCAGGCTTTCCCCGGCAGCCCGCACAGTCAGACACTCGGGGAAGACACGCGAAGGGCTCCTAGGAGATCCGGGGTGCTGCAGACAGAAGACGGAACCTCCCCAAACTCAGAATTCCGGAACACGGCTGACTGTGTGGGGGAGGTTTGGGGCCGCCGTCCACTCAGCTGACTGGTGTCACAGGTGTTACCTGGCAGGGGAAATCCGCTAACAAAATCCCCTGTCCAGGGAGAGGCAATAGATGCTACCTGCATTTCCAGCCCAACCCTTCACATTTCCCCGGCAGCCCGCAATGTGAGACACTCGGGGAAACACGCGAATGGCTCCTAGGAGATCCCGGGTGCCTCAGACAGAACACGGAACCTCCCCACACTCAGAATTCCGGAACACGGCTGACTGTGTGGGGGAGGTTTGGGGCCGTCGTCCACGCAGTTGACTGGTGTCAAATGTGTTCCCCGGCAGGGGGAAGTCCGCTAATTGCCTACCCTGTCCAGGGGGAGGCACTAGATGCTACCTGCATTTCCAGCCCAACCCCCGCATTTCCCCGGCAGCCCGCAATGGGATACACTCGGGGAAGACACGCGAATGGCTCCTAGGAAATCCAAGGTCCTGCAGACAGAAGACGGAACCTCCCCACACTCAGAATTCCGGAACACGGCTGACTGTGTGGGGGAGGTTTGGGGCCGCCGTCCACGCAGCTGACTGGTGTCACAGGTGTTACCTGGCAGGGAAAACCGCTAATTAATACCCTGTTCAGGGAGAGGCACTAGATGCTACCTTCATTTCCAGCCCAAACCCAGGCTTTCCCCGGCAGCCCGCACAGTCAGACACTCGGGGAAGACACGCGAAGGGCTCCTAGGAGATCCGGGGTGCTGCAGACAGAAGACGGAACCTCCCCACACTCAGAATTCCGCAACACGGCTGACTGTGTGGGGGAGGTTTGGGGCCGCCGTCCACTCAGCTGACTGGTGTCACAGGTGTTCCCTGGCAGGGGTAATTCTGCTAAATACCTCCCATGTCCAGAGGGAGGCACTAGATGCTACCTGCATTTCCAGCCCAACCCCCGCCTTTCCCTGGCAGCCCGCACTGGGATACACTCGGGGAAGACACGCGAATGGCTACTACAGATCCAAGGTCCTGCACACAGAAGACGGAACCTCCCCACACTCACAATTCCGGAACAAGCATGACTGTGTGGGGGAGGTTTGGGGCCGCCGTCCACGCAGCTGACTGGTGTCACAGGTGTTACCTGGCAGGGGAAATCCGCTAACAAAATCCCCTGTCCAGGGAGAGGCAATAGATGCTACCTGCATTTCCAGCCCAACCCCCACCTTTCCCCGGCAGCCCGCAATGTGAGACACTCGGGGAAGACACGCGGATGGCTCCTACGAAATCCAAGGTCCTGCAGACAGAAGACGGAACCTCCCCACACTCACAATTCTGGAACAAGCCTGACAGTGTGCGGGAGGTTTGGGTCCGCCCTCCTCAAAGCTGAGTGGTGTCAAAGGAGTTCCCTGGCAGGGGGAATTCCGCTAATTCCCTACCCTGTCCAGGGGGAGGCACTAGATGCTACCTGCATTTCCAGACCAACCCCCGCATTTCCCCGGCAGCCCGCAATGGGATACACTCGGGGAAGACACGCGAATGGCTCCTAGGAAATCCAAGGTCCTGCAGACAGAGGACGGAACCTCCCCACACTCAGAATTCTGGAACACGGCTGACTGTGTGGGGGAGGTTTGGGGCCGCCGTCCACGCAGCTGACTGGTGTCACAGGTGTTACCTGGCAGGGAAAACCGCTAATTAATACCCTGTTCAGGGAGAGGCACTAGATGCTACCTTCATTTCCAGCCCAAACCCAGGCTTTCCCTGGCAGCCCGCACAGTCAGACACTCGGGGAAGACACACGAAGGGCTCCTAGGAGATCCGGGGTGCTGCAGACAGAAGACGGAACCTCCCCACACTCAGAATTCCGCAACACGGCTGACTGTGTGGGGGAGGTTTGGGGCCGCCGTCCTCTCAGCTGACTGGTGTCACAGGTGTTCCCTGGCAGGGGTAATTCTGCTAAATACCTCCCATGTCCAGAGGGAGGCACTAGATGCTACCTGCATTTCCAGCCCAACCCCCGCCTTTCCCTGGCAGCCCGCACTGGGATACACTCGGGGAAGACACGCGAATGGCTACTACAGATCCAAGGTCCTGCACACAGAAGACGGAACCTCCCCACACTCACAATTCCGGAACAAGCATGACTGTGTGGGGGAGGTTTGGGGCCGCCGTCCACGCAGCTGACTGGTGTCACAGGTGTTACCTGGCAGGGGAAATCCGCTAACAAAATCCCCTGTCCAGGGAGAGGCAATAAATGCTACCTGCATTTCCAGCCCAACCCCCACCTTTCCCCGGCAGCCCGCAATGTGAGACACTCGGGGAAGACACGCGGATGGCTCCTAGGAAATCCAAGGTCCTGCAGACAGAAGACGGAACCTCCCCACACTCACAATTCTGGAACAAGCCTGACAGTGTGCGGGAGGTTTGGGTCCGCCCTCCTCAAAGCTGAGTGGTGTCAAAGGAGTTCCCTGGCAGGGGGAATTCCGCTAATTCCCTACCCTGTCCAGGGGGAGGCACTAGATGCTACCTGCATTTCCAGACCAACCCCAGCCTTTCCCCGGCAGCCCGCAATGGGAAACACTCGGGGAAGACACGTGAAGGGCTCCTAGGAGATCCCGGGTTCTGCAGACCGAATACGGAACCTCCCCACACTCAGAATTCCGGAACACGGCTGACTGTGTGGGGGAGGAATGGGGCCGCCGTCCACGAGGCTGACTGGTGTCACAGGTGTTCCCTGGCAGGGGTAATTCTGCTAAATACCTCCCATGTCCAGAGGGAGGCACTAGATGCTACCTGCATTTCCAGCCCAACCCCCGACTTTCCCCGGCAGCCCGCACTGGGAGACAATCGGGGAAGACACGCGAATGGCTCCTAGGGGATCCAAGGTTCTGCAGACAGAAGACGGAACCTCCCCACACTCACAATTCTGGAACAAGCCTGACAGTGTGCGGGAGGTTTGGGTCCGCCCTCCTCAAAGCTGAGTGGTGTCAAAGGAGTTCCCTGGCAGGGGGAATTCCGCTAATTCCCTACCCTGTCCAGGGGGAGGCACTAGATGCTACCTGCATTTCCAGACCAACCCCAGCCTTTCCCCGGCAGCCCGCAATGGGAAACACTCGGGGAAGACACGTGAAGGGCTCCTAGGAGATCCCGGGTTCTGCAGACCGAATACGGAACCTCCCCACACTCAGAATTCCGGAACACGGCCGACTGTGTGGGGGAGGAATGGGGCCGCCGTCCACTCAGCTGACTGGTGTCACAGGTGTTACCTGGCAGGGAAAACCGCTAATTAATACCCTGTTCAGGGAGAGGCACTAGATGCTACCTTCATTTCCAGCCCAAACCCAGGCTTTCCCCGGCAGCCCGCACAGTCAGACACTCGGGGAAGACACGCGAAGGGCTCCTAGGAGATCCGGGGTGCTGCAGACAGAAGACGGAACCTCCCCACACTCAGAATTCCGGAACACGGCTGACTGTGTGGGGGAGGTTTGGGGCCGCCGTCCACTCAGCTGACTGGTGTCACAGGTGTTCCCTGGCAGGGGTAATTCTGCTAAATACCTCCCATGTCCAGAGGGAGGCACTAGATGCTACCTGCATTTCCAGCCCAACCCCCGCCTTTCCCTGGCAGCCCGCACTGGGAGACACTCGGGGAAGACACGCGAATGGCTACTACAGATCCAAGGTTCTGCAGACAGAAGACGGAACCTCCCCACACTCACAATTCCGGAACAAGCCTGACTGTGTGGGGGAGGTTTGGGTCCGCCGTCCTCGCAGCTGAGTTGTGTCAAAGGAGTTCCCTGGCAAGAGGAATTCCGCTAAATCCCTACCCTGTCCAGGGGGAGGCACTAGATGCTACCTGCATTTCCAGCCCAACCCCCACCTTTCCCCGGCAGCCCGCAATGGTAGACACTCGGGGAAGACACGCGGATGGCTCCTAGGAAATCCAAGGTCCTGCAGACAGAAGACGGAACCTCCCCACACTCAGAATTCCGGAACACGGCTGACTGTGTGGGGGAGGTTTGGGGCCGCCGTCCACGCAGCTGACTGGTGTCACAGGTGTTACCTGGCAGGGAAAACCGCTAATTAATACCCTGTTCAGGGAGAGGCACTAGTTGCTACCTGCATTTCCAGCCCAACCCCCACCTTTCCCCGGCAGCCCGCAATGGTAGACACTCGGGGAAGACACGCGGATGGCTCCTAGGAAATCCAAGGTCCTGCAGACAGAAGACGGAACCTCCCCACACTCAGAATTCCGGAACACGGCTGACTGTGTGGGGGAGGTTTGGGGCCGCCGTCCACGCAGCTGACTGGTGTCACAGGTGTTACCTGGCAGGGAAAACCGCTAATTAATACCCTGTTCAGGGAGAGGCACTAGAAGCTACCTGCATTTCCAGCCCAAACCCAGGCTTTCTCCGGCAGCCCGCACAGTCAGACACTCGGGGAAGACACGCGAAGGGCTCCTAGGAGATCCGGGGTGCTGCAGACAGAAGACGGAACCTCCCCACACTCAGAATTCCGGAACACGGCTGACTGTGTGGGGGAGGTTTGGGTCCGCCCTCCTCAAAGCTGAGTGGTGTCAAAGGAGTTCCCTGGCAGGGGGAATTCCGCTAATTCCCTACCCTGTCCAGGGGGAGGCACTAGATGCTACCTGCATTTCCAGACCAACCCCAGCCTTTCCCCGGCAGCCCGCAATGGGAAACACTCGGGGAAGACACGTGAAGGGCTCCTAGGAGATCCCGGGTTCTGCAGACCGAATACGGAACCTCCCCACACTCAGAATTCCGGAACACGGCTGACTGTGTGGGGGAGGAATGGGGCCGCCGTCCACGAGGCTGACTGGTGTCACAGGTGTTCCCTGGCAGGGGTAATTCTGCTAAATACCTCCCATGTCCAGAGGGAGGCACTAGATGCTACCTGCATTTCCAGCCCAACCCCCGACTTTCCCCGGCAGCCCGCACTGGGAGACAATCGGGGAAGACACGCGAATGGCTCCTAGGGGATCCAAGGTTCTGCAGACAGAAGACGGAACCTCCCCACACTCACAATTCTGGAACAAGCCTGACAGTGTGCGGGAGGTTTGGGTCCGCCCTCCTCAAAGCTGAGTGGTGTCAAAGGAGTTCCCTGGCAGGGGGAATTCCGCTAATTCCCTACCCTGTCCAGGGGGAGGCACTAGATGCTACCTGCATTTCCAGACCAACCCCAGCCTTTCCCCGGCAGCCCGCAATGGGAAACACTCGGGGAAGACACGTGAAGGGCTCCTAGGAGATCCCGGGTTCTGCAGACCGAATACGGAACCTCCCCACACTCAGAATTCCGGAACACGGCCGACTGTGTGGGGGAGGAATGGGGCCGCCGTCCACGAGGCTGACTGGTGTCACAGGTGTTCCCTGGCAGGGGTAATTCTGCTAAATACCTCCCAAGTCCAGCGGGAGGCACTAGATGCTACCTGCATTTCCAGGCCAACCCCCGACTTTCCCCGGCAGCCCGCACTGGGAGACAATCGGGGAAGACACGCGAATGGCTCCTAGGGGATCCAAGGTTCTGCAGACAGAAGACGGAACCTCCCCACACTCACAATTCCGGATCAAGCCTGACTGTGTGGGGGAGGTTTGGGTCCGCCCTCCTCGCAGCTGAGTGGTGTCAAAGGAGTTCCCTGGCAGGGGGAATTCCGCTAATTCCCTACCCTGTCCAGGGGGAGGCACTAGATGCTACCTGCATTTCCAGCCACACCCCCGCATTTCCCCGGCAGACCGCAATGGGAGACACTCGGGGAAGACACGCGAAGGGCTCCTAGGAGATCCGGGGTGCTGCAGACAGAAGACGGAACCTCCCCACACTCAGAATTCCGGAACACGGCTGACTGTGTGGGGGAGGTTTGGGGCCGCCGTCCACGCAGCTGACTGGTGTCACAGGTGTTACCTGGCAGGGAAAACCGCTAATTAATACCCTGTTCAGGGAGAGGCACTAGATGCTACCTTCATTTCCAGCCCAAACCCAGGCTTTCCCCGGCAGCCCGCACAGTCAGACACTCGGGGAAGACACGCGAAGGGCTCCTAGGAGATCCGGGGTGCTGCAGACAGAAGACGGAACCTCCCCACACTCAGAATTCCGCAACACGGCTGACTGTGTGGGGGAGGTTTGGGGCCGCCGTCCACTCAGCTGACTGGTGTCACAGGTGTTCCCTGGCAGGGGTAATTCTGCTAAATACCTCCCATGTCCAGAGGGAGGCACTAGATGCTACCTGCATTTCCAGCCCAACCCCCGCCTTTCCCAGGCAGCCCGCACTGGGATACACTCGGGGAAGACACGCGAATGGCTACTACAGATCCAAGGTCCTGCACACAGAAGACGGAACCTCCCCACACTCACAATTCCGGAACAAGCATGACTGTGTGGGGGAGGTTTGGGGCCGCCGTCCACGCAGCTGACTGGTGTCACAGGTGTTACCTGGCAGGGGAAATCCGCTAACAAAATCCCCTGTCCAGGGAGAGGCAATAGATGCTACCTGCATTTCCAGCCCAACCCCCACCTTTCCCCGGCAGCCCGCAATGTGAGACACTCGGGGAAGACACGCGGATGGCTCCTACGAAATCCAAGGTCCTGCAGACAGAAGACGGAACCTCCCGACACTCACAATTCTGGAACAAGCCTGACAGTGTGCGGGAGGTTTGGGTCCGCCCTCCTCAAAGCTGAGTGGTGTCAAAGGAGTTCCCTGGCAGGGGGAATTCCGCTAATTCCCTACCCTGTCCAGGGGGAGGCACTAGATGCTACCTGCATTTCCAGACCAACCCCCGCATTTCCCCGGCAGCCCGCAATGGGATACACTCGGGGAAGACACGCGAATGGCTCCTAGGAAATCCAAGGTCCTGCAGACAGAGGACGGAACCTCCCCACACTCAGAATTCTGGAACACGGCTGACTGTGTGGGGGAGGTTTGGGGCCGCCGTCCACGCAGCTGACTGGTGTCACAGGTGTTACCTGGCAGGGAAAACCGCTAATTAATACCCTGTTCAGGGAGAGGCACTAGATGCTACCTTCATTTCCAGCCCAAACCCAGGCTTTCCCTGGCAGCCCGCACAGTCAGACACTCGGGGAAGACACACGAAGGGCTCCTAGGAGATCCGGGGTGCTGCAGACAGAAGACGGAACCTCCCCACACTCAGAATTCCGCAACACGGCTGACTGTGTGGGGGAGGTTTGGGGCCGCCGTCCTCTCAGCTGACTGGTGTCACAGGTGTTCCCTGGCAGGGGTAATTCTGCTAAATACCTCCCATGTCCAGAGGGAGGCACTAGATGCTACCTGCATTTCCAGCCCAACCCCCGCCTTTCCCTGGCAGCCCGCACTGGGATACACTCGGGGAAGACACGCGAATGGCTACTACAGATCCAAGGTCCTGCACACAGAAGACGGAACCTCCCCACACTCACAATTCCGGAACAAGCATGACTGTGTGGGGGAGGTTTGGGGCCGCCGTCCACGCAGCTGACTGGTGTCACAGGTGTTACCTGGCAGGGGAAATCCGCTAACAAAATCCCCTGTCCAGGGAGAGGCAATAAATGCTACCTGCATTTCCAGCCCAACCCCCACCTTTCCCCGGCAGCCCGCAATGTGAGACACTCGGGGAAGACACGCGGATGGCTCCTAGGAAATCCAAGGTCCTGCAGACAGAAGACGGAACCTCCCCACACTCACAATTCTGGAACAAGCCTGACAGTGTGCGGGAGGTTTGGGTCCGCCCTCCTCAAAGCTGAGTGGTGTCAAAGGAGTTCCCTGGCAGGGGGAATTCCGCTAATTCCCTACCCTGTCCAGGGGGAGGCACTAGATGCTACCTGCATTTCCAGACCAACCCCAGCCTTTCCCCGGCAGCCCGCAATGGGAAACACTCGGGGAAGACACGTGAAGGGCTCCTAGGAGATCCCGGGTTCTGCAGACCGAATACGGAACCTCCCCACACTCAGAATTCCGGAACACGGCTGACTGTGTGGGGGAGGAATGGGGCCGCCGTCCACGAGGCTGACTGGTGTCACAGGTGTTCCCTGGCAGGGGTAATTCTGCTAAATACCTCCCATGTCCAGAGGGAGGCACTAGATGCTACCTGCATTTCCAGCCCAACCCCCGACTTTCCCCGGCAGCCCGCACTGGGAGACAATCGGGGAAGACACGCGAATGGCTCCTAGGGGATCCAAGGTTCTGCAGACAGAAGACGGAACCTCCCCACACTCACAATTCTGGAACAAGCCTGACAGTGTGCGGGAGGTTTGGGTCCGCCCTCCTCAAAGCTGAGTGGTGTCAAAGGAGTTCCCTGGCAGGGGGAATTCCGCTAATTCCCTACCCTGTCCAGGGGGAGGCACTAGATGCTACCTGCATTTCCAGACCAACCCCAGCCTTTCCCCGGCAGCCCGCAATGGGAAACACTCGGGGAAGACACGTGAAGGGCTCCTAGGAGATCCCGGGTTCTGCAGACCGAATACGGAACCTCCCCACACTCAGAATTCCGGAACACGGCCGACTGTGTGGGGGAGGAATGGGGCCGCCGTCCACTCAGCTGACTGGTGTCACAGGTGTTCCCTGGCAGGGGTAATTCTGCTAAATACCTCCCAAGTCCAGAGGGAGGCACTAGATGCTACCTGCATTTCCAGCCCAACCCCCGACTTTCCCCGGCAGCCCGCACTGGGAGACAATCGGGGAAGACACGCGAATGGCTCCTAGGGGATCCAAGGTTCTGCAGACAGAAGACGGAACCTCCCCACACTCACAATTCCGGATCAAGCCTGACTGTGTGGGGGAGGTTTGGGTCCGCCCTCCTCGCAGCTGAGTGGTGTCAAAGGAGTTCCCTGGCAGGGGGAATTCCGCTAATTCCCTACCCTGTCCAGGGGGAGGCACTAGATGCTACCTGCATTTCCAGCCACACCCCCGCATTTCCCCGGCAGACCGCAATGGGAGACACTCGGGGAAGACACGCGAAGGGCTCCTAGGAGATCCGGGGTGCTGCAGACAGAAGACGGAACCTCCCCACACTCAGAATTCCGGAACACGGCTGACTGTGTGGGGGAGGTTTGGGGCCGCAGTCCACTCAGCTGACTGGTGTCACAGGTGTTCCCTGGCAGGGGTAATTCCGCTAAATACCTCCCATGTCCAGGGGGAGGCACTAGATGCTACCTGCATTTCCAGCCCAACCCCCGCCTTTCCCTGGCAGCACGCACTGGGAGACACTCGGGGAAGACACGCGAAGGGCTCCTAGGAAATCCAAGGTCCTGCAGACAGAAGACGGAACCTCCACACACTCAGAATTCCGCAACACGGCTGACTGTGTGGGGGAGGTTTGGGGCCGCCGTCCACGCAGCTGACTGGTGTCACAGGTGTTACCTGGCAGGGAAAACCGCTAATTAATACCCTGTTCAGGGAGAGGCACTAGATGCTACCTGCATTTCCAGCCCAACCCCCACCTTTCCCCGGCAGCCCGCAATGGTAGACACTCGGGGAAGACACGCGGATGGCTCCTAGGAAATCCAAGGTCCTGCAGACAGAAGACGGAACCTCCCCACACTCAGAATTCCGGAACACGGCTGACTGTGTGGGGGAGGTTTGGGGCCGCCGTCCACGCAGCTGACTGGTGTCACAGGTTTTACCTGGCAGGGAAAACCGCTAATTAATACCCTGTTCAGGGAGAGGCACTAGAAGCTACCTGCATTTCCAGCCCAAACCCAGGCTTTCTCCGGCAGCCCGCACAGTCAGACACTCGGGGAAGACACGCGAAGGGCTCCTAGGAGATCCGGGGTGCTGCAGACAGAAGACGGAACCTCCCCACACTCAGAATTCCGGAACACGGCTGACTGTGTGGGGGAGGTTTGGGGCCGCAGTCCACTCAGCTGACTGGTGTCACAGGTGTTCCCTGGCAGGGGTAATTCCGCTAAATACCTCCCATGTCCAGGGGGAGGCACTAGATGCTACCTGCATTTCCAGCCCAACCCCCGCCTTTCCCCGGCAGCCCGCAATGGGAGACACTCGGGGAAGACACGCGAATGGCTCCTAGGAAATCCAAGGTCCTGCAGACAGAAGACGGAACCTCCCCACACTCAGAATTCCGGAACACGGCTGACTGTGTGGGGGAGGTTTGGGGCCGCCGTCCACGCAGCTGACTGGTGTCACAGGTGTTACCTGGCAGGGAAAACCGCTAATTAATACCCTGTTCAGGGAGAGGCACTAGATGCTACCTGCATTTCCAGCCCAACCCCCACCTTTCCCCGGCAGCCCGCAATGGGAGACACTCGGGGAAGACACGCGGATGGCTCCTAGGAAATCCAAGGTCCTGCAGACAGAAGACGGAACCTCCCCACACTCAGAATTCCGGAACACGGCTGACTGTGTGGGGGAGGTTTGGGGCCGCCGTCCACGCAGCTGACTGGTGTCACAGGTGTTACCTGGCAGGGAAAACCGCTAATTAATACCCTGTTCAGGGAGAGGCACTAGAAGCTACCTGCATTTCCAGGCCAAACCCAGGCTTTCTCCGGCAGCCCGCACAGTCAGACACTCGGGGAAGACACGCGAAGGGCTCCTAGGAGATCCGGGGTGCTGCAGACAGAAGACGGAACCTCCCCACACTCAGAATTCCTGAACACGGCTGACTGTGTGGGGGAGGTTTGGGTCAGCCCTCCTCAAAGCTGAGTGGTGTCAAAGGAGTTCCCTGGCAGGGGGAATTCCGCTAATTCCCTACCCTGTCCAGGGGGAGGCACTAGATGCTACCTGCATTTCCAGACCAACCCCAGCCTTTCCCCGGCAGCCCGCAATGGGAAACACTCGGGGAAGACACGTGAAGGGCTCCTAGGAGATCCCGGGTTCTGCAGACCGAATACGGAACCTCCCCACACTCAGAATTCCGGAACACGGCTGACTGTGTGGGGGAGGAATGGGGCCGCCGTCCACGAGGCTGACTGGTGTCACAGGTGTTCCCTGGTAGGGGTAATTCTGCTAAATACCTCCCATGTCCAGAGGGAGGCACTAGATGCTACCTGCATTTCCAGCCCAACCCCCGACTTTCCCCGGCAGCCCGCACTGGGAGACAATCGGGGAAGACACGCGAATGGCTCCTAGGGGATCCAAGGTTCTGCAGACAGAAGACGGAACCTCCCCACACTCACAATTCTGGAACAAGCCTGACAGTGTGCGGGAGGTTTGGGTCCGCCCTCCTCAAAGCTGAGTGGTGTCAAAGGAGTTCCCTGGCAGGGGGAATTCCGCTAATTCCCTACCCTGTCCAGGGGGAGGCACTAGATGCTACCTGCATTTCCAGACCAACCCCAGCCTTTCCCCGGCAGCCCGCAATGGGAAACACTCGGGGAAGACACGTGAAGGGCTCCTAGGAGATCCCGGGTTCTGCAGACCGAATACGGAACCTCCCCACACTCAGAATTCCGGAACACGGCTGACTGTGTGGGGGAGGTTTGGGGCCGCAGTCCACTCAGCTGACTGGTGTCACAGGTGTTCCCTGGCAGGGGTAATTCCGCTAAATACCTCCCATGTCCAGGGGGAGGCACTAGATGCTACCTGCATTTCCAGCCCAACCCCCGCCTTTCCCTGGCAGCACGCACTGGGAGACACTCGGGGAAGACACGCGAAGGGCTCCTAGGAAATCCAAGGTCCTGCAGACAGAAGACGGAACCTCCACACACTCAGAATTCCGCAACACGGCTGACTGTGTGGGGGAGGTTTGGGGCCGCCGTCCACGCAGCTGACTGGTGTCACAGGTGTTACCTGGCAGGGAAAACCGCTAATTAATACCCTGTTCAGGGAGAGGCACTAGATGCTACCTGCATTTCCAGCCCAACCCCCACCTTTCCCCGGCAGCCCGCAATGGGAGACACTCGGGGAAGACACGCGGATGGCTCCTAGGAAATCCAAGGTCCTGCAGACAGAAGACGGAACCTCCCCACACTCAGAATTCCGGAACACGGCTGACTGTGTGGGGGAGGTTTGGGGCCGCCGTCCACGCAGCTGACTGGTGTCACAGGTGTTACCTGGCAGGGAAAACCGCTAATTAATACCCTGTTCAGGGAGAGGCACTAGAAGCTACCTGCATTTCCAGGCCAAACCCAGGCTTTCTCCGGCAGCCCGCACAGTCAGACACTCGGGGAAGACACGCGAAGGGCTCCTAGGAGATCCGGGGTGCTGCAGACAGAAGACGGAACCTCCCCACACTCAGAATTCCTGAACACGGCTGACTGTGTGGGGGAGGTTTGGGTCAGCCCTCCTCAAAGCTGAGTGGTGTCAAAGGAGTTCCCTGGCAGGGGGAATTCCGCTAATTCCCTACCCTGTCCAGGGGGAGGCACTAGATGCTACCTGCATTTCCAGACCAACCCCAGCCTTTCCCCGGCAGCCCGCAATGGGAAACACTCGGGGAAGACACGTGAAGGGCTCCTAGGAGATCCCGGGTTCTGCAGACCGAATACGGAACCTCCCCACACTCAGAATTCCGGAACACGGCTGACTGTGTGGGGGAGGAATGGGGCCGCCGTCCACGAGGCTGACTGGTGTCACAGGTGTTCCCTGGTAGGGGTAATTCTGCTAAATACCTCCCATGTCCAGAGGGAGGCACTAGATGCTACCTGCATTTCCAGCCCAACCCCCGACTTTCCCCGGCAGCCCGCACTGGGAGACAATCGGGGAAGACACGCGAATGGCTCCTAGGGGATCCAAGGTTCTGCAGACAGAAGACGGAACCTCCCCACACTCACAATTCTGGAACAAGCCTGACAGTGTGCGGGAGGTTTGGGTCCGCCCTCCTCAAAGCTGAGTGGTGTCAAAGGAGTTCCCTGGCAGGGGGAATTCCGCTAATTCCCTACCCTGTCCAGGGGGAGGCACTAGATGCTACCTGCATTTCCAGACCAACCCCAGCCTTTCCCCGGCAGCCCGCAATGGGAAACACTCGGGGAAGACACGTGAAGGGCTCCTAGGAGATCCCGGGTTCTGCAGACCGAATACGGAACCTCCCCACACTCAGAATTCCGGAACACGGCTGACTGTGTGGGGGAGGTTTGGGGCCGCAGTCCACTCAGCTGACTGGTGTCACAGGTGTTCCCTGGCAGGGGTAATTCCGCTAAATACCTCCCATGTCCAGGGGGAGGCACTAGATGCTACCTGCATTTCCAGCCCAACCCCCGCCTTTCCCTGGCAGCACGCACTGGGAGACACTCGGGGAAGACACGCGAAGGGCTCCTAGGAAATCCAAGGTCCTGCAGACAGAAGACGGAACCTCCACACACTCAGAATTCCGCAACACGGCTGACTGTGTGGGGGAGGTTTGGGGCCGCCGTCCACGCAGCTGACTGGTGTCACAGGTGTTACCTGGCAGGGAAAACCGCTAATTAATACCCTGTTCAGGGAGAGGCACTAGATGCTACCTGCATTTCCAGCCCAACCCCCACCTTTCCCCGGCAGCCCGCAATGGGAGACACTCGGGGAAGACACGCGGATGGCTCCTAGGAAATCCAAGGTCCTGCAGACAGAAGACGGAACCTCCCCACACTCAGAATTCCGGAACACGGCTGACTGTGTGGGGGAGGTTTGGGGCCGCCGTCCACGCAGCTGACTGGTGTCACAGGTGTTACCTGGCAGGGAAAACCGCTAATTAATACCCTGTTCAGGGAGAGGCACTAGAAGCTACCTGCATTTCCAGGCCAAACCCAGGCTTTCTCCGGCAGCCCGCACAGTCAGACACTCGGGGAAGACACGCGAAGGGCTCCTAGGAGATCCGGGGTGCTGCAGACAGAAGACGGAACCTCCCCACACTCAGAATTCCTGAACACGGCTGACTGTGTGGGGGAGGTTTGGGTCAGCCCTCCTCAAAGCTGAGTGGTGTCAAAGGAGTTCCCTGGCAGGGGGAATTCCGCTAATTCCCTACCCTGTCCAGGGGGAGGCACTAGATGCTACCTGCATTTCCAGACCAACCCCAGCCTTTCCCCGGCAGCCCGCAATGGGAAACACTCGGGGAAGACACGTGAAGGGCTCCTAGGAGATCCCGGGTTCTGCAGACCGAATACGGAACCTCCCCACACTCAGAATTCCGGAACACGGCTGACTGTGTGGGGGAGGAATGGGGCCGCCGTCCACGAGGCTGACTGGTGTCACAGGTGTTCCCTGGTAGGGGTAATTCTGCTAAATACCTCCCATGTCCAGAGGGAGGCACTAGATGCTACCTGCATTTCCAGCCCAACCCCCGACTTTCCCCGGCAGCCCGCACTGGGAGACAATCGGGGAAGACACGCGAATGGCTCCTAGGGGATCCAAGGTTCTGCAGACAGAAGACGGAACCTCCCCACACTCACAATTCTGGAACAAGCCTGACAGTGTGCGGGAGGTTTGGGTCCGCCCTCCTCAAAGCTGAGTGGTGTCAAAGGAGTTCCCTGGCAGGGGGAATTCCGCTAATTCCCTACCCTGTCCAGGGGGAGGCACTAGATGCTACCTGCATTTCCAGACCAACCCCAGCCTTTCCCCGGCAGCCCGCAATGGGAAACACTCGGGGAAGACACGTGAAGGGCTCCTAGGAGATCCCGGGTTCTGCAGACCGAATACGGAACCTCCCCACACTCAGAATTCCGGAACACGGCTGACTGTGTGGGGGAGGTTTGGGGCCGCAGTCCACTCAGCTGACTGGTGTCACAGGTGTTCCCTGGCAGGGGTAATTCCGCTAAATACCTCCCATGTCCAGGGGGAGGCACTAGATGCTACCTGCATTTCCAGCCCAACCCCCGCCTTTCCCTGGCAGCACGCACTGGGAGACACTCGGGGAAGACACGCGAAGGGCTCCTAGGAAATCCAAGGTCCTGCAGACAGAAGACGGAACCTCCACACACTCAGAATTCCGCAACACGGCTGACTGTGTGGGGGAGGTTTGGGGCCGCCGTCCACGCAGCTGACTGGTGTCACAGGTGTTACCTGGCAGGGAAAACCGCTAATTAATACCCTGTTCAGGGAGAGGCACTAGATGCTACCTGCATTTCCAGCCCAACCCCCACCTTTCCCCGGCAGCCCGCAATGGGAGACACTCGGGGAAGACACGCGGATGGCTCCTAGGAAATCCAAGGTCCTGCAGACAGAAGACGGAACCTCCCCACACTCAGAATTCCGGAACACGGCTGACTGTGTGGGGGAGGTTTGGGGCCGCCGTCCACGCAGCTGACTGGTGTCACAGGTGTTACCTGGCAGGGAAAACCGCTAATTAATACCCTGTTCAGGGAGAGGCACTAGAAGCTACCTGCATTTCCAGGCCAAACCCAGGCTTTCTCCGGCAGCCCGCACAGTCAGACACTCGGGGAAGACACGCGAAGGGCTCCTAGGAGATCCGGGGTGCTGCAGACAGAAGACGGAACCTCCCCACACTCAGAATTCCTGAACACGGCTGACTGTGTGGGGGAGGTTTGGGTCAGCCCTCCTCAAAGCTGAGTGGTGTCAAAGGAGTTCCCTGGCAGGGGGAATTCCGCTAATTCCCTACCCTGTCCAGGGGGAGGCACTAGATGCTACCTGCATTTCCAGACCAACCCCAGCCTTTCCCCGGCAGCCCGCAATGGGAAACACTCGGGGAAGACACGTGAAGGGCTCCTAGGAGATCCCGGGTTCTGCAGACCGAATACGGAACCTCCCCACACTCAGAATTCCGGAACACGGCTGACTGTGTGGGGGAGGAATGGGGCCGCCGTCCACGAGGCTGACTGGTGTCACAGGTGTTCCCTGGTAGGGGTAATTCTGCTAAATACCTCCCATGTCCAGAGGGAGGCACTAGATGCTACCTGCATTTCCAGCCCAACCCCCGACTTTCCCCGGCAGCCCGCACTGGGAGACAATCGGGGAAGACACGCGAATGGCTCCTAGGGGATCCAAGGTTCTGCAGACAGAAGACGGAACCTCCCCACACTCACAATTCTGGAACAAGCCTGACAGTGTGCGGGAGGTTTGGGTCCGCCCTCCTCAAAGCTGAGTGGTGTCAAAGGAGTTCCCTGGCAGGGGGAATTCCGCTAATTCCCTACCCTGTCCAGGGGGAGGCACTAGATGCTACCTGCATTTCCAGACCAACCCCAGCCTTTCCCCGGCAGCCCGCAATGGGAAACACTCGGGGAAGACACGTGAAGGGCTCCTAGGAGATCCCGGGTTCTGCAGACCGAATACGGAACCTCCCCACACTCAGAATTCCGGAACACGGCCGACTGTGTGGGGGAGGAATGGGGCCGCCTTCCACGAGGCTGACTGGTGTCACAGGTGTTCCCTGGCAGGGGTAATTCTGCTAAATACCTCCCAAGTCCAGAGGGAGGCACTAGATGCTACCTGCATTTCCAGCCCAACCCCCGACTTTCCCCGGCAGCCCGCACTGGGAGACAATCGGGGAAGACACGCGAATGGCTCCTAGGGGATCCAAGGTTCTGCAGACAGAAGACGGAACCTCCCCACACTCAGAATTCCGGAACACGGCTGACTGTGTGGGGGAGGTTTGGGGCCGCCGTCCACGCAGCTGACTGGTGTCACAGGTGTTACCTGGCAGGGAAAACCGCTAATTAATACCCTGTTCAGGGAGAGGCACTAGATGCTACCTTCATTTCCAGCCCAAACCCAGGCTTTCCCCGGCAGCCCGCACAGTCAGACACTCGGGGAAGACACGCGAAGGGCTCCTAGGAGATCCGGGGTGCTGCAGACAGAAGACGGAACCTCCCCACACTCAGAATTCCGGAACACGGCTGACTGTGTGGGGGAGGTTTGGGGCCGCCGTCCACTCAGCTGACTGGTGTCACAGGTGTTCCCTGGCAGGGGTAATTCTGCTAAATACCTCCCATGTCCAGAGGGAGGCACTAGATGCTACCTGCATTTCCAGCCCAACCCCCGCCTTTCCCTGGCAGCCCGCACTGGGAGACACTCGGGGAAGACACGCGAATGGCTACTACAGATCCAAGGTTCTGCAGACAGAAGACGGAACCTCCCCACACTCACAATTCCGGAACAAGCCTGACTGTGTGGGGGAGGTTTGGGTCCGCCGTCCTCGCAGCTGAGTTGTGTCAAAGGAGTTCCCTGGCAAGAGGAATTCCGCTAAATCCCTACCCTGTCCAGGGGGAGGCACTAGATGCTACCTGCATTTCCAGCCCAACCCCCGCATTTCCCCGGCAGCCCTCAATGGGAGACACTCGGGGAAGACACGCGAATGGCTTCTAGGAAATCCAAGGTCCTGCAGACAGAAGACGGAACCTCCCCACACTCAGAATTCCGCAACACGGCTGACTGTGTGGGGGAGGTTTGGGGCCGCCGTCCACTCAGCTGACTGGTGTCACAGGTGTTACCTGGCAGGGAAAACCGCTAATTAATACCCTGTTCAGGGAGAGGCACTAGATGCTACCTTCATTTCCAGCCCAAACCCAGGCTTTCCCCGGCAGCCCGCACAGTCAGACACTCGGGGAAGACACGCGAAGGGCTCCTAGGAGATCCGGGGTGCTGCAGACAGAAGACGGAACCTCCCCACAATCAGAATTCCGGAACACGGCTGACTGTGTCGGGGAGGAATATGGCCGCCGTCTATGAGGCTGCCTGGTGTCACAGGTGTTCCCTGGCAGGGGGAAGTCCGCTAATTACCTCCTATGATCAGGGGGAGGCACTAGATGCTACCTGCATTTCCAGCCCAACCCCCACCTTTCCCCGGCAGCCCGCAATGTGAGACACTCGGGGAAGACACGCGGATGGCTCCTAGGAAATCCAAGGTCCTGCAGACAGAAGACGGAACCTCCCCACACTCACAATTCTGGAACAAGCCTGACAGTGTGCGGGAGGTTTGGGTCCGCCCTCCTCAAAGCTGAGTGGTGTCAAAGGAGTTCCCTGGCAGGGGGAATTCCGCTAATTCCCTACCCTGTCCAGGGGGAGGCACTAGATGCTACCTGCATTTCCAGACCAACCCCAGCCTTTCCCCGGCAGCCCGCAATGGGAAACAGTCGGGGAAGACACGTGAAGGGCTCCTAGGAGATCCCGGGTTCTGCAGACCGAATACGGAACCTCCCCACACTCAGAATTCCGGAACACGGCCGACTGTGTGGGGGAGGAATGGGGCCGCCGTCCACGAGACTGACTGGTGTCACAGGTGTTCCCTGGCAGGGGTAATTCTGCTAAATACCTCCCAAGTCCAGAGGGAGGCACTAGATGCTACCTGCATTTCCAGCCCAACCCCCGACTTTCCCCGGCAGCCCGCACTGGGAGACAATCGGGGAAGACACGCGAATGGCTCCTAGGGGATCCAAGGTTCTGCAGACAGAAGACGGAACCTCCCCACACTCACAATTCCGGATCAAGCCTGACTGTGTGGGGGAGGTTTGGGTCCGCCCTCCTCGCAGCTGAGTGGTGTCAAAGGAGTTCCCTGGCAGGGGGAATTCCGCTAATTCCCTACCCTGTCCAGGGGGAGGCACTAGATGCTACCTGCATTTCCAGCCACACCCCCGCATTTCCCCGGCAGACCGCAATGGGAGACACTCGGGGAAGACACGCGAAGGGCTCCTAGGAGATCCGGGGTGCTGCAGACAGAAGACGGAACCTCCCCACACTCAGAATTCCGGAACACGGCTGACTGTGTGGGGGAGGTTTGGGGCCGCAGTCCACTCAGCTGACTGGTGTCACAGGTGTTCCCTGGCAGGGGTAATTCCGCTAAATACCTCCCATGTCCAGGGGGAGGCACTAGATGCTACCTGCATTTCCAGCACAACCCCCGCCTTTCCCTGGCAGCACGCACTGGGAGACACTCGGGGAAGACACGCGAAAGGCTCCTAGGAAATCCAAGGTCCTGCAGACAGAAGACGGAACCTCCCCACACTCAGAATTCCGGAACACGGCTGACTGTGTGGGGGAGGTTTGGGGCCGCCGTCCACGCAGCTGACTGGTGTCACAGGTGTTACCTGGCAGGGAAAACCGCTAATTAATACCCTGTTCAGGGAGAGGCACTAGATGCTACCTTCATTTCCAGCCCAAACCCAGGCTTTCCCCGGCAGCCCGCACAGTCAGACACTCGGGGAAGACACGCGAAGGGCTCCTAGGAGATCCGGGGTGCTGCAGACAGAAGACGGAACCTCCCCACACTCAGAATTCCGGAACACGGCTGACTGTGTGGGGGAGGTTTGGGGCCGCCGTCCACTCAGCTGACTGGTGTCACAGGTGTTCCCTGGCAGGGGTAATTCTGCTAAATACCTCCCATGTCCAGAGGGAGGCACTAGATGCTACCTGCATTTCCAGCCCAACCCCCGCCTTTCCCTGGCAGCCCGCACTGGGAGACACTCGGGGAAGACACGCGAATGGCTACTACAGATCCAAGGTTCTGCAGACAGAAGACGGAACCTCCCCACACTCACAATTCCGGAACAAGCCTGACTGTGTGGGGGAGGTTTGGGTCCGCCGTCCTCGCAGGTGAGTTGTGTCAAAGGAGTTCCCTGGCAAGAGGAATTCCGCTAAATCCCTACCCTGTCCAGGGGGAGGCACTAGATGCTACCTGCATTTCCAGCCCAACCCCCGCATTTCCCCGGCAGCCCTCAATGGGAGACACTCGGGGAAGACACGCGAATGGCTTCTAGGAAATCCAAGGTCCTGCAGACAGAAGACGGAACCTCCCCACACTCAGAATTCCGCAACACGGCTGACTGTGTGGGGGAGGTTTGGGGCCGCCCTCCACTCAGCTGACTGGTGTCACAGGTGTTACCTGGCAGGGAAAACCGCTAATTAATACCCTGTTCAGGGAGAGGCACTAGATGCTACCTTCATTTCCAGCCCAAACCCAGGCTTTCCCCGGCAGCCCGCACAGTCAGACACTCGGGGAAGACACGCGAAGGGCTCCTAGGAGATCCGGGGTGCTGCAGACAGAAGACGGAACCTCCCCACAATCAGAATTCCGGAACACGGCTGACTGTGTCGGGGAGGAATGGGGCCGCCGTCTATGAGGCTGCCTGGTGTCACAGGTGTTCCCTGGCAGGGGGAAGTC